>NW_024080639.1:8387044-8389445 GCF_003009895.1 Hyaena hyaena
TGGGCATGGAGTTGGGCACTTTGGGGATGAGCACTGAGTGTTATGTAGAAACTAATTTGACAATAAACTATTTGTTAAAAAAAAAGAAAATAAAGAGAAAAAAAAAAAAAAAGAAAATCCAAGAAGAAGTGACAGCTAAAGAACTGCTCAAAACAGATATAAGCAAAAACTGAACAAGAATTTAGAACAATAGTCATAAAATTAATCGCTGGGCTTTAAAAAAGTGTGGAAGACATGAGAGAAGCTATTGCTACAAATACTATGGAACTTAAACATAGTTGTGATGAATTAAAAAAAGCTATAAATGAGATGCAATATAAAGTGGTGGTGTACAATGCATGGAATGAAGAGGTAGAGAAGAGGATAGGTGAGTTAGAATACACAGTTATAGTGGGGCGCCTGGGTGCCTCAGTCGGTTAAGTATCTGACCGGCTCAGGTCATGATCTCACGGTTTGTTGGTTCGAGCCTCATGTCGGGCCCTTTGGTGCCAGCTCAGAGCCTGGAGCCTCTTTCGGATTCTGTCTCCCTCTCTCTCTGACCCTCCCCTGTTCACCTGTCTCTCTCTCTCAGAAATAAATAAAACATTAAAAAAAAAAAGACACAATTATAGAAAAAGAGGAAGCTGAGAAAAAAGGAGATAAACTGATCCAGGAACACAAAAGGAGAGTTTGAAAGCTGAGTGATACAATCAAACAGAACAATATTTGTATCATAGGAATTCCAGAAGATGAAGAGAGAGAGAAAGGCGCTGAAGGAGTCCTTGAACAAATTATAGCTGAGAACTTTGCCATTCTGGAGAAGAAAACAGACGTTGAAATCCAAGAGGCACAGAGAACTTCCCTCAGGCATAACTTGAATTGATCTTCTGCACGGCATATCATAGTGAAACTGGAAAAATATAAGAACAAAGAGAGAATTCTGAAAGCAGCTAGGGATAAAAGGGCCCTAAAATACAAAGGGAAACCTATCAGAGTGGTGACAGACCTATCTACTGAAACTTGGCAGGCCAGAATGGAAGGCAGGAAATCTACAACGTGATGAATAGAAAAAATACACAGCCAAGAATCTTCTATCCAGCAAGCCTGTCATTCACAATAGAAGGAGAGATAAAAGTCTTTCCAAATAAACAAAAATTGAAAGAATTCATCACCACTAAAAAGCCCTACAAGAAATCCTGAGGGGGACTCTATGAGGGAAATTTTGTAAGAAACACAAGGCACCAGAGACACCACCTCAAGCATGAATCCTACAGACAACTCAATGACTCTAAACCCATATTTTTCAATAATAACACTGAATGTAAATGGAATAAATGCTCCAAAAGACATAGGGTAGCAGAATGGATAAAAAAATCTATCTATTTGCTGTCTACAGGAAACTTATTTTACACCTGAGGACACCTTCGGATTGAAAGTAAGGGGATGGAGAACTATCTATCATGCTACTGGAAGTCAAAAGAAAGTTTGAGTAGCCATACATATATCAGACAAACAGGACTTTAAAGGAAAGGAAGTAACAAGGGATGAAGAAGGGCATTATATAATAATTACAGGGTCTATCCATCAGGAATAGATAACAATTATAAATGTCTACACACTGAAACGGGAGCTCCCAAACACATAAAACAATTAATCACAAATAGAAGCAATCTTATGGATAAGAATGTGCTAATTGCAGGGGACTTTAATACTCCACTTACAGCAATGGATAGATCAACTAGACAGAAAATCACTAAAGAAACAATGGACTTGAATGACACATTGGACCAGATGGATTTGACAGATATATTTAGAACTCTACATCCTGAGGCCAAGGAATTTACTTTCTTCTCAAGTGAGCATGGCACATTTTCCAAGATAGATCACATACTGGGTCAAAAAGCAGCCCTAAATAATTATAAAAGAACTGAGATCATACCATGCACCACTTCAGATCACAGTGCTATGAAACTTGAAATCAACCACAGGAAGAAGTCTGGAAAGCCTCCAAAAACATGGAGGTTAAAGGACACCCTACTAGAATGAATTGGCCAATCAGGCAATTAGAGAAAAAATTAAAAAATATATGGAAACAAATGAAAAGGAAAATGCAACTATCCAAACTCTTTGTGATTTGGCAAAGGCAGTCCTAAGAGGAAAGTAAATTGCACTTCAGGCATATTTCAACAAACTAGAAAAAGCACAAATACAAAATCTAACAGCTCACCTAAAGTAACTAGAAGGAGAACAACAAGAGCACCCCAAACCCAGTAGGGGAAGATAAATAATAAAAATCAGGGCAAAAATAAACAATATAGAATCCAAAAAAACCTGTTGAACAGATTAATGACACCAAGAGTCAGGTTTTGAAAAAAAAAATTGACAAACCTCTAGACAGGCTTCTCAAAAAAAAAAAAAAAAA
>NW_024080639.1:8392184-8403556 GCF_003009895.1 Hyaena hyaena
GGAAAGGGAGAGAGGCAAACCATGAGAGACTCTTGAATGCTGAGAACAAACTGAGGACTGATGGCTGTGGGGGGGTGAGCGGGGTAATGGGCATGGAAGAGGGCACTTGTGAGGATGAGCACTGGGGGGTTATATGGAAACCAACTTGACAATAAACTATTTGTAAAAAAAAAAAAAAGAGTGTAATAGACGGGTGGGGGGAATACAAAAGCCAGTTGGCATTTGGAGAATAGGATGAACAGGTACAAAAAAAAGAAAATATTAATAAAATTGATAAACCTCTTGTCAGACTTTTCAAAAAGAAAAGAGATACGACTCAATAAATAAAACCACAGTTGAGAGAGGAGAAATAATAACCAACACCATAGAAATACAAATAATTATAAGAGAATATTATGAAAAACTATATGCCAATCAATTGGACAATCTAGAAGAAATGGATAAATTTTTAGAGGCATATAAAGTACCAACACTAAAACAGGAAGAAATACAAAACTTGAACAGATTGATAGCCAGCAGAGAAATTGATTTAGTAATCAAAAATCTCCCAACAATAAAAAATCCAGGGCCAGCTGGCTTCCCAGGGGAATTCTACCTGAAGAGGAGTTAATAGCTATTCTCAAACTATTATAAAAAACAGAAAAAGAAGAAAAATGTCCAATTCATTCTATGAGGCACTAATACCAAAACTGGATAAAGACTCCACTAAAATTAGAACTACAGGTCAATATCCCTGATGAACATAGATACAAAAATTCTCAACAAAATACTAGCAAACTGAATCCAATGATATATTTAAAAAATCATTCATCATGATCAAGTAGGATTGATTCTGGTGTTGCAAGAGTGGCTCAATATCCTCATATTAATCAGTTTAATCACATTAATAAAAGAAGGGATAAGAACCATATGATAATTTCAATACATGCAGAAAAAATATTTGACAAAGTGCAATAGCCATTCATGATAAAAACCATCAATGAAGTAGGTTCAGAGGGAACATACCTCAACATAATAAAATCCATATATGAAAAACCCACAGTTAAAATCATTCTTAATGGGGAAATACTGAAAGCTTTCCCCGTAAGGTCAGGAAAAAGACAAGGAAGTCCACTCTCACCTCTATATTCAACATAGTATTGGAAGTCCTAACCACAGCAATCAGATAACAAAAAGAAACAAAAGACATATAAATGAGCAAGCAAGAAGTAAAATTTACCCTATTTGCAGGAGATGATAACTCTATGTAGAAAATCCAAAGGGGGTGCCTGGGTGGCTTAGTAGTTTAAACGTCTGACTCTTGATTTTGGTTCAGGTCATGATCTCACAGTTCTTGGGAATCAAGTCCTGCAGCCTGCTTGGATTTTTTTTCTCTTTCTCTCTCTCTTCTCCACCCCTCTCCTCTCTCAAAATAAATAAATAAACCTTAAAAAAAAAAAAAAAACCAAAGCACTCCACCACAAAGCTGCTAGAACTGATAAACAAATCAGTAAATATACAGAAATCTGTTGCATTTCTATATACCAAGGATGAAACAGTAGAAAGAGAAATTAAGAAATCAATCCCTTTTACAGATGCCTTAAATACTATAAGATACCTAGGAATAAACTTGACTAACAAGGTGAAACACCTGTTCTCTGAAAACTATAAAACACTGATGAAAGTAATTGGAGATGACACAAAATTGGAAGAACATATAATTCATCCATGGATTGGAAGAACAAGTAATGTTATAATGTTCATACTACCCAAGGCAATCTACACATTTAATGCAATCCCTATCAAAATACCACTCGCATTGTTCACAGAGTTAGAACAAGCAATCCTAAAATTTGTATGGAACCACTAAAGACCCTGAATAGCCAAAACAACCTTGTAAAAGAAAAACAAAGCTAGGCATCACAATTCTGGACTTTAAGTTATATTACAAAGGTATAGTGATTAAAATAGTGTGGTACTGGCACAAAAACAGACACATAGATAAATGGAACAGAATAGAAGACTCAGAAATGAACCCATGACTTTTGCCAATTAATCTTTGACAAGCAGGAATGAATATCCAATGGGAAAAGACTGTCTCTTCAACAAATGGTGTTGGGAAAATTGGACAGCAACATGCAGAAAATGAAGCTGGACCGCTTTCTTACACCACACACAATAATAAACTCAAAATGGATGAAAGACAAATAGGAGACTTGAAACCATCAAAATCTTAGAGGAGAACACAGGCAGTAACCCCTTTGATATCAGCTGTAGCAGCTTCTTTCTAGATATGCATCCTGAGTCAAGGGACAAAAGCAAAAATAAACTATTAGCACTTCATCAAAATAAAAAGTTTCTGCACAGCAAAGGAAAATCAACAACCTATAGAATGGGAAAAGGCAGCCTACAGAATGGGAGAAATTATTTGCAAATGACATATCTGTTAAAGGGTTAGTATCCAAAATATATAACTTATGTATACAATTCAACACCCAAAAAACAAATAATCCAATTAAAAATGGGCAGAAAACACAAATACACATTTTTCCCAAAGACATACAGATGACCAACAGACACATGAAAAGATGCTCAAAATCACTGATCATCAGGGAAATGCAAATAAAAACTACAATGAGATGTCACCTCACACCTCTCAAGAAAAGCTAAAATCAACAACGCAAGGAACAACAGGTGTTGGTGAGGCTATGGAGAAAGGGGAAACCTTGTGCACTGTTGGTGGGAATGGAAACTGGTGCAGCCACTGTGGAAAACAATATGGATATTTTTCAGAAACTTAAAAATAGAACTACCCTATGACCCATGAATTGCACTACTAAGTATTTACCACCGATATACAAAAAACGAATTCAAAGGTATACAGGCTTCCCAATGTTTATAGCAGCATTACTTTATTTTATTTTATTTTTTATTTATTTATTTATTTATTTATTTATTTTTACAAATAGTTTATTGTCAAATTAGTTTCCACATAACACCCAGTGCTCATCCCCACAAGTGTCCTCCTCCATGCTCATCCCTCCTCCCCCCCACATCCATCAGTCCTCAGTTTTTGTCAGCATTCAAGAGTCTCTCATGGTTTGCCTCTCTCCCTTTCCCCCACCATTTCCCCCCTTCTTCTCCCCCTTGGTCCTCTGTTAAGTTCCTCCTAATCCTCCTATACGTGCACACATATGATATTTGTCCTTCTCTGCCTGACTTATTTCGCTCAGCATAACACCCTCAAGGTCCATCCATGTTGCTACACATGGCCAGATTTCATTGTTTCTCATTGCCATGTAGTATTCCATGGTATAGATAAACCACATCTTCTTGATCCATTCATCTGTTGATGGACACTTAGGCTCTTTCCATGTTTTAGCTATTGTGGAGAGTGCTGCTATGAACATTGGGGTACATGTGCTCCTATGCCTCAGCATTTCTGTATCCCTTGGGTAAATTCCTAGCAGTGCTATTGCTGGGTCATAAGGGAGTTCTATTGTTAGTTTCCTGAGGAACCTCCACACTGTTTTCCAGAGGGGCTGTACCAGTTTACATTCCCACCAACAGTGTAGGAGGGTGCCCGTTTCTCCACATCCTCGCCAGCATCTAGAGTTCTCTGATTTGCTCATTTTAGCCACTCTGACTGGCGTGAGGTGGTATCTCAGTGTGGTTTTGATTTGTATTTCCCTGATGAGGAGGGATGCTGAGCATCGTTTCATGTGTCTGTTGGCCATCTGGATGTCCTCTTTGGAGAAGTGTCTGTTCATGTCTTCTGCCCATTTCTTCACTGGGTTGTTTGTTTTTCGGGCGTGTAGTTTGGTGAGTTCCTTATAGATTCTGGATATTAACCCTTTATCTGATATGTCATTTGCAACTATCTTTTCCCATTCCGTTGGTTGCCTATTAATTTTCTGGGTTGTTTCCTTGGCTGTGCAGAAGCTTTTAATCTTGATGAGGTCCCAACAGTTTATTTTTGCTCTTGATTCCCTTGCTTTTGGGGATGTGTCAAGTAAGAAGTTGCTGCGGTGGAGGTCAAGGAGGTTGTTTCCTGCTTTCTCCTCTAGGGTGTTGATAGTTTCCTGTCTCACGTTCAGGTCCTTTATCCATTTTGAGTTGATTTTTGTGCATGGTGTGAGAAAATGATCTAGTTTCATTCTTCTGCATGTTGCTGTCCAGTTCTCCCAACACCATCTGTTAAAAAGGCTGTCTTTTTTCCATTGGATATTCTTTCCTGCTTTGTCAAAGATCAGTTGGCTGTATACTTTTGGGTCCACTTCTGAGTTCTCAATTCTGTTCCATTGGTCTATGTGTCTGTTTTTGTGCCAATACCATACTGTCTTGAGGATGACAGCTTTGTAGTAGAGGCTGAAGTCTGGGATGGTGATACCTCCCGTTTTGGTTTTATTTTTCAGTATTACTTTGGCTATTCGGGGTCTTTTGTGGTTCCATACAAATTTTTGGATAGTTTGTTCTAGTTTTGAGAAGTATGCTGGTGCAATTTTGATTGGAATTGCATTGAATGTGTAGAGTGCTTTAGGTAGTAATGACATCTTAACTATATTTATTCTTCCTATCCATGAGCATGGAATGTTTTTCCATTTCTTTGTGTCTTCTTCAATTTCCTTCATAAGTTTTCTATAGTTTTCATCATACAGATCTCTTGTATCCTTGGTTAGGTTTATTCCGAGGTATTTTATGGTTTTTTGTGCAATTGTGAATGGGATCAGTTTCTTGATTTCTCTTTCTGTTGCTTCATTATTGGTGTATAAAAATGCAACCGATTTCTGTACGTTGATTTTGTACCCTGCAACTTGGCTGAATTCTTGGATCAGTTCTAGTAGGCTTCTGGTGGAGTCTGTCGGGTTTTCTATGTAGAGTATCATGTCATCTGCGAAGAGTGAAAGTTTGACTTCCTCTTTGCCAATTCTGATGCCTTTGATTTCCTTTTGTTGTCTGATGGCTGATGCTAGGACTTCCAGCACTATGTTAAACAACAGTGGTGAGAGTGGACATCCCTGTCGTGTTCCTGATCTCAGGGGGAAAGCTCTCAGTTTTTCCCCGTTGAGGATGATGTTAGCTGAAGGCTTCTCATAGATGGCTTTGATGATGTTTAAGTAGGTTCCTTCTATCCCAACTTTCTCGAGAGTCTTTATTAAGAAGGGATGCTGTATTTTGTCAAATGCTTTTTCTGCATCTATTGACAGGATCATATGGTTTTTATCTTTTCTTTTATTGATATGATGTATCACATTGATTGATTTGCGAATGTTGAACCAGCCCTGTAACCCAGGAATGAATCCCACTTGATCTTGGTGGATGATTCTTTTGATATGCTGCTGGATTCGATTTGCAAGGATCTTGTTGAGAATTTTTGCATCCGTATTCATCAAGGATATTGGCCTATAGTTCTCTTTTTTTGCTGGATCTCTGTCTGGCTTGGGAATCAGAGTGATGCTGGCTTCATAAAATGAGTCCGGGAGTTTTCCTTCGACTTCTATTTTTTGGAATAGCTTGAGAAGAATTGGGATTAATTCTGTTTTAAATGTCTGGTAGAATTCCCCAGGGAAACCATCAGGTCCAGGGCTCTTATTTGTTGGGAGATTTTTGATCACTGATTCGATTTCTTCACTCGTTATGGGTCTGTTCAGGTTTTCTATTTCTTCCCGTGTGAATTTTGGTAGTGAGTGTGTGTTTAGGAATTTGTCCATTTCTTCTAAGTTGTCCAATTTGTTGGCATATAATTTTTCATAGTATTCCCTGATAATTGCTTGTATTTCTGAGGGGTTGGTTGTATTAAGTCCATTTTCATTCATAATTTTGTCTATTTGGGTGCTCTCTCTTTTCTTTTGGATAAGTCTGGCTAGAGGTTTCTCAATTTTGTTTACTTTTTCAAAAAACCAACTCTTGGTTTCATTGATCTGTTCAATTGTTTCTTTGGTCTCTATGTTGTTTATTTCTATAGCAGCATTATTTACAATAGCCAAATTATGGAAAGAAAGAGCCCAAGTGTCCATTGGCTGATGAATGGATAAAGAAGAAATAGTATATACATATTCAATGGAATATTAATCAGACATAAAAAGAATGAAATCATGCCATTTGCAATGATGTGGATGGAACTAGATGCTAAGCAAAAGAAGTCAGAGAAAGACAAATACCATAAGATTTCACTCATATATGGAATTTAAGAAACAAAACAAACTAGCAAAGGAAGCAAAAAAAAGAGAGGGAGGCAAACCAAGAAGCAAACTCTTAACTATAGAGACCAAACCAATGGTTACCAAAGGGGAGGTGGGGGGGGGATGGGTAAAACAGGTGATGGCGATTAAGGAGTGCACTTGTGATGAGTGAGTGTTGTATGTGCAAGTGCTGAATCACTATATTGCATATCTGAAACTAATATTACAATGTGTGTTAAGTAACTGGAATTTAAATAAAAACTTAAAAAAATAAAAAAATAAAGCTGATTTATGAATTCTGGGAGATAAGAAGGGAATACTCACCAATGAAGTAATTCACCAAAGCCAGGGTTTTGAATGCTGGGAAAGGTGGCACATGATTCATGGCATTTATTTTGATTAAGGATTGAAAACCTGAGTAAGGACCCACTAAGTACACAGGTCTAAGTACAACTGGTTTAAAGAAAACCCATGTTTATTAACAGGAAGGAAACGTCAGATACCCAGTACAGGATCTGGCACTCTTGGGCCCTCAAAATCATGGTCCTTGTAGGGAAGGAAAAAGTTTCTTTCAACCCTTCTGGGTTCCATAGCTGGGTCTATGAAACAAACTGACAATAGAGAAATTAATAGAAAAGTTTTACAAATCAACTAATTTTTTATATTATGTTCATAGCAGCATCAGGAAAAAATAGTGAATTCCTAAAAAATCAGTGAATTTTGAGAGCTTTTATATGCCATGTTAATCGCAGAAGGGGGAGGGAAATATAGGCCATTTAGGGGGTGATTGATTTTTAGGAAAGATGAATGAGACTTTAGAATAATAGATGGGAAGTATGACAATTTGTGACAGTTTGTGGTGTCAGTTGCTGGTCTCATTTTTTTTGTAACAAGAGTCAATCATCCCTGGTGAATAAAACTCTTGGGGAGGAAATTAAAGACAATTGAGGTCCTTCTGTAGGGTCTGTCTTTAGACAGAAAATGGGCATTTAGAGAAAGGCTCTCTGTATTTGCTGTTTTTCAAGGACCTTCAACTCAAAATGCTAACTATACCAAAGTGGCATAGTTTGAGGGTGTGTATCTTGAACTCCTCCATCTTGAACAACATAAGCTGGTAAAAACAGAGTTCAGGCTTGCTATCCACTGGGCAAGCTGCAGGACATTTCCTAATGCGAATATTAATGATAAAGCAAAGCAGGGCATTTTCTATTTATGTATCAGCCTTGATTTGTAGTGGAGGAGACTGAGGCCAAAAGATAAAGAAACTTGTTCAAACTCACATAGGAGCCACAATTTGAATTCAGAATAACTTTAAGCCTTTTTTTTTTTTAAAGCTTGCACTCCAAACCAGAATTCTGTATTTGTTACCATTTAAAAAGAAAGGGGTTTTTAGGCTTAGTCTGTGGAATCAAATTTCAGGCAAGAGGGCAAAGGTGGAGAAGTCTTTTTTTTAGGGTAAAGAAAACTTCTCTGGATTCACTCCCTTTCTAATTTCTGGTATAGAGAAAACTGGACTGGCAGGGCTGGAATGAAAGGCTGACTAAAGTGTTGATCTTAGTGTGAGACTTGGACCAGACCTTGAGAAGCTGTGAAGAGCTCTCTAAAACCTGCCTGATGCTCCCTCCTCTGGTGGCAGCACCCTACTGCCTGGCTTATCTCCCTAAAAGCCCCATTTCTCTTCAATCTTTACCATTCTGAAAGCTACTTCAATAAGGAAAGTCAAGGCTGAGTTGTCAGCCTGGCTGCAAATCATAATAATTTGACGCATTCATTTTTGGGATTTCATGTGGATCTTGATGTTCCCCAAAAGAAAATACACAAAATCTATAAAAGGGATAAAAAGAGAGTTTTTTCCCTTGGATGATCCATGTATGATATAAATTACTAAGGAATTAGCATTTCTACATAATATGAGCAGTTTGAGCAGTCAACAGAAAGTAATGAATCCTGTGCAATCAATACACAATAAATTCAGGGGTTGGAAAGATTCCATGAGAGAGGCTCTGGTGTGGAGGAAGAGGTCTGTCAGCAAGCTCTGCAGTAATTACCAGTGCACCTGGGAAGGGAGCTGAGAAATGATGGAAATAAACTGGAAAAGCAGCAACTCCAGAGCCACAACGTCCCTGGGAGATTCCTTGAAGACTGACTATAAATACCACAAGTAGGGGGTGCCTGGGTGGCTCAGTCTGGTAAGCATCTGACTTTGGTTCAGGTCATGATCTCATGGCTGGTGAGTTGGAGCCTGCATTGGGCTCTGTGCTGACAGCTCAGAGCCTGAAGCCTGCTTCAAGTTCTGTGTCTGCCTCTCTCAATACCCTCCCCCGCTCACTCTCTGTCTCTCAAAAATGAATAACTGTCAAAAAAATTAAAAGAAAAATAAATACCACAAGTTAGTGAGCACCAGGTCTGACCCCCCAGTGTGGCCTGTTTGGTTTGAGCTCTGGTTTTAGATTTGGGGTGGTTTTCGGTTTTGGTTGTGCATTATAATCAACTCGGGGTGGGGGTGCTTTTTAAAATGTACAGATTCTCTGAGCCACATTCTCAGCAATTCTGACTTAATTGCTCTCTGGTGGGCTCTGGTATTGGTCCATCTTTTAAAAGCCCACAGGAGGTCCCAATATGCTGCTGATTGCCATCCCAGGGCTGAGGCTGAGTTGTGAAGACGCAATCAAAAGGCCTTCCTGTGTAACAGATAAGGATTTCGCAGGCTGAGAAGGTGGGTGTGCAACAAATAGAACTTCTTTCTCTATAACTAGAATCCTCACATTTCCACTTCAAATTTAATTGTAACCACTCAGGGAATCTTAAAGTTTAAATCCTCCTTGTTTTGATCTATCAGTCAGTTTGGAATTCTGCCTCTCCTCAGGGAATCATCGTAAGGGGCTTAGGTATGGTGCAGGTTGGGGGTGGTGAGGCAGAGTGAGGTGTAGAGGGACTGCATGGCACCTGTCACATCTGAGATGGGACTGGATCTTCTGGTACTAATGGTCCATATCTCCTGCAGTGGCCTCAGTTTGTTGTGTTCATGTGTCCTGTGTTCTCTCTCTGGGTTCCCTGACTGGCTTGGCACTTTTTGTGTTCCTCCTGGGGCCTGCTCTGGGTACAGGCTTCAGCAAAGGGGTCCTCAGATACAGCTGCCTAGACATCCTCTCACACTTGCACAGCCAGCTTCACAGAGAAGCCTCTATGCGGGGCTTGTAGACACCAGCACCTGCCCCCTGGAAGTGGCTCAGGTCTGCTATGCTCTTAGGTGTTGTAAACCTCTTTGAGAGGTTCCCCCTGTTCTTTTTTATTTTTTATTTAATTTTTTAAATTTAGTTAGCATATAGTATGGTTCCCCTTTTCACCCACAGTTCTGATCTCAGGAAGGAAGAGATCTGGAAGAAGAGATCATTCTCAGGGACCCACACTAACTCATTCTAAAGCTCTTCTATTTTAACTCTCAACAAAATATCTACCCTTATTCAACTTAGGAAGGCTTCTGTTTGTTTTCTTTACTTTAAAAAATGTCCTTGTCTTGTGGCAGGAGAATTTGGCAAGGCATACATTCTTCCAAACCCATCTCAAGAAGCTCTTTCTTGCAAAGGTTTTCCTTCTGTAATACAGACTCACAAGATGTACTAAAACCTCAGAAACTAGTTGCCCTTGGGATAGAAATCATACAGAGAAGACATTCAAGGAAGTTAGGGCAGAGGAGGAAGAAGACTTGGTTAAAACTTGGCCCACTGTACCTGGTTAGAAAATCCACATCTGAAAAGAGGAGGGAGAAATTGGAGAGGCTCATGCCATGTCTCTGGAAGACCTGGTGCTGCCTATACTCAGTCACATTTGACTATCTTGTAAGGCCTCCCTCTTTGAGGAAGCCCTCCCTGCATCCAGGTGTCCTGCGTTATTCCCACCCCATGTCCAGTCACCCAGACACCTGCTGCTTTTCTCTGCTCCTCACTAACTGTCATGTGGAGGTATTTATATTGTTTTCCAGAATTACCATTAAATCTCCCATTACAATTTTTTTTTAAATTAGAATGTGAGTCTCTGAAAAGGAAGGACTGTGTTTTATTCAGCTTTTGGTCTCAGTTTAGCAAAGAGTAAGTCCTGAGAAGTAGGAGTGAATGTGTGAGGTGCTTATGCTCTGTCCCCTCCATGAGACTGGGCAATCTGTTTCTCTGACATCATGTCCATTCCTGCAAAATGAGATAAACAACAACAATTGTATTGTGTCCTTAGTGTCTATTGGTTAAATTTAAACTTTGTTGCATATCCCATAAGGTCTGTGTGGTCCAGCCCATGTCTGCCTGGCTCCATCTCCTAGCCTTGAAAATCTTGATCCTATAAACGTACCTTGCTCTTTCTTAATTCTGGGCTGCTGCACATGCTGTTCTATCTCAAATGTTTTTCCCTGTCTAGTTGACAGACTAGCACTCTCCCATTAGTCACCAAGCCTTATTTCAATGTGGCCTGTGTCCCAGAGCTTTCCTAGACTCATGTAGGCTGCTGTGAACATGCTGCCTATATGCTCTCTATCACTGGCCATCTCTACTTCTTCCCACAGTCCATCCTGTAGACAACCTCTTTTAGCCATGTTTCTATTTTGGTTACTGATGGTCACTTCCAAAATATAAGGTAATATACTCAATTTAATGATCTATGAATTTTAGGAAGCTATTGATACCCATATGTGAAAAATGAAAAATGACAATTTAACTGCCTTTCTCTTCCTTTCAATGTTTGATCTTCATATTATTACTTTTATTACTTAAATGATTATATCTCTACATTTCTTGATGCATCAGTTTTGAGTGACTTGTGTTCAACTCCACATTTCATATATAAGATGAAGGTCAGAGCCCTGCCCTCTATTGAGTATCACATTTTGTTATCTAAAAGAGTTGTGCTAGTGTAGATTCCTACCAGTGTAAAGATTCCAGATGGGATAGTTTACATTTATTTCTCTTGCAACATGATTGTGATTAACTTTCATGTATCTGCTGTTCTCCAAAATTTTAATCATTGAAGGCAGGGGAAGAGGGGATTTATTACTGCAATTTAGGGGCTAGGAGGGCAACATTCATTCATTCAGCTATTAGAAAAATGAGCCCAAGGAACAAGGGGGAGAAGAAGGGCGGAAATGGAGGGGGAAAGGGAGAGAGGCAAACCATGAGAGACTCTTGAATGCTGACAAAAACTGAGGACTGATGGATGTGGGGGGGA
>NW_024080639.1:8404038-8445942 GCF_003009895.1 Hyaena hyaena
TCAGCATTCAAGAGTCTCTCATGGTTTGCCTCTCTCCCTTTCCCCCACCATTTCCGCCCTTCTTCTCCCCCTTGTTCCTCCGTCAAGTTCCTCCTAATCCTCCTATACGTGCAAACATATGATATTTGTCCTTCTCTGCCTGACTTATTTCGCTCAGCATAACACCCTCAAGGTCCATCCATGTTGCTACACATGGCCCGATTTCATTGTTTCTCATTGCCATGTAGTATTCCATGGTATAAATAAACCACATCTTCTTGATCCATTCATCTGTTGATGGACACTTAGGCTCTTTCCATGTTTTAGCTATTGTGGAGAGTGCTGCTATGAACATTGGGGTCCATGTGCTCCTATGCCTCAGCATTCTCCCTTGGTGTAAATTCCTAGCAGTGCTATTGCTGGGTCATAGGGGAGTTCTATTGTTAGTTTCCTGAGGAACCTCCACACTGTTTTCCAGAGGGCCTGTACCAGTTTACATTCCCCCCAACAGTGTAGGAGGGTGCCCGTTTCTCCACATCCTCGCCAGCATCTAGAGTTCTCTGATGAGATGCAAATAATTTCTAACTGGTGGAAAAGATAACCACAAGGGTCATGGTTTATGGCCCTGAGGGCACTAACTAGTTTTGTATCTAACCTAGCAAACATATCTGTAATATTGTGATTTACAATAAGAAATATATATTTGGTCTTCATCTCCATTTCTGGCATAGAGGTCTTAAAAACCCTTAGGATTTCCGAAGAGATGAGAGCCCTAAAGGTGTCTTTTGTTTTGTTAATGAGGTGATGTAGAAAGCACCTAAGGATGGGGCTGGTTGCCGGTGAAACCAATCTTGTGATTAGAGGATTGGAACTTTCAGTCCTGTTTCCCTACCCCCTCCTCCACCCTACCTCCAGGGAAAAAGTGCTGGAGATTGAGTTCAATGTCCAGTGATCTAATCAATCATGTCTATGTAATGAAGCCTCCATAAAACTCCAAAAGGATGGGGTTCAGAGAGCTTCTGGATTGGTGAACACATGGAGATTTTGGGAGAGTGGTATGCTCAGAGAGAGTATGGAGGCTCTTCATCCTCTCCCCATACACCATAGAGAGGCCTATGCATCTCTTCCATGTGGCCATTCCCGAGTTATGTCCTTCTAATAAACTAGTAATCTAGTAAGTAAAATGTTTCTCTGAGTTCTGTGAGCCACTCTACAAATTAATTCACCCAAGGAAGGGGGTCATTGGAGGTTCCAATTGGAAAAGGTTGGATTGGAACCAATGACCCTCTTTCTTTGGTTGGATTATAACTGGTGGTTTGAAAGCATAGGTGACAGCCTGGACTTGAGACTGGCATCTGAAAGTAGGGGAGAGTCTTGTGGGACTGAGCCCTTAATTTGTGGGATCTAATTCTATCTCTGGGTAGATAGTGTGAGAATTGTATTGAATTGTAGGACACCCAACTGGGGTAGGAGAATCGCTTGGTTATAAGGGAAAAGCCCCAACCACTGTGATTGGGTGCAGAACACTTAATATCCTAATGCTCTTTTATTAAGGTACCTAATAAATATTCTCAGATTCTCATTTGATATGGTTTTAACATCTTACTAGTTCTCTCTTAATTATGAGTTAAATACAATCTTTGACATGTGCTTATTTTACATTTACATGAGACTCAAAATTTTCTTTTTGAAAATTATACTTTAACACACTAAATGATATTATGTAGAAATAATCCTTAATGGTTTATAAAAGGCATATCATTCAAGGCAAGACCCTCTTTTTCTTCTTTGTGCTCCAGTTATTATTTTACAAGAAGCAGGGACAAAGTCTACTTAATATTCTATTTCTCTGGTCATAGGTGACTAACATGGTTTTTGGAAGAAGGTTAATAGTCATGGTAGTGAAGAGAGTTCAACCTTAGGTGTTACAGAAATAGACCAACCTTTGCCCTTTCTGTTAAAGAGAACACTTGTCATCTCCCACATTCACCTTTTTCCTGGGTTTTCCTTTATTAGAAAGGGATCCTATGCCTGGGCTATCTGGAGCGGGATGTCACCACTCCCAGATTATTCCTCTTGGAATCCCAAGTGTCCATCTTGCCAATCCTGGACATTGTTTTACCCCTGGCTCACAAGGTTGCTATAAGATTGTAGGTCTCAACTGTGGGCAATTTTGTCTCCCAGGGGACATTTGGCAATGCTTGGAGACATTTTTAGTTGTTAGAACTTGAGGGATGCTATAGATGCCAGGGATGCTGCTAAACCATCTTATTCATAAGACAGCTACCCACGACAGAATTACCTGGCTCAAAATAGCAATAGTGTTATGGTTGAGAAATCCTATTGTAAGGAGGTTTGGGACAATAACTTCACGTTCTCTTTGCAGATGAACAAATGAAGGCTAAGAAAGGTTGGTTGCTCTGCCTAAGGCTACACAGCAAGAGACAGAGTAGGGACCCAACCACAGTTCCTTTATGTCTGTTCTTTATTTTCAAGTGTATTGTTTCTTGGAACTAAGTAGGTGCCATTACAGAGAGTGGTGCAGCTCAGGTGATAGAAAAGGAGAGAGGTGGCTGCAGCAACTGGGAGAAGTGTAAGGTCAAAGCTCAGGGAAGTATCCATCTAGTCTCACTTAACACTATGCCCAATGTCTATGCACATTTAGCAATCACCTCTGCTGCTGCTGGAACCTAGGAGCCAGCCATTAGTAAAGTTGTCACATCATGCCTTCTCTCCAAAAATCTCTGCAGGTGATCACAGAGTGTGGAGATTTAGTGAGAACGCTTCTTTTGTTCGTCTTAAAATGCAGCCCTGTCTGAAGGCAGTGGTGTGTATGGCAGAGACTGAAGAAAACTTCTCTGTGAAGTGGGAGAGGAGGTAAACAGGGATGAATTTAGTCTTCATAAACAAATGGAACCTGGCCAGCACTACAAGGGCATGCATGATTGCCCTCCATCAAACAGCCAGCATTAGCAATCAGTTCTGGGAGCTGAGTAGATGAAGAATAAAAATGAGCTGTTGGCTCTGGGGAGGTATGGGCGGCTCTTTAGAAAGATTAAAGTTACCCTGTGCCTTTCTGTTTCCTAATTACATTCCTTCTAGTTGATATCTCTGAATAACACAAGAATCCACAGTAGCTGTGCAAAGCAAATAGGCCAGTATATTTTTCCACAGAAATTGTGGGGAAAAGGTTGAGCAAATTGGAGCAAGACTTTCTGACCCATAGCTGATCCTTGCACAGGCCCTGCACTTTCCCACCTCAGCACTTCTGTTGATTGCCCTACTCCCTCCCCCACCTATACACCATCCACTGTGTGCCTGCATCTTCCTTACCCCCAACACAAAATCCTCTGTTCTCCAGTGATATCTCCTCTGTGAAGCCTGTCCTTAACTTCCATTTGGACATGACTATTTTGCTCCCTGAATTCTCATAGCATCTCACTTTATTTACCTGTTTATTGTGAACCTTACAATTTTCTCTGTATTGTGGTTTTTCTGGACCATGTCTGATTCTCCCTAGTTTGTGATTCCCTAAAAGAAAGCATACAAAGATATTTTTGTAAGAAAGTAAGAGGATGGGTCACACACACTCGAGACTACAACTCCAGGTGTGTCTCAGGAAATTGTTTTGAATCTCTGCTTGGCCAATTTCCCTGAGACTAGTCTGTGTGTTTTTCTCCTTTCCCCTTCCCAGCAGGCAGCAGTTTTGCTGGATCCTCTCTCCTCTGTAGTAGAAACCACTTCTCAGCCTGATCTTCTGCCCCATCTTGCTCTCCCTAATTCTTTTGGAAGTCAGTCCTGAGATGATCCTCAGGGGCCACGCTCATTCCTACCCTCATTCCAAGTAGCTCATCAAAGCATTCCCTCCAAACAATGGGACTCTGGCTGCAGGAAAATGAATCCTGGTGAGTAGAAATTTCTCCCCAGGTTCTTGCTTTCCTCCCTTCTGCTAATATAGAGGTAGGGAGGTGATTTATTTATTTTGTACTTTCACTCCTACTTCTGTGCCAGCCCTTGACTTACACAGAGTAAATGCTTAAAATCCACTTGATCAGATGAATGAATGAGATAATTTTCTTGCTGGAATCTCTGCCAACATAGAACCCATTCCTAATTGAAAGGAACAGATATGGGCCACTTCACCTATTGTTTCTCCCCTGTCTTTGCCATGGCTCTTGAGGATGCTTGCCTTATCTGGAGCTGAAGCTAAAAAGGACAGGAGAGAATAGAATTCTTTCCTGAAGAATTCTCCTGCCCAGGACATGAAGAACATATGGTAGCAGGAGAGATGCTGTGATCAGTAGAGTAGAAAAATGGAGAAGCAAGAAAGTCCTAAAATAAAACTTACAAACTTTAAGAGAAGAGAAACTTTTTGTTTCTTTTAGTGTGATACCCTAGACAGTGGGGGCTGTGAAAAGAAATTCTTTCTCCAGCTGAGTTTCAGCAGAATCTAAAAACTGGTGAACCGTTAGGAAAAAATTGGTTCAGTTCCAGCAGTAGAACTTAACAGGAATATAGGTTGCTCATTAATACACTGTCTACCTATTTCCAAAATTGAAGAGTGTCTTTCTAAAGTTACACCATGCTTCAGTGTCATTCCAATGAATTTTCTTAGTCCTTGACATTTAATCACTCACAACTGCTTTTTACTGCCTCATTTATATTATCATCATGAACATAATATTATCATGCAATTAATGGTATAATATCTTGCAAAATTCGCTATCTGCCAAGTAGGTGCTGGGTACTGTTTAAAATAGTTGAGTTGGAAATCAATGGGACATTAAATTATTTTCTGGGAATTAAGAAAGGCAAGATATATTGAATTTCAATGGCTGCTAACTAAATCTTCTAACTCCTTGGTGAAACCTATTTTCCCATTATCCAAATTAAGTCTCCAGTTCAAAAATCAGTCTTGAGAAGCAAAATTAAATTGATTATACTTGAGGAACAAGAAAGGGTAATAAGAGTGGAGTGAATTCAACTATGTTAGCTTGAAATCTTTAGGTAATCATTGAATTTGTTAAAAAGAAAAAAGAATTCTATTAGGTACAAGAGGATTGCTTACAGCATAATATGTAACACTTCTGGTTTCCAGTCTGGTATGTAGGAGCTTAGAAGTTACCATTCTGTCCTAATTATAAGTAAAAAGTGAAACAAACTGAAAAATCAACAACTCTTCTTAGATATATCAGAGAAGTGAGGGCAAACCATATTTAAGAGTAGATCTAAAAGTAGGTCTTAAAAGTCCTCATCACACACAAAAAATTGTGATTATGTATGGTGATGGATGTTAACTAGACCTGTTTTGATCATTTTGCAATATATACAAATATTGAATCACCTGAAACTAATAGGATGTTAATTTTTAAAAAGAGTAGATGACATGCAAGAACAGATGGGTAATGTAAACATAGAGATGGAAATACTAAGAAAAAGAAATGCTAGAGATTAAAACACACACACACACACACACAAAACACTGCCTCCCCCTGCCCTCAATTGGAGAGATGGACAGCCAGATACAGAGAAGTATCTGTATCGAAGGAGACACCTGTGAACAGAAACTTCCACGGGAACCAGTGGTGGGGGAGGAAATGCAAAACTGTAATTTGATAAATTGCTGGAGGCTCAATATGGACAATTCTGAGAGTTAAAAACACCAGGGGGACTCACTCATTTGGGCACCACACACTCCTAGGACCTTTAGGAGCAATACCAGGTCTTCACAGTGAATATCTGAGGAAAATCCCCTCCTGCTTCTGGCAGGGGTAGAAGAATTTTGCAGTATAGAGCACTCTGTTCTTAACAAGGCCTGTCCTCAGGAGAAACTATTTTCCAGAGCTTACTCTCCTGGGGTTTTATCAGAGTTTAATCTGCTTGGGGGAAGGGAAATACCTAACTCCAGCTGCCTTGGACTGTCATGTCCCACCAATTCAGGGAGGAAACACTGAGAAGCACTGGTGAAGTTTACAATCTAGTCCCATAGTCTTATTAAATAACTGAGACCTAATCATAAGACTATAGAATCCTTCTGTTTCCCCCATACCTTACCACTACATTGCTTAAGGCCTATTTGCCATAGTTCCTTTTACAAAGTAAGTTTGTGTCCACTTTTCAACAAAAAGTTACAAGGTATAATAAAAGGCAAAAAAAAAAAAAAAAAAAAAACCCACAGTATTAACCGAATAAACAAACACCAGAACCAGAGTCAGATGTGGAAGGAATGTTAGAAATATCAGACTAGTCATTAAAAAATTATGATTAACATGCTAAGGGCTTTAATGGAAAAAGTAAGGGATACAATGTACAGCATGGTGACTGTAGTTAATAATATAGTTATCTCCATATTTACAAGCATCTTTGTCTATAAGCCCCTTTTCCCTTCTACCCCTTCCCCAACATTCTATACACAATTGGCAGCATCCTATACAGTTCTTTACTTTGCCTTTTAATTTAATTGCACATCTTGGAATTTGTTCTAAGTGCATGTGTATAAAGCAGCCTCATTGTTTTTAATAGCTGCAAAATACGTTATTATTTAGATGCACCACGATTGTTTTAATACTTCCTCTGCATGGGGATTTAGGATGCTTTCAGTTTTTGCTATTATAGGGACAGATGCTACAATAAATATCCTTGTACACACCTTTTCCTGAATATGTACAAAAATATCTGAGGCATACATTTTTTGAAATGTAAGTGCCAGGTCAAAGGGTTAATGCATTTAAAAATTCTGGTATTAGCCAAATAGCCATCAAAAGAGATTGGACTTGTTGGTATTCCCAACAAAGTGCTTGAGTAGCCACATACCTAATACGTACCTACAAGGGGTAGCCAAGTATCTATGTTTCTTTTTCCTTACTCAACAGGGTATTCAAATCTTATTTAAAAGAGTAAGCATATGATTTCATTCATATGTGGAATTTAAGAAACAAAAACAGATGAACATGTGGAAAGGGGGGCAGGATGAGAGGGAAACAAACTGTAAGAGACTCTTTAAATATAGAGAACAAACTGAGGGTTGAAGGAGGGTAGGTGAGTGGGAGATGGGCTAAATGAATAATGGGATATTAAGGAAGGCATTTGTTGGGATGAGCACTGTGTTATATGTAAGTGATAAATCACTGAACTCTACTCCTGAAAACAATATTACACTGTATATTAACTAACTAGAACTTAAAAATTTAAAGAACAAAAAAAAAGAGTGACAAAACAACCTTTTATTTTAGACTTGATCTGACATTTGTGTTGAGGTTACCATAAGACACTGGGACTGCAGTAAAAGTATACTGTTTTGGGGCGCCTGGGTGGCTCGGTCGGTTAAGGGTCCGACTTTGGCTCAGATCATGATCTCGCAGTTTGTAGGCTCGAGCCCCACATTGGGCTCTGTGCTGATAGCTCGGAGCCTGGAGCCTGCTTCCGATTCTGTGTCTCCTTCTCTCTCTGCCCCTCCCCTGCTCATGCTCTGTCTCTCTTGGTCTCTCAAAAAATAAAATGCAAAAAAAAAAGTATACTGTTTTATTTTGCCTGGGTCCAATTGTTTTCAAAACAAACTGAGATATCACTTTATATATTGTTGAAGAGTTTTACAGAGATGTAACTTAAGGGGTTTCTGAGAGAGATTGCTTGTTATGAGTTTCAGAGAAATTTGTCCACTAAGGTTTGACAAGTGAGGGTCTTCTATGGCTCATCTGTTTCACCTGCTCTCTCCAGAATCTTCTCTCAATGAAAAGGAAATTAGTGAGACTCAACCCTTTCACTGTTTTCTTACCAGTTGATTTGGATTCTTACAATGGGTTCAGGGTTCTTGCAAGGAACTGCCCTTCATTACAGGAAATACCCTAATTCCACTAAGCCAGGAGGTCAGGCCTCCAATGATCATGAGCATTAATAATTACTACATAACGTCATTACAGTCATTGATTTAGAAAAAAAAAGCCAAATTTAATCTGTTTTGCACAGAAGGAGAGGGAATTCTGAGAGCAGGTGCAATTTGAATTGTATTATTTCATTACTTGCTCATCATGTTTGGCTGCTGCCAGAAGAGCAAAGATACCACAGACTATTTTTTGTTCTTCTTTCTTTGAGACTATTAACTTCATTTTGTGAGATGTCAGTGAGACCCACATAACTCATTTAGACCCAGCCCGGCACTCAGATATGTAATCATTATTTTCTTGGATGTTTATTGGATTTTGTGGACTTTTTAGACATAGTTCTATTATGTGTTTGATAAACAGAGAAGTCTGTGGGAGGGGAGACAGTGGCCTGTAGCCCTTCACTTCTGATGGACGATGAAATTAGTTCCTGCTCTGGAGATGAATAGGAGGAGATGCTATCAGCCTTTCTCATACTCCCTTCTAAGAAGTTTGGGGTCTATAACCATAACTGATTCCTTACAACAATTCCTGGAAAGTTTTGGGTGTGTGTTAAAGCTTTTAGAGATTCCCTGGATTCTGAGGATAACATATTTGAATGGTTCAGATACTGGCCCTTCCACGAATACCACAAATCTGAATACCTTGCACAAGTCACTGCTCCCCGCCCTTTACTAAGGAAACTGAAACGTAGTCACATGTTGAATAAACTCCTCTGCCTTGTACAACTCTGCAAGGAATAAAGACATTGTGTTTCATAAATGTTTTGAAAAATATAAAGCATTCTATACTTATGTGGTTGCTACTTTTGATATTACTATCCTCTTCTTATGCCGATAGCATGGATCCCTGATGAACAGAAGAAGGATGTGGGAGATCTTTGTCTACACAGCTTCCTACTACAGAGTTTCCTGGGCCCAGTAGTTTAGACAGTGGCTACAATCCCTTCTTTCCAGGCTGTCAGAGTCCTTGAGGAGAAAGCCTGTCATGCGGCTGCCCCATCTGGGCAGAACTAACATAAGGTAATACTCTCAGACTTCTTGCTCCTCATACAGGAAGAAAACTGTAGAAAATGTAGGATCAGGGCAGCTTGTCTGGCACCCAGGGTGACAAGGATGAGAGTACAGCCTGCTTTTGGAGGCAGTGGTGACAAGGCTCCTGATGTATCAAACCCTAAGCCTGTGAATTTGGGATTTGGTCTCAGGTAACTTGTTGGATCCATGACCCACACAGGCCACTCAATGTGGCTTCTGCATACTGGTCTCAGGATGACCTGGCCTGGCTTCCTCAGGCTGTCATCTGGGAGGAAGCCCTTCTTCCTCCTCTTTAAAGATGAAACAAACCTGCAAAGACCTCTGTGACCTATGGGGATCCATTAGCCCTGGAGGAGGTGTGTGTGTGTGTGGAGTTCCAGGCAGGGCTTATACTTTACATGTATTCTTTTGTTTGAATTTTAACACAGTCTTTGCTATAAGTATTTATATATACTTATATTTATATATACCTGTATTTAACACGTGAGAAAATGGGGGCACAGAGAGATTAAATTGATCACCCAGATGTTACTTGACTAAAAAGAGATAAAGGCAGGATTTGAACTTATCGATTCCAACTCCAGAGCCCAGGCTTCTAATCGCTGTGCTGCTTCTCCTTCACACACACTTAACACATCTCTGGATACCCTGGTCCGGTATGCCTGGCCCAGAGCAGGTATTCAATATATTTGTGAATATAGTAGTAAAATTCAGATATAAAATGAATAGGTAAATATTGGTAACTCAGATGCTTCTTGTGGTAGTGACTTATGTGTTCACAAAGCCCAGGGGCACAGACTCGTTTCTCAGGTCTCTGCAGTTAGGTGGGGTCAATGGAATGTGGGCCCCTTTAGATCCTGCACATGAACTCCTACTACCCACCATACTTTCTTTTTCTTTCCTAGTCCATTGGGTTCATGGGCTAGACTCAGAGGACCCAGAACAGGGAAGACCACAAGATGGAAGGAGCTTGGGTAGAGGAGAGCCATTCAGGAGAGTGGCCTGATTGAGGGCGTACATTAGACTTGTATCCGAGCAAGAATACCTTTTTTGTGTTATGTTATTAAAGTCTTGAGGTTTGTTATAGCAGTTAGGTACAACTAATACACTTCTTTAAGAAGGACTTGTTTTAGACTATTCTTTCCTTGTTTGGTTGTTTAGGAATCTTCATCTATGATCCTCAGTTTCATTTGCTATGTGTGTGTGTGTGTGTGTGTGTGTCTGTGTGTGTCTGTTGTGAATATGTCAACTTTGGATACACAAAGCAAAGTTGTTCACTTATCTCCACTCTCTTCTCAAGTTCAAAATCCTGAAGTACCTATCTCTTTCTCCCATAACTTCCAAGACAGATATCTCTACCAGATACTCAGAAATAAATGTTATACCAGTTTATACAATCCCCCTTTTAACAAACTTTCTTGCCAGCCAACTATGAAGCTGTATTTTTAATTTACTTTCGTGGAAGCTCTTAGCAAATGGGAAAGGCCATTATAATGTTTGAACTAGTGGACCCCTCCTCTCATCAGCTTGCTAAAATGGAATTATACTTCCCTCACTAGCTAAACCATAAGAGTGACTTAGTCTGATGCTGGTAGATAGAGAGGTTGGCTTTGTTAACCCCAAGTGATAGAAAGGGAAAATGAGAGAACTGAGGTGACTTGCTCAAGGTCATTTCTCTGGTAAGTGGCAGATCTTGGACTTGGACTGTCTGTTTGCTGCCAAAGCCAGGATTTGGGGTTGTATTGCTTTGCCTTACCTTGCTAATGCATGCTTGTTAATGTTAATGTGATCATTCTAGGAAATCTTTTCACGCACAATGTCACCTGGAGTGTCCCCACAAGTCTTCCTTATTTTTCTGTCTGTTGTGACTTCATGTTCTTTTCACCCGTCACCAAGACAAAAGGATGAAGCTGGCCTTCTGTTGGCTTATACTCCTCAGGCTGTGCAGCTCTCAATATTGGCTGTTCATTACAATGTCTTGGGGGGACTTATAAAAATACTGATGCCTGGGTCTCACCTCTAGAGATTCTGACAAAGGTAGGATGAGGGATGGACATTGGTATTTTTTAGAAGGCCCAGGGTTAGGGGCGTCTGGGTGGCTTAGTCAGTTAAGCGCCCAACTTTCGCTTAGGTCATGATCTCGCGGTTCGTGGGTTCGAGCCCCGCGTCGGGCTCTGTGCTGACTGCCAGCTCAGAGCCTGGAGCCTGTTTCAGTCTGTGACTCCCTCTCTCTCTGACCCTCCCCTGCTCACGCTGTCTCTCTCTTTCTCCTAGAAATAAATAAAACATTAAAAAAAAATTTAGAAGGCCCAGGGTTTTTTAGTGTGCAGTCATGAGTGAGAACCACTGTTTTAATGGGTGCCCATTAAAACACAGGAGGGGTGAGGAAGAAGATGCAATTCATATGTTTGAGTCTAATGAAATAGATTTTCTCCCAGGGAAGAGACTAGGGAGAATATACTTTGGTTAGCTGGCTAGAAACCCAATTCAAACGGTCCAAACAAAAGGATGGCTAATGTCATAAGACTGAAGGCCTTCAAGTGGGCTGCAGCCAAGTAACCTTCTAGGGTCATCTGGCTCTCTCTGTCTCCCTGTCTGTCTCTGCCTCTGCTTTCCCCTGTGTGCTGCTTCATAGACTGACATCCCTTTGTGTCATCAGACATAGCTGCTTTAAAAAACATTTTTTAAAATGTTTATTTTTGAGAAAGAGAGTGTGTGTGTGAGAGTGGGGTAGGGCAGAGAGAGAGGGAGACACAGAATCTGAAGCAGGCTCCAAGCTCTGAGCTGTCAGCACAGAGCCTGACATGGGGCTTGAACTGACGAACTATGAGATCATGACCTGAGCCTAAGTCAGACACTTAACCAACTGACCCACCCAGGTGCCCCCAGACATGGCTGCTTTTAACACTCAGCTCACATCCTTCCAGTGTGGCAACCTTGCAGGGAAAGGGACTGCTCTTTCCAAATGTTTGTGTATTAATCCAAGGAAGGACTTGTGTCATGAATCCACTCAGGGACCATTCTATCCTTGTTGGCTGTGTTTGGCACTGTTGAAATAACCCACTAAAAAGACCCAAGTATGTCACTCCTTATACTGATGGAGCACTTTGTAGTTTCCAAACACATCCACATTCATTATGGAACTTGAGGTGAGTAGGGAGGATATTCTCATCCACAGCTTATACATTCTGGCCATGGAACCTTTGTTGCTATATCTATTATAAATCTATGACTCCACTCTGATGCTGGCCTCTCTGTATTCCTAATTGTCTCTTTTTGATAAACAGAAGTATATGGACCAATTTATCATGTTTGTCTTTTGTGGTTAGTGTTGTTTTGCTTTACTCAAGGTCATATAGAGATGAGTTTCTTTTGAAATGGAAGTTTAGGAAAGGCCTTCTGAGTAAGTACCACTTGAGAGGAACCCTCAAGGATGCTGAGGAGAGGGCTAGGTGCTCAGGTGCTCATCCTAGGCTGTATTGACTGCTCTGTTTGCTAGCCTTCTCCTCTAGTTGGATCCCTGTCTTTAGAACTGCAAATCCCTTTGTCCCTCAGGTTAGACTGGAGCAGAGAGGGTAGAGGAAAGCAATGTGGCAACAACATCATCTGTTCTCTGCATTAATGGATTATGCATCGGGCAGGAAACAACATCAAATGCAGGTGAAGAATTGCCTTAAGGTTGACAGAAGCAAAGGCATTGAGCTGAAGTAATGTTTGCAGGACAACTTTTGGCTTCCCGGGCCAATTGAGAGGAAGGGCACACCTTCAAAGCACTGAAGAGAAAAAAAGGACAGCTCTCCTCCCCCTGCCCAATTTCCTAGCAAGTTTGACTTAAGAGGCTTTTGTGTGAAATGGAAATCAATAAAAATAGAATTGGAAAATGTCTCCTGGTGGGGAGTGTATGAGTACATTCCATTAGAGATGTCACTTCTGGGGTGTTTGGCTCCAAGTCCGCAAGCAGGAGAGAGAACCTTGGGCCAAGTCCTCAATGCTGCACTTCTAATTTTTCTGACATTAGGCTAATTTGGGTTTGTTAATAGTGGTAGACAAGGGGACAGAGTGAGTGTATAGTGACAGTGCCATCTTCAGAAAAATCAGTAATTCTCAAGACTGCCTGTGTTTTGGGGCCGGTTCTAGGTCAAGGGGCAGCTGAGCCATGAGTCTGATTGCTGTCTACCTTGGTTGACAGGATTTTGGGGTAATGGGTGGCTAAGCATACAGGCTCTGGAGCCAAGGCTCCCTGTTTGAATTTGGCTCTGTCATTTACATGCTTTGTGACTGTAGGCAAGTGACTACACTCTGTGCCTCAGTTTCCTCACTGCAAAATCAGGATAAGACACTGGTAGTCTGAGTGGATTAAGTGAATTAATGCCTCTGTAATGGCATCAGCACAGACAACACAGCAAATGTTATTCAATATTATTTTTTGTGTAGTCACAAGACCTACTAGAGCAAAAGTGGATTCCTAGATTCCCAAAGCTTCCTTAAGCTTCCATAACAACCATGGGAAAATTGTCAGAATATTTCAGGTACCCAAAAGCATGTTTGCCTGAAACACTCAGATAAAGGAGGCAAAAGTATGACACTGTAAACTGCCTTTTAAATGGTATGGGTAATTGCTTCAATTCCTGTTCACTTCATTCCTATGTTCACTCATAGGGACATGGCCTATGAGCTGGAGACCACTGGAATTTTGAGAAGAACAGACAGCTTTAGGAAAACCCAACTCCCTTATAATCAGCTGCTTAGAAATCACATCCTTGGAAAGAGTTGCCATTCAGGTTAGATTGCAAAGCAACATTTATGCACCTATAGAAAATCTGCCCCTGGTGGTCTGAATTCCACCACCCCTTTGTCTTTTTAATATAACTATTGTAAATATGTTAACCTATAATAAACTTAAAGGAGATTTAATTAAATTAATTTGTATTAAAGTTACTAAATAGTTTATTTATAAATGTAGAAACATTTCTTGGTATCATATCCTAGGGTCTATACGACTCCTATTTTCTCTCAGTTGCATAAATGATCAAGAATGAACAAATAAGCAAAGATTTCTCTAGGAACATGACTAAGTCAACAACCAGAGAGAATATTCTAGAATGCAAAGATTGAGAATTTATTACTGGAGTGCTTATAATTTGAAATGTATTCCCTCATGTCATGAAAATTTCAGTTTCTTGGAGCCCCTTGGGATTAGTCATAGTCAACTGCTTACATAGAACAAGCGAAGCAGAGGCGCCAACTTTAGTCTCAGGGGTGAGTTCAAATCTGTCACTTATTAGTTTTTTGACTTTGTTATTTAAACCATCCAAACCTCAATTTTCTCAGTTTCTAAAGTGAGACTAGTAATGTTCATCTGGTAGGCTCTGTGGCTATTTGTGTAAAGAACTTGGTCCTGTATTTTGCATGTAGTAGCTACTTAATAAATATTAGTTTATTTCTTTCTGTGGTAGGCAGAATAATGTCCACATCCCCTCCACCCACCTCATGGCTACAACCTAATCCTCAGAACCTGTGAATATGGTACATTACATGGTAAAAAGAACTGCACATGTGATTAAGTTTAGGATCTTGAGATGGGAAGATTACCCTGGATTATCTAGGTGGGCCTAATGTAATCTCCAGAGTCCTGGTAAGAGGCAGCCACAAAGGTCAAAATCAGAGGGAAAGTGATATAATATGAAAACAGCAAGATTTGAAGATACTATACTGCTAGCTTTGATGATGAAGGAAGGGACCATGAGCTAAGAAATGCAGGTAGCCTCTAGAAAGTGGAAAAGGTAGAAAATGGATTTTTCCCTACAGCCTCTGGAAGGAACCATCCTTGACAATACCTTGAGTTTAGCCTCATAAGACCCAATTTTAGACTTTTGACCTCTAGAACTGTAAGAGAATAAATTTGTGTTGTTTTAAATCATTATGTTTGTAGTAATTTGCTACAGCAGCAAGAGGAAATTAACACACCCTGTTTCCTGTTCTACAAAAAGAGGATTATTTTCCCTGTCTTGCCTGTGTCACACCAGAGACACCTATGTAAAAGTGCTTGGTGCTTGTAAACTGCTGTTCACATGTGAAGACTTGTTATTAATGGAGGAATGGTTTGCTGGGGTGCTCTCTAGCCACAGGGAACAGCAAGACACTAAGGACCAGCACTGGAGAGGAACAGGAGGCTTCCATCACACACAAGTTGCTGTGAAGAACATGAACATGAAGAAGATAAGTGTAGTACATAGTTGCTAGATGTTTGACTGTCTGGATTCCATTCCCCTGGGTTTTGTTACCAGTATCTGGCTTCATCTTTCTTGGGACTGCCAGTCAAGATTGTCTGAGTGCATAGGAATAAACTCATAGTCTGAGAATCTGAATTTAAATAGAGTGATTCAAGGATGCAAGACGTAGGTCATTCATTACAGCTCTGACACCCTGGGCTTTGAGTTCTTTGAGTTACTTTTTTTTTTTTTCTTTAAATAGCCCATATGTAAATCTCTCTAGGCTCTCTTTCTTTTGTTTGTGATCAAAGAACTTGGATTCTACCCTCCATCTGGGGGTTGAGGGGGATGGTTTGAATGCCCTAAACCACTGAAACAAATACTGTCACATGAGGACTGAGCAACATTTGGGCCACAGATGGGGATCACTCCTGCCAGACAACAGGTGACTGACATGCTAGAGGTACTATAGTTATCCACAGGCAGGAAGACTGTGTAGCTTGTCAGTCCAAGAATGCAGACTGTTTTACATGAGTCCACTGTTTTATTTTGCTCTAGACACACTTTTCTTCTGTTTTCTCAGTTCCCTTATCCATCAAAATTGGTAATGGGCTAGATCAATGGTTTGCAAACTGTGTTTGTCTAAACAAATATTTCCCCAGAAATTCCCAGGGTGAGAAAATGGGCAAGCAGGAGAGGCCCAGTGAGATCCCTTTAATTTCTTTATCCTTTTTATATTAAAGAGTTTTTTGTAAAATACTTTTAAACACCAAAGTTCTACAACACACAGAATTCCCTGAAGCATCATTCAGTTTAGACATTGTAAGGCCATGCTTCAACTCACTAGAAACTCTCCCAGAAGGTGTTTTTTTTTTTCCACTAAGAATATTTTTTTGAATATTGGCTTCAAACAGCGGTAAAATGCCTTCCTTGCATAAATATTTTATCTCTAATTATCATTTGTTTCCAAATGTTTTTGGAACAATTTGGGGGAGGGGTATGGATATCCCATCAGTAGTGCCTGTCACTTTTTGAATTTGGCTCATGGGCAACTGTGCTCAGGAAAGATTCTTGACTGATCTCCCTTATCAAGGGGCCATTGGTCCACCACCTGGCAGCAGCAGGCAGGTCCCAGACCTTTTTATTTACAAATGACCTACCCATACTTTGTCACAGTTAGTGCTCACACAGGCCTGTGAATTAGTATAATTTGACTGATAATGACTTGGATACTCAAAGAGGACAGTGAGCCTTTTCCAGGATCTTGCAGCTGGATGTCAGGGTATCTGAGTCTCACATTTGGGCCTTCTGGCTCCCAGCCTAGTGCTCTTCTCATTACACCAGGCTGCCTAGGGACACCACTTATTTGGATACAATAAGTCAAGTTCAGAAGACAGATGCTTAGAAGGAAGTGACTTGGAAGTCATTGGAGGAAGGTGGTAGGGAAGAAGAGGGTTTGGACAAATCTCTGACCATACCAAGGCTTGAGAGTGGGCTAAGCAAAGAGAAACTAGCGATAAGATTGAGAAATGGATCCCTTACCAGTGGAAGTAAGAGCATTAGGTGCCCTAGAAGCCAAGGGAAGAGCACATGTTGAAGAGGGGGCAGTGGCCACTGGAGAAAATGCTGCTGGAACAGAAAATGATTTCTGAATGCAGGGAAAAAGATGATTTCTGGAAGTGAATAGTTTTATTAAGATTTCCTTTTTTTATATGGATGAACAGTATATAGACCCCTCCAAAGAAAGATGCAGTTTTGTGGTTCATGGTGAGGAACTGGGAGTGGGTGTGCAGAGTGTGATGAGTTCTGCTGGGTCCTGTCTTTGGCTGCAAAGTTCAGAATTATATGGGCAGTCACCTTGGGTTTGCTAGGTAGACATGGTCTAAGACTTGTTCAAGGTCTTGTAACTAAAACCTGATGGAGCACAGCCTGGAGCTCAGGTAAGCTCTTTCTACAATAGCTTGAAAGCAGGCTTCCTAATCAACTTTTCTGGATAAGCTGACACCTGAGCCCTTTTTGGACCAGACTGATAATTCCCTAGTTTTTCTATTTACTTTGTGTCACCAGGACCACCTGAAGGAAGATATTTCATTAAAGGTATCTTCCATATGAGGAGGTTGTGCTAGAATCAAAGTCTCTTCTAGTTGAGCTACTCTATTATTTTTGCCTTGTTTTTGCTTAACCAAGTATGGGCCATTTGTATTTTTGTTCTGTTACAAAGTAACAGCTTTTAGATGACATTATAATACCATCTGTGTGTAAAACTAAGGAAGTTATTAGAAGGCCTTTAAACAGGAAGACAGAAAGATGCAGGGAGGAGGAGGAGGGACAGGAAAGGAGGAGAGGGGAGAGAACTGGAGGCACTTACCAGAAAAAGGTGGAATAGATGCTGGGCAGGCAATTAACATATGTCCACCACAACCATGCTCATTATAAAACAGAAAAGAAGGAAAATTTCCCTACAACTTCCCCAGCTCCTTACTAGTCTTAGGATAATCACTGTCAACAGTTTTTACTATATTCCTCCAGATGTTCTGTATGCCTATATAAATATATTAATGATAGGGGATATTTTTCAGTAAGATAATTTATGCATGTTGTTATACAATCTTTTGTGGAACTTCATATATCTTGGTTATTTTTACTGCCTTACTAGTATAGCCCTACTTTATCTTATTTAATGTCTGTATTGTATTCTAAAGAACAAATATAGCCTAATGTATTTAACCAGTGCTGGGCACAGATGAGTGATGACAATCCAGTGCAGGCTTGGGGAGAGCCAAATGCCCCCTCAGCTGGGGAAATGCCAGTATTGTCATGTCAGGGGAAGGACAGGGCTCAGCTCACATTGTCGAGGCCACGGTTTGCTGCACTCTGACAAATCAAACTCTACAGAAGTGTCAGTGAAACCTCATTACTAGGGGTGTGTTAATGAGCATCCAGGGCTGCTATTGTTGCATAGCTCAAAAAAATTACAAAGATGTCCCTGGCAGAAGCTCAAGTTCCTTTCATGGATGTCATCCCCTGTAAGAGGTCTGAAAGGATGGAAATGTTACAAACCTTAGTACTGTGCTAAGAGCAGAACAAATAAAAGGAAAAATCATCCACCAAAGATTCTTGCAACTCAAAATGATGCTGGAAGGACACTGTGACCTTATCCATGTGCAAAGCTACTGCTCAAAGACAAACGCCAAAGCTTGCTGAGAGAGAAATAAAGAATCAATTATTAATGCAGCCCCATCCTTACTAGTGGTTTTCACAGAGAACTAGATCTTTTAATCAAGGGATGGGAGATGGTGAGAGGGTAGAAGAAACAGTGACAAACAAGATCAAAAACTATTGCATTCATTTGCCACATATGTGCATTCATAGCTCAGCAGAAACAATGTGCACAGACTGATGGGATTATAAAATGGAAACAAACAAGAGACACTATCCTTGGAGATGAGTCAGTATCGAAGCTGTCTCTATGGGTTTTTTGACTAAGTGTATAAATACACTTCCAACTTGTGGTCCTTTCCCCCTTTTCTAAGTAACCTCCTCACAACTATTTTGGGACAAAAGGGAAATTGAAGGGCATCCAGATTAGGGCTTTCTCAACGTCAGCACTGCTGGCAGTTTGGACCAGAAAATTCTTTGTTACAGTGTTGTCTTGTGCACTGCAGAATGCTTAGCAGCATCTCTGGCTTCTACACACCGGATACATCATCCCCACTGTGATGAGGATAAAAATCTGTAGATGTTGCTAAAGATTCCTTGGCACAGAAACAGCCCCAGTAAAGGTCCAAGGAAGTTGTTCTGAACACAGCGTTTGAGGTGGTCCATCACATAGACCTTTGTTCTGGGACAGAGGGATGAAAGCTCTCTCTAGTTACCCAGTGCCACCACATTCCATCTTACCCCATCCAAACCACCTAAAAGAATGGAAACTGACCCACAGAAGCATCCATGCACAGAAGTCCAGTTGTGTGGAGGTCACAGTGGAATTTGGCTGAGATCCAGAATCTCCAAACACCAGAATCCTATCCTGGTACAATCTCTGCTCCATGGAACCCTGTGAGCCAGCAGGACATGCCAAATGAACTCTTCAGATGGGGGGTTGGCTCCAATCTGAAAGAGTGATCTAGGTAGGATTACTGGAAGGGCTTCTTTTACCAAATGTAACCCTAGTCTGTTTTTTCCCTTTCTGGGCCCAGGCCCATTGACTACTCAAAGGTGAAGACATAGGGTTCCACATAGAAGCGAGGTGAGAGAAGCACGCAAGGCAGAGAGAGCTTTTCTCCCTAAGGTTTAGGAATAGCCTAATGTTCCCATTTAATTCAAGTGGAAACAGCTCCAGAGGACTGTACACCAGTTCTAGGGCCATAGAGAGCCCTTTCCACTCTGCTATAGTGATTTGGGTAGCAGACGGTCTCCAAGGATGGCTCCCATCAACTCCTTCTCTCTCTGTGCCTGCATGACCTCTAGTAGAGAATATTTCCTCTCTTTGAATTTAAGATGGCCTTGTGGCTTGCTTTGCCCAGTAGAATGTGGCAGAAGTGACATTGTTCCAGTTCTAGGCCTAGACTTTAAAAGGACTGGTAGCTTTTTCATTTTCTCTTGGAAGTTATCTGTCATGTAAGAAGCCTTGAGACCGTCATGCTAGGAGGGCTCACAGACTAGCAATACTGAGTGGCCATGTGGAAAGACAGAGAAGCTAGGCTAGCCTCCAGCTATCACAGCCATCCCACCTGAGGTGCTAGAAAAGTGAGTGAGTGAAGACTCTGTATTGCACATTCCATTCCCAGACTCAACACATGGAACAGCAGAACCACCCACCTGAGACCACCTTAGATTCAGAATCATGGGAAATAACTTTTTTCTCTTTTAAGCCACTAAGTTTTGGAATGCTTTTTAAACAAGGACTCAGATCTTCAATCTCTTACCCATCATAACATTGGAAAACTTCATTTCTTAGTACTATGGCTCAATGGATTTTTTTGGACTTGAATTCTCTAAGCCACCACTCCTTACTGAGGTCAGAATAGAGATATATAAGACCTATGTAGAAAGCCTTGGCCTCCTCTTGGAAGGAAATAATTCAGACTAAGTTATAAATGATATATAACAGCATCAAACATCATCTCTTTCAAAAGAATTTGCATTTTGTCACTAGGAAAAAGACATTGAACGAATAATCTCTGGGATGGCCTCTTAGGTGACAGTAGTAAGATCAGCGGGTTAGGCTGCAAGACTTAGATACTCTTTTTCTCTATTCATCAGATTATTTTAAATTTATATCTAAAATTCAGGTAAATTTTTTTTCTTTTATAGTTTATTGTCAAACTGGTTTCCATATAAAACCCAGTGCTTATCCCAATAACGAAGCTCCTCCATGCCCATCACCTGATTTCCTCTTTCCCCCAAGCCTATCAACTCTCAGTTTGTTCTCAATATTTAAGAGTCTCTTATGTTTTGCCTCCCTCCTTCTCCTTAACTATCTTTCCCCCTTCCCCTCCTCCATGGTCCTCTGTTAATTTTCTCCTATTACACGTATGAGTGAAAACATGGTATCTGTCCTTCTCTGCCTGACTTATTTCACTTATTATAACACCCTCGAGTTCCATCCATGTTGCTACACATGGCCAGATTTCATTCTTTCTCATTGCCATGTAGTATTCCATTGTATAGATAAACCACACTTCTTGATCCACTCATCAGTTGACGGACACTTAGGCTCTTTCCATGATTTGGCCATTGTTGAAAGTGCTGCTATGAACATTGGGGTACATGTGCCCCTATGCATAAGCACTCCTGTATCCCTTGGATAAATTCCTAGAGGTGCTATTGCTGAATCATAGGAGAATTCTATTTTATTTTTTTGAGGATTCTTTACACTGTTTTCCAAATGGGCTGCACCAGTTTACATTCCCACCAACAGTGTAAAAGAGTGCTCGTTTCTCCACATCCTCGCCAACATCTATAGTGTGATTTGTTCATTTTAGCAACTCTGACTGGTGTGAGGTGGTATCTCAATGTGGTTTTGATTCGTATTTCCCTGATGATGAGGGACGCTGAGCAATGATTCATGTGTCTGTTGGCCATCTGGATGTCCTCTGTGGAGAAGTGTCTGTTCATATCTTCTGCCCATTTCTTCACTGGATTATTTGTTTTTTGGGTGTGGAGTTTGGTGAGTTCCTTATAGATTTTGGATACTAGCCCTTTATCTAATATGTCATTTGCAACTATCTTTTCCCATTCTGTCAGTTGCCTATTAGTTTTATTCATTGTTTCCTTTGCCGTGCAGAAGCATTTTTACTTGATGAGGTCCCAACATTTCATTTTTGCTCTTGATTCCCTTGCCTTTGGGGATGTGTCAAGTAAGAAATTGCTGTGGTGGAGGTCAAGGAGGTTGTTTCCTGATTTCTCCTCTAGGGTTTTGATGGTTTCCTGTCTTACGTTCAGGTCCTTTATCCATTTTGAGTTTATTTTTGTGTATGGTGTGAGATAGTGATCTAGTTTCATTCTTCTGCATGTTGCTCTCCAGTTCTCCCAGCACCATCTGTTAAAGAGGCTGTCTTTTGTCCATTGGATAATCTTTCCTGTTTTGTCAAAGATTAGTTGGCCATACATTTGTGGATCCAATTCTGAGTTCCCTATCCTATTCCATTGGTCTATGTGTCTGTTTTTGTGCCAATACCATACTGTCTTGATGATGACAGCTTTGTAGTAGAGGCTAAAGTCTGGGATGGTGATGCCTTCTATTTTGTTTTTTTTCTTCAGTGTTACTTTGGCTATTCTAGTCTTTTGTGGTTCCATACAAATTTTAGGGTAGTTTGTTCTAGTTTTGAGAAGAATGCTGGTGCAGTTTTGATTGAGATTGCATTGAATGTGTAGATTGCTTTGGGTAGTAATGACATTTTAACTATATTTGTTCTTACAATCCATGAGCATGGAATGTTCTTCCATTTCTTTGTGTCTTCTTCAATTTCCTTCATAAGTTTTCTATAGTTTTCATCATACAGATCCCCTATATCTTTGGTTAGGTTTATTCGTATGTATTTTATGTTTTTTTGTGCAATTGTGAATGGGATCTGTTTCTTGATTTCTCTTTCTGTTGCTTCATTGTTGGTGTATAAAAATGCAACCGATTTCTGTACGTTGATTTTGTACCCTGAAACTTTCCTGAATTCATGGATCAGATCTAGTAGGCTTCTGGTGGAGTCTGTCGGGTTTTACATGTAGAGTGTCATGTCGTCTGTGAAAAGTGAACGTTTGACTTCATCTTTGCCAATTCTGATGCCTTTTATTTCCTTTTGTTGTCTGATGGCTGATGCTAGGACTTTTAGCACTAGCTAAAAGTGGATTAGAGCATTTAGTCCATTTACATTCAATGCTATTATTGGAAAATATGGGTTTAGAGTCATTGTGTTCTCTGCAGGATTCTTGCTTGTAGTGATGTCTCTGGTGTCTTGTGTTCCTTGCAAGATTTCCTTCATAGAATACCCCTTAGGATTTCTTGTAGGGCTGGTTTAGTGGTGATGAATTCCTTCAATTTTTGTTTATTTGGTAATACCTTTATCTCTCCTTCTATTCTGAGTGACAGTCTTACTGGATAAAGGATTTTGGCTGCATATTTTTTCTGTTCATCACATTGAAGATTTCCTGCCATTCCTTTCTGGCTTGCCAAGTTTCAGTAGATAGGCCCGCAACTACCCTGATAGGTCTCCTTTTGTATGTCAGGGCTCTTTTATCCCTAGCTGCTTTCAGAATTCTCTCTTTGTCCTTATATTTTGCCAGTTTCACTGTGATATGTCATGCAGAGGATTTATTCAAGTTATGTCTGAGAGGAGGTCTCTGTTCCTCTTGGATTTTAATGTCTGTTTCTTTCCCTAGATTGAGGAATTTCTCAGCTGTAATTTGTTCAAGTACCCCGTCTGCCCCTTTCTCTCTCTCTTCTTATGGAATTCCTATGATATGGACATTGTTCTCTTTGATTGCATCACTCAATTCTCAAATTCTCCTTTTGTGCTCCTGGATCAATTTATCTCTATTTTTCCTCAGCCTCCTCTTTTTCTGTAATTGTATCTTCTAATCCATCTATTCTCCTCTCTGCCTCTTCAGTCCGTGGGTTGGACACCTCCATTTTATTATGCACCTCATTTATGGCAGTTTTTAATTCATCACAAGTATTTAAAGGTCCATAATCTTTGTAGCAATAGCGTCTCTGGTGTCTACTATGCTTTTTGTAAGCCCAGCAATTAATTTTATGACTATCGTTCTAAATTCCTATTCAGTTATGTTGCTTATATCTGTTTTGAACAGTTCTTTAGCTGTCACTTCTTCTTGAAATTTCTTTAGAGAAGAGTTCTTCCGTCTTGTCATTTTGGCTAGCTTTCTGTCTCCTGTTAGTTTTAAAAGCTTGTTATGCACTTTGCACCTGCAAGTATTGCTATATTAAAGGAGGCTCAGAGACTGTCAAGGGCCTGTCCATTCAGGAAGTTTTCTTTTAATGATGTCCCTTGGTCTCTCTTGTTGAGACTTTGATTATTTTATTTCTCTCCTCGTAGTGATATTTGGGACTCTCCACCATGTGTGCTTTTGTTTGTTTCTTGAGGTATCCCTGTGAGGCTCTCTTCTTAGTGGAATCTGTCTCTTCCTCCCAGACTCTTGACAGCTTCATAGGAATATATTTATTCCTAGGTATTTTACTATTTTTGATGCAGTTGTAAATTGTTAGTTCTAACAGCTTTTTAGTGAAGTCTTTAAGATTTTCTAAATATATTATCATGTCATTTGCAAATAATGACTTTTATTTCTTCCTTTCTGATTTAAATATCTTTTGTTTCCTTTCCTTGACTAATTGCTATGGCTAGAATTTCCAATATTATATTGAATAAAAGTGGTAATAATGAACATCACTGTATTGTTCTTTATTTTAAAGGGAAAGATCTCAGCTTTTCACTATTATGATATGAGCTGTGGGCTTCTCATATATAGCTCTTATTATGTTCTATTTATTAGAAATGTCATTTTCAAATGACATGATAATATATATAGAAAATCTTAAAGACTCCACCAAAAAGCTATTAGAACTAACATATAAATTCAATAGAGTTGCAGGATAGAAAATCAATCTACAGAAATGAGTGGTATTTCTATACACTGAGAAACTATAAAAAAGAAAAATTAGGAAAGCAATCCATTCCATTTATAACAGCTTCAAAAACAGTAAAATACCTAGGAATAAATTTAACCAAGGAAGTGAAAAAGCCATACAATAAAAACTATCAAACATGTATACAGATAAAGGAAATTGAAGACACAAATAAGTGGAAAGTTATTTATTGCTCTTGGATTGGAAGAATCAATGTGATTAGAATGTCCATGCTACCCGACGAAATCTACAGATTCAGTTCAATCCCTATCAAAATATCAATGACATTTTTTCAAACAAATAATTCTAAAATTGGTAGAATTGGTATTCATAAAAGACCTCAAATAGCCAAAGCAATCTTAGAAAGAACAGACCTAGAGGTATTATGCTCCCTGACATCAAACTATATTACAAAGCTGTATTAATAAAAAAAAGTATGGTATTGACATAAAACAGACACACAGATTGATGAAGCAGAATATGAAGTCCAGAAATAAACCCATACATATATGGATGAGGATAATTAATTTATGACAAAGGAGACAAGAATATCCAATGGAGAAGGCATAGTCTCTTCAATGAATGGTGGTGGGAAAACTGGACAATCACATGCAGAATAATGAAACTAGACCATTATTTACACAGTACACAAACCTTAGCTCAAATTGAATAAAATACTTGAATACCTGATAAAATAATAAAATACCTGAAAGCATAAAATTCCTGGAAGAAGACATAGGCGATAAGCTCCTTAACATTGGTCTTAGTGATCTTTTTGTGGATTTGATTTTAAATCAAGGGAAGTAAAAATAAAAAATAAGGAAATGGACTACATCAGACTGAAAGCTTTTCCCAGTGAATAAACATCATCAAAATGAAAAGGCAACCTACGGAATGGGAGAAGATATTTATTTGCAAGTCACTGTCAAATGAGGGATTAATGTCCAAAATACAGAAAGAATTCATACAATGTAGGAACAAAAAAGCAAGCAATCCAGTGGAAAAGTGGTCAGAGTACCTGCAGAGACATTTTCAAAAAAAGACATACAGATGTCTAAGAGGCACATGAAAAAGTAATAAGGATCACTAATTATTAGGGAAATGCAAATAAAAATCACAATGAGATATCACCTCACACAAGTTAGAGTGGCTACCATTAAAATGACAAGAAATAACAAGTGTTGGGAGAGAATGTAAAGAAAAGGGAGCACTTGAACACTGTTGGTGGGAATGTAAATTGATGCAGGCATTATGGAAAACTGTATGGAGATTCCTTAAAAAGTTGAGACTAGAACTACCATAATATCCAGTTATTCAACTTCTGTGTATTTATCTGAAAGATATGAAACACGAATTTGAAAAAAAATATATGTGCCTTGATGTTCCTTGCAGCATTATTTACAATAGTCAATATATGAAAACAATCTAAATGTCTTTTGTTGGATATATGGATAAAGGAGATGTGTTATGTAAATACAAAGGAATACTACTCAGACATAAAAATGAGTGAAATCTTGTCATTTGTGACAACATAGATGGACTTTGTCCGTATAACTTTAATGAAGCAAGAAAAAGACGAAGTATTATTTCTCTCATATGTACAATCTTAAACAAAAACAGAAAACAAAGAAACAAGAAAACAAAACAAAAACAAAAATAAACTCATAAACGAGAACAAATTGGCGGTTGTCAGAAGAGAAGGAGGTTGGGGGATGGGTAAAAAAGGCAAAGGAAGTCAAATGTATGGTGATGGAAGGTATCTAGAGTTTTGGATATGATTACTTTGTAATGAGTACAGATTTCAAATTATGATGTACATTTGGAATTTCTATGTTATATATCAATTTTGCTTTAATGAGAAAAGTTTAATTTTTAAAAATATTTTTAACGTTTATTCCTTTTTGAGAGACAAAGAGACAGAATCCAAGTCGGGGAGGGGTAGAGGGAGGGAGACGCAGAATCGAAACAGGCTCCAGGCTCTGAGCTGTCAGCACAGAGCCCGGTGCGGGGCTTGAACCCGCGAACCGCAAGATGATAACCTGAGCCATAGTCGGCTACTTAACCAACTGAAACACCCAGACGCCCCCCAAAAAGTTCAATTATGATGCATCTGTGCATTGACTTCTTTGAGTTTTCACTTTTTGGGGCTCTCTAAGATTCCCAAATCTGTTGGCTTTGGTGGCTTTGTTTGCCAATTTGAGGAGTTTCTATCGATCATTTCTTTAAAGATTTTTTTCTGCACTGCACACTATAACTTCTTCTAAGACTTAGATAACAAAAACGCTTGACGTTTTATTTTTGTCCCACAGTTTCCTTAGATTCTATGAACTTTTATTTTTATTTATTTTTATTTTATTTTTATTTATTCCCGAGAGAGAGAGAGAGAGAGAGAGAGAGAATTAGCAGGGGAGGGTCAGAGAGAGAGAGAGACACAGAACCTGAAACAGGCTCCATGAGAAGATTTGGGATTAATTCTGTTTTAAATGTCTGGTAGAATTCCCCAGGGAAGCCATCAGGTCCAGGGCTCTTATTTTTTGGGAGATTTTTGATCACTGATTCGATTTCTTCACTCGTTATGGGTCTGTCCAGGTTTTCTATTTCTTTCCATGTGAATTTTGGTAGTGAGTGTGTGTTTAGGAATTTGTCCATTTCTTCTAAGTTGTCCAATTTGTTGGCATATGATTTTTCGTAGTATTCCCTGATAGTTGCTTGTATTTCTGAGGGGTTGGTTGTAATAAGTCCTTTTTCTTTCATAATTTTGTCTATTTGGGTGCTCTCTCTCTCTTTTTTTTTTTTTATAAGTCTGGCTAGAGGCTTGTCAATTTTGTTTATTTTTTCAAAAAACCAACTCTTGGTTTCATTGATCTGTTCAATTGTTTCTTTGGTCTCTATGTTGTTTATTTCTGCTCTAATTTTTACTATTTCTCTTCTTCTACTGGGTTTAGGGCGTTCTTGTTGCTCTGCCTCTAGCTCCTTTAGGTGAGCTGTTAGATTTTGGACTTGTGCTTTTTCTAATCTCTTGAAATAGGCCTGGAGAGCAATGTACTTTCCTCTTAGGACTGCCTTGGCCGCATCCCATAGATTTTGAATTGTTGTGTTTTCATTTTCATTTGTTTCCATATATTTTTTAATTTCCTCTCTAATTGCCTGATTGGCCCATTCATTCTTTAGAAGGGTGTTCTTTAACCTCCATGTTTTTGGCGGTTTTCCAGACTTCTTCCTGTAATTGATTTCAAGTTTCAAAGCATTGTGATCTGACAGTGTGCATGGTATGATCTCTATTCTTTTATATTTATTGAGGGCTGCTTTATGTCCCAGTATGTGATCTATCTTGGAGAATGTGCCATGCGCACTTGAGAAGAAAGTAAATTCCCTGGCCTCAGGATGTAAAGTTCTAAATATATCCGTCAGATCCATCTGGTCCAATGTGTCTTTCAAGTCCATTATTTCTTTAGTGATTTTCTGTCTGGTTGACCTATCCATTGCTGTAAGCGGAGTATTAAAGTCCCCTGCTATTAGCACATTCTTATCTATAAGCTTGTTTCTGTTTGTGATTAATTGTTTTAGATATTTAGGTGCTCCCATATTCGGTGCGTAGACATTTATGATTGTTAGTTCTTCCTGATGGATGGACCCTGTAATTATTATGTAGTGCCCTTCTTCATCTCTTGTGATTGTCTTTAATTTAAAGTCCAGTTTGTCTGATATAAGTATCGCTACTCCGGCTTTCTTTTGATTTCCTGTAGCATGATATATATTTCTCCATCCCCTTACTTTTAATCTGAAGGTATCTTCCCGTCTAAAATGAGTTTCTTGTAGACAGCATATAGATGGATTTTGTTTTTTAATCCATTCTGCTACCCTATGTCTTTTGATTGGAGCATTCAGCCCATTTACATTCAGTGTTATTATTGAAATATGTGGGTTTAGAGTCTTTGTATCTTTTGTAGGGTTCATGTTTGTGGTGGTGTCTCTGGTATCTTTGTTCCTTGCAACCTTTCCTTCAGAGCGTCCCCCTCAGGATTTCTTGTAGGGCTGGCTTCGTGGTGACAAATTCTTTCAATTTCTGTTTATTTGGAAAGGTTTTTATCTCTCCTTTTATTTTGAATGACAGGCTTGCTGGATAGAGGATTCTTGGCTGCATATTTTTACTGTTCATCACATTGAAGATCTCCTGCCATTCCTTTCTGGCCTGCCAAGTTTCAGTAGATAGGTCTGTCACCACTCTGATAGGTTTCCCTTGTCTCCCTAGCTGCTTTCAAAATTCTCTCTTTGTCCTTGTATTTTGCCATTTTTACTAAGATATGCTGTGCAGAAGATCGATTCAAGTTACATCTGAGGGGGGTCCTCTGAGCCTCTTGTATTTCAACGTTTACATCTTTCCCCAGGTCGGGGAAGTTCTCTGTTATAATTTGTTCCACGACTCCATCAGCACCTTTCCCTCTCTCTTCGTCTTCTGGGATTCCTATGATACGGATATTGTTGCGTTTGACCGTGTCGCTGAGCTCTCGAATTCTTCTTTCCTGTTCCTGGATTAGTTTGCCTCTTTTTTTGTCAGCTTCTTGTTTTTCTATAATGGTGTCTTCTAAATCACTTATTCTCCTTTCTGCCTCTTCAATCCGTGCATTGGAGGCCTCTAATTTATTATGTATGTCATTTATCGCTATTTTTAATTCTTCATGCCTATTTTTATTTTCTATTCTGTCTGTAGCCATAGTTTCTTGATGTCCCCTATGTTTTTTTCAAGCCCAGCTATTAATTTTACCATTATTATTCTAAAATCTTGTTCAGTTATGCTACTAATATCTGTTTTCAGCAGTTCATTAGCTGTCATTTCTTCTTGGAGTTTCTTTGGAGGAGAGCTCTTTTGTTTCGTCATTTTAGTTAGCTTTCCGGCTCTTGTTGGTTTTAAAGACCTGTTGATGCTCTCTATGTCTATGAGTGCTGCTCTATCCAAGAAGACTCTTTGACTGTCCAGGACCTATCCTTTCAGAGAGTGTTTTTTGAATGGTATCTCTTTGTCTTCCTTGTTGGGACCTTGGTTATTTTATTTTCGTACTCGTAGTGATATTTGGGACTCTCCACCTTGTGTACTCTGGCTTGTTTCTTGAGGTAGCCCTGGAAAAGAAAACAGACAGACAAACACACAGGGAGCAGGACCACACAAACGCACAGGCTAAATCAACTAACATGCAAAGCGAGTGGGAAAACGAAAAAGTTAAGAGAAAAGACGGAGGAGGGAGGGCGAATAATAAGGAGTATAAAATACATAAAAGGGTCAAAAAGCAGAAAAGAATAGGAAAAAAGAAGAAAACCGATGGACAGAGAACGGTTTAAAGCATATAACCAGATTTCCCAGCTAAAGTTAAATAGCCGTGTGTATCCAGTGCTGGTTGAAGAGCATAGAGAAAGAGAGAGAAGACAGGGCAGGGATGAGGCAAAATTGGAAATAGAATGAACAGGCAGAAGGGATAAGAAGCTTTTTTCAAGAGCTAAAGGGTAGAATATGGTTGGATAGGTGAGAGAAGGATGCTGGAATTATCCAGAGAAACTATATAGTCTAATTACTCCTGAGAGAAAGAGATGAAAATGTCGGTAGGTGTAGAATTTACATCTACAGAATGGACTTGTTGTGATTGTTTAAGCAAGCTGGCGACCAGAGCTAATCAGGTCAGTGTTCTGGGGAAAAAAGAGAGAAAAGAGAAAGAAAAAGAAAAAAAAAAGGGAGGAGGGCAGCTCTCAAGCAGGGATGGGCGTGGCGTGATCCAATGCCTCAGGTGAGAGTTCTGCTTTGGTGGTTGTGGGGAGGAGAGTGACAGTGCTCCAGTCCCTTCGTGAACCAAGCGCTGCACCTCGCTTTTTTGGGCGTGTCAACTCCCCGTACCGGGGTCGCAACCAAAGTTGGTTGCACTCTTTAACTCAGGCCAGTCCCAATCTCCAAATCCCAGTCTGCTCGCCCTGCTGAAATTGCCTTAGACACAGCTTCCCAGGCAATCCCCTCGGGGCAATTCCAGGCCCCCTGCCGAGCTCTGGGGGTGGAGTCAGAATCGCTGCTTCCTTCTCTGGGTCAGGCTGGGGAGCATGGGCGGGGGCTTGCCTGCCAGGTGCAGGGAGCCTAAGCCCGCTGGAGTGAGGAAAACCAGGTCCCTCTATGGCTCATCACCCAAAACACGAACTCACAGGCAAATTTCCCAGTTTTTAGCTCTTTGCCTTACCTCTAGAGTTCCAGCCAGCCAGGAGCGCGGACGCCCGGTGTCTGCTCGCGTGGCTCTTTCTGGGGACAAGCTGCCCGGGAGGACAATGGCGGCAGGCGCGCCGCTGCTCTAGAAGAAGCAGTCTGTGAGCTCAGCTCCCCCAGGACCAGTTGGAGCAAGGGGACCTGGCGTGCAGATTTTTGGCAAGTACGGTCTGTCTATGCCCCGAGAGGAGGTTTTTCTGTTTCAGACTCTCTCTTTTTCCCCTCTCACTCCCCGTAGAGGGTAGAGGGGGATCGCCTCCCACCCTGGAGTCTCCGATCCCGGCCCAATTTTATCTTCCCCAGTTCGCACTCACGTTAGAAGGCTTTCTCAGTGGATTCTGCGTACTTTTTCTTCCAATCTCTCAGGTTTTGTAAGGTTCCAATGGCTTCAGATCTTTTCCGTGTGATGTATGGGCGCGAGTGCAAGTACGGAGCTCCTTACTTCTCCGCCATCTTGCCCCTCCTAGTTCTATGAATTTTTAAATTAAATATATTTTTTCTTTTGTTCGAATTGGTTTCTGTTGATCTATCTTGAAGTTCACGTATTCTTTCCTATCATCTCCTTTATGCTTTTGAGCAAACCCAATGAGTTTTAAAATTTCATTTATTGTATATCTTAATTCTAAAATTTCTATTTGATTTTTTGTATTTTATATATGGTATTATATAAAAATATATATATTTGTATTGTATATATAGTATTATATCAAATATATGTATTTGATTGTATTTTATATATGTATTATATCATATATATAGTATTTTATATGTATTATTATATCAAAAAAGTATATATATGTATTTGATTCATTTCAAGAGTGTTTGGCTTTAATGGTAGGATTATTAACAAAATCTTGGTCAGATAAATCCAACATTTGTGTTGGAACATTTTGGTGTGTGTGAGTTCCAACATCTCTCTGTTGGCATCTGTTTATTTTCTTTTCCTATGTGATTTGAGAGTTCCTTGGTTCTTCATATGCAATGTAGTTTTGGGTTATATTTTGGACATTTTGAATGTTGTTTTATTCCATATTAGGCCTTATGGAGAATGATGATATTTTTGTTTTAGCAGGCAATCAACCTGATTTGGCTTAGGCTGTATATTCTGAGTTGTCTTCTATGAGATGTAGTCTTAATATTTGTTCCATTTTAAAAGACTGTGAATTCCTTTTTTTTTTTTTTAAGAGTGTGCATTCCTATTTGGATTTATCTCACATGTGCATCACCCATTGGCAACATGGCATGTGGGCAGTGGTCTGTTAGTTTATTATCAATGTCTTTGGTAGGCTAGTTAGGATCAGAATCATGTTTGTATAGCTTGGGGATAATCCCAAGAGTTTATAAACTTGTTTATAAAAGAGTTTATAAAAGCGTTGTGTCCCAAGTTCCTCCTACTCTGAAATCTTCCTGGTACTTTCTGGTTTCCTGGGCTCTCCTTTCTACTTCTCCAGCTAGAAATCTGGAGTTTTATTTATCTAGTTTTCACACTCACTTTCTGAAATTACTCCATGAGCAGAGTCAATCTGTAGAGGAAAGAGTTGGGGGGGGGGAAGGAAGAAGGGTTTTTCCCACCTTCTTGGGACTATACCACTTCTGAGTGGATAGGAAGGCTCTTCTCTATCAGCTTCAAGTGTGTGTGCATCCTGGCTGCCACTGCTTTCACTACCAGGAGACTCCTTTCCCTTTCATTGAGCCTAAACTAAAGGGTTTCTTTTGGTGCTCTCTATGACCATAATAGTTTCCACCTTCAGATTTCAGGTTGCTTGAGATCTGGCCAGAAGATGCCGAAGGGGGAGGTGCCTTGGGAGGGGAGAAATTGGTCAATAAAATGTTCAATAAAAGCAGAAATAGTTGACATGTTTGTGTTCAACATGATTTTAGTAAGAATGCCTTAAAACTTTCACCACTAAGCATAACACTTGCTGTAGCTTTTCAAGTAAATAACTTTAATCTAGCCTTTTATTCCTAGCTTGCTCATTGTTAAGAAATATGTTATCATGTATATAAGATGAATTCTACTGAATGCTTTTTCTTCACTTATTGAGATAACCATATTCTGATTTGTTAATGTAGTGAGTTATTCTTAACAGATTTTCTAATTTGAAGCCCTTGTATTCCTAGGATATTCTCTTAAATTAGACATAAGTGAGATGATAAACTTTATTCCAGATTTTACATAAAAAAAGAATTAACCAAATGTGATGGCTAGTTTTATATGTCAACCTAACTGGCTCATGAAATTCCTGGATATTTGGCTTAATATTATATCTGAGTGTGCACGTGTGTTTCCATATGAAATTAACATTTGTATTGGTGGACTCAGTAAAGCAGTTTATAATTCCCAATGTGGAGGGGCATCATCTCATCTGTTGAGGGCCTAAAACAGAACGAAAAGGTGGAGAAGTCTTTTCTTGCTTGATGGCTTGAGGTGGAACATTGTTCTTCTCCACCCATCAACAATCCTGGTTCTCAGGCCTTTAGACTCGAACTGGAATCTACATTATTGGCTCCTTTGTTTCTCAAGGCTTTGGACTCAGATTGAATTAGACCACCAGCTTTCTTGGGTCTCCATATTACAGATGGTGGATCATGGGACTTCTCAGCCTCTATAATTGTGTGAGACAATCTCTTATAATAAATCATAATATATTATATTAATTACAATTAATGAATTCTATTAATTATTATACATATATATCTTATTGGTTCTGTTACTCTAGAGGACATTGACTAATAAACCCACTATCACATTGATGGTAATAAATGTTTTAGTTCAGAAGATTTACTATGTATAATAGTTTTTATTAATAATATTTTCATTGGAGTTTTAAATAGTCACAATGTTGCTTTTTACATTAAACTCAAACCAAACTTTATCCTTTCCCTAAGGTTGGTGGGAAGAGATGAAGCTGGGCTCCCCTTCATGTTGCTGCCAATAAAGCTCAAAAGTTAGGGTACACAAACGACCTCCACTTCTGGCTGTGACAGAGTAACTGGCACTAGTCTTTCCCTCCTTCCAAAATAATTATAAAATTGGACAAAATATGTGGAGTAACTGTTTGAAGGCTCTGAACAACACACAGTGCAGAACTGTGGTTATTAAGAGAAGGGAAACTCACAAGGTGAGTCCAAAGAGGTCCCAGCTTTCTTGCTGTTGGCCCCGTCTTGCTGCAATGCAGCAAGGTGGGATCCAAGTAAAAGCAGTGATCTCACTCAGCAGAGGATGCAGAGATTAGAGTTATTAACTATTGAAGTGGCTGGAATTTGTGATGGAGTTTAGAGGGAACTGAGCAGGTGGGGGCCAAAGAAGTCTGCATGGGGATTCACTTTGAGTCCTTGGCAGATGCTGGGCTCTTGGCCAAGGACATTTGGCCATATCATGGCAGCCATTCCAAGCTTCCCATCCAACTCTCATCTGCCTTCTCAGTTTCTCCACAGGGCAGGCTGTGGAGACTTTCCATCCTTCACATAAGCCTAACTCAGGTCCCCTCCATTCTGCTTCACCACACTGCTATACAGTTTATAGCAATGCTTTCTGAGGGGTGATCTCTGATGGTCTCATAGTCTTTCTGTTATGCTCCTCTTTACCAGCTATTAATTAATCTCAGCTATTAATTTCCTTTAAAAGATCTTCCATTACCATCTTGCCTAAAAAATCATCTCTGTCCACTTACCCAGTTTTGTTTGTCTTCATTGCACCTATCATTACCTGACATTGTATTTTATCTTTTTTTGTTTCTCTATTTCCTCAACTAGAAATAAGTTCTATGAGTATAGATTCTTTGTTATAGTTCCTAACTGAGCCAAGACAGACATTCAGAAGTTGCTCAATACATCAAGAAATGTACTTATTGCTTAAGCCAGTTTTATTTGGATTTTTTATTTCTTTTCATAAAAAGAGTCATCACTGAAGCAACAAACATAAATAGGCAGGGGAGATCCTGACCTTCATGCAAAATGGTGAGTGTAGATTTGGGTGGAAATGGGTTTCTTGTCTAATTCCACACACCAGATGTATTTGAGCCACAACTCTAGCCAAGCTCTGAAATCTCCCTCTCTCCTTCTCCAAAACAGAATCATAGGATCGTAGAACCATAAAGAAGTTGGAAACCATAGAGAATCACTTTTTTATGACAGATGATGAAACCAAAGTGTGATTTCAAGTGGTGTGCCCAGAGTTCCATATGTTATGGTAGGACTGGGACAGTTCTTTCTACCATAGCACCTGGACTTGACACTCTTCTTAGAGAAGTGATCTAGCTGAAAGTATCCAGTTGTTAATTCTATACCAGACTCCTACAGTCAGCCTAACTGCCTTCTGAGCATGTGTGAGAGAGAAATATGGTGAAGCACAGAGCCTACCTAGTGAGAATCTGACTTACATTTTCCAATAGGAGGTTAACTACTGCTGGAGGGAAGACCGCCACCTGCTGAGACTTCTCTTTGACCTCTGTTCAATTGCTTTATCTCATCCAGTTAATCTGCTTTGTAGATGGGCATGCATGGCTTCAGATGGGATATTTCCAAGTTTCCTGACATCTCTTGCATTTTTTGTCACAAAGAATGAATCATATTACTGAGATAATGAACCATTTAATAACTTGTGTGTTGATTTGTCAGATGGTGCTAGAGAGGCCAATTTAAAAATATAAAGCCATAAGTCACCCAGTTATGGTGTCTGGTAGGCAGAGCAGATTGGCTTTCTGACTGAAGATTGCTGTGTTAATCACGATGATGCTGGTCCTGGAAGGTGGTGCAAGGACTTAGGTGCTTGGTGCTCATCCCCTGGTGAGCCCATGCATCTAAGCAGTAATCATTATTTTTTACCATGTGCTGGGGGATGGGGAGAGATAAAACCTAAAAAGTCAGAATATCTTCTTTTTACCTAAGGGCCTATGGCTGGTCTCCTAGGATTTTTGGGGAAGAAGGAAAGCTGGGAAGGAGTTGCTGATGCTCTAGGCAAGTAGGAATCTCTGGTATTTTGCAGGCAAAGTAGTCCTGAAAGTGTTAATCCCCATGACTGACCTAGCTATGCAAGAAAGCTCCCAGCCCATGTGTCACACACTTTGAGCATCCACATTCCAACAGGGTGTGTGAGCTCTTTTATTTTCTTATATAAGGAACCTTGTCTAAAGAAAAAACCCAGGGAAATTATTGAACTTAAGTGGTAGTTAGTACAGGTGCCAGGTTCTTATTATGCATAGTGATAAGTCAAGTATTATTCTTTTTAAAAAAATTTTTTTTAATGTTTTATTTATTTCTGAGAGAGAGAGACAGCATGAACAGGGGAGGGTCAGAGAGAGAGGGAGATACAGAATCTGAAACAGGCTCCAGGCTCTGAGCTAGCTGTCAGCACAGAGCCCGACGCGGGGCTTGAACCCACGAACCGTGAGATCATGACCTGAGCCAAAGTCAGATGCTCAACTGACTGAGCCACCCAGGCGCCCCATGTCAGGTATTAATCTAATTAATGATTAATGAGGGGGAAACTGAGGCTCCAGAGTTTATGCAGAATTCCCATGGCTACATAACTCAGAGGGGTGGAATTAGAATTTAATTTATGAAAATCTGACTCTAGAAACTAACTTAACCACCATGTTAGCTGCTTGCCTTCCTAGAAAAAGAGTTCCATTCAAAGGGAATAAATCATATCCACTTTTCTAACAGAAATATTGTTAAAGAAGCTGTGCTGGTGTCCTGGATCTACTTTTAAAAAGAGAGACCGACACAACGTTTCTAATCAAAGATTAAAAGATGAGAAAGTGAGTGAAAAGGAAGTGTTAGAAAGCCCCATGATGAGCCAAACACTGTTAAACACTTCAAATGCATCATGTCATTTATATGAGAGATTTTTCTTCTTTAAAAATGGATGCTCCTCCCTGCTGAACACCACTCTCCCACCCTACTCCCTACTTTTCAATCTGGCATCTCTCTGCAACACTACAGTTGCCAAGGTCCCCAATTACTTTCATGTTGCTGCCTCCAGTGCACACATTTTGGACTTCATCTTGTTTGATCTTTCAGCAACATTAAACAGCAGGCCACTTTTTCATTCTTGGAAACTGCTGCTCCCTGACACCATTCTTTTTTTTTTTTTTTTTTTTTTTTTTACAAATAGTTTATTGTCAAATTAGTTTCCACATAACACTCAGTGCTCATCCCCAAAGTGCCCTCCTCCATGCCCATCCCCCCCTCCCCCCCACATCCATCAGTCCTCAGTTTTTGTCAGCATTCAAGAGTCTCTCATGGTTTGCCTCTCTCCCTTTCCCCCACCATTTCCGCCCTTCTTCTCCCCCTTGTTCCTCCGTCAAGTTCCTCCTAATCCTCCTATACGTGCAAACATATGGTATTTGTCCTTCTCTGCCTGACTTATTTCGCTCAGCATAACACCCTCAAGGTCCATCCATGTTGCTACACATGGCCAGATTTCATTGTTTCTCATTGCCATGTAGTATTCCATGGTATAGATAAACCACATCTTCTTGATCCATTCATCTGTTGATGGACACTTAGGCTCTTTCCATGTTTTAGCTATTGTGGAGAGTGCTGCTATGAACATTGGGGTACATGTGCTCCTATGCCTCAGCATTTCTGTATCCCTTGGGTAAATTCCTAGCAGTGCTATTGCTGGGTCATAAGGGAGTTCTATTGTTAGTTTCCTGAGGAACCTCCACACTGTTTTCCAGAGGGGCTGTACCAGTTTACATTCCCACCAACAGTGTAGGAGGGTGCCCGTTTCTCCACATCCTCGCCAGCATCTAGAGTTCTCTGATTTGCTCATTTTAGCCACTCTGACTGGCGTGAGGTGGTATCTCAGTGTGGTTTTGATTTGTATTTCCCTGATGAGGAGGGATGCTGAGCATCGTTTCATGTGTCTGTTGGCCATCTGGATGTCCTCTTTGGAGAAGTGTCTGTTCATGTCTTCTGCCCATTTCTTCACTGGGTTGTTTGTTTTTCGGGCGTGTAGTTTGGTGAGTTCCTTATAGATTCTGGATATTAACCCTTTATCTGATATGTCATTTGCAACTATCTTTTCCCATTCCGTTGGTTGCCTATTAATTTTCTGGGTTGTTTCCTTGGCTGTGCAGAAGCTTTTAATCTTGATGAGGTCCCAACAGTTTATTTTTGCTCTTGATTCCCTTGCTTTTGGGGATGTGTCAAGTAAGAAGTTGCTGCGGTGGAGGTCAAGGAGGTTGTTTCCTGCTTTCTCCTCTAGGGTGTTGATAGTTTCCTGTCTCACGTTCAGGTCCTTTATCCATTTTGAGTTGATTTTTGTGCATGGTGTGAGAAAATGATCTAGTTTCATTCTTCTGCATGTTGCTGTCCAGTTCTCCCAACACCATCTGTTAAAAAGGCTGTCTTTTTTCCACTGGATATTCTTTCCTGCTTTGTCAAAGATCAGTTGGCTGTATACTTTTGGATCCACTTCTGAGTTCTCAATTCTGTTCCATTGGTCTATGTCCCTGACACCATTCTTAAGGATTCTCCTCCTACCCCTGTCCAGTCTTCTCAGTCTCTTTTGCTAGATCTTCCATTTCTCCAGCCTTAAAAATATTGCAGCTTTGTTCTGGACCCTGTTTACACAATTGCATTCTATCATCTCATTTAATCCCACAGTTTTCAATATCATATATGCTAACAAATGTCACTTTTATAGACCCAGGGCAGCTCTCTCCCAAGGAATCATACCTAGGAGGTGTCCACACACCTAAATGAGTACTGCAATTACATGTTTCAGAGATATCCCAAGACCTTACTTCAAGAACCTAGGAAAAGAAGAGCAAAAGAAACCCAAAGCAAGCAGAAAGAAATAATAAAGATAAGAGCAGAAACTAAAGGAATTGAAAACAGGTAAATAATAGAGAAAAGCAATGAAAACAAAAAGCTGATTCTTTTAAATAATCAATACAATTGACCCATCTTTAGAAAGACTGATAAATATAAAAAGAAAAAGGTTCAAATCACCATTATCATATGAAACAGGAAATATCTTTGCAGATTCTTCAGTCATTAAAGGGATAAGGTTACATTCATAACTTCAGCTTAGAAGAAATAGACTAATTCCTTGAAAATCACAAAGTATTAAAACTCATCTTTTTCTAATAGGTTATATGAGTGTATAGGAAACCTATGGGTTTGCAATGTTGTCCTTTTATTCAGCTACTTTACTGAACTCTTGTAGATCTAAAAACTTCAGCTGATTATTTTGATTTTGTATATAGGCAATCATGTCATAAATGAATTAAAATGCTTCATTTCTTCCTTTCAAATATTAAAATTTATTTCTTCTTTTCATTTTCTTGTATTTTCCAGGATCTCTAGAATCATGTTACATGGTCAAGATTGTAGTCATCTTGTGTTTGGCTTACTAGGAATATTTCTACTCTTACTTCCACTTTAAGGGTGTTATTTAATGTAGTTAAGGAAATTTAAAATAATTTCATAGATAATAAAATATTTTAAAAGAGAAATCAGAATGCTTTTTTCTCTTGAGGTGACCACATGTCTTCCTCTTTTTAATGTAGTGTATTACATTGAAAAATCTCCTAGTGTTGCCATATTTTTGCATTCCTACTATAAAATACACTTGGATATTAATTATTACTCTTTAAAATAATTTTCTGATTTCTGTTGTATTAATTTCTGCTTTTATTTTTATTAATTCATTAGCTTGTCTTTCTTTAGGTCTATTTACTCCTTGAGTTGAATCCTTACTCTACTGTTGGCTTTTCTTGTGTCCTAATAAGAGCAATTACAGCCAACACCATCACTGAATATTGCTTTGGCCATATCTTATACATTTCTGTCTTCAGCACTCTCACTTTTGTTTATTCCTAGTTTGTAATGTCAGTTTTGATACACACTGTATTTAATTTTTTTTTTTTTTTTGAGAGAGACAGGGGGTGCAGAGGAAGAAAGAAAGAATCTTAAGCAGGCTCTGTGCTCAGTGCAGGGCCCTGTGTGGAGTTCAATCTCATGACACTGGTATCATGACTTGAGTCGAAATCAAGAATTGGCTGCTCAACCAACTGAGCCACACAGGAGCCCCTTGATACACCCTTTTGACCAAGATTTTTTATTTTATTTTATTTTTATTTCTAGGAGAAAGAGAGACAGACAGCGTGAACAGGGGAGGGTCAGAGAGAGAGGGAGTCACAGACTGAAACAGGCTCCAGGCTCTGAGCTGGCAGTCAGCACAGAGCCTGACGCGGGGCTTGAACCCACGAACCGTGAGATCATGACCTAAGCGAAAGTCGGGTGCTTAACTGACTAAGCCACCCAGGCGCCCCTGACCAAGATTTTTTTAAAAAAAGATTTCAGTTTCCAAATGAGGTATCTGTGGCATATAGTTTTACTGAAACATTTCAGGGAATGTGGCCTGCATTATTCTTGCTGCTTGAATATTGGTAATTTATTTCCTTTGGCCTAATATAAGGTCAGTTAACAGAAATGTTCCACAGGTATGTGAAGATGTGAAGTCTCTTTACTGGGTGCAATTCATATTAGCAATACAGCTATACAGTTCATTGAAATAGTCACAGACAATTCATACGAAAAGTACAAGATAGATATTTAAGTAATTGACTTATTTAAGTCTTACATGGCCTAATCCTTTTTTTCTTTTTTCATAAGTTATTTATTTTTTAAATTTAAATCCAAGTTAGTCAGCATATAGTGCAACAATGATTTCAGGAGTGGATTCCTTAATCCCCTTTACCCATTTACCCCATCCCTCCTCCCACTACCCCTCCAGCGACCCTCTGTTCTCTATATTTAGAAGTCTCTTATGTTTTGCCCCCTCCCTCTTTTAATATCATTTTTGCTTCCTTTCCTTTATGTTCATCTGTTTTGTATCTTAAAGTCTTTATATGAGTGAAGTCATATGATATTTGTCTTTCTCTGACTAATTTTGCTTAGCATAATACCCTCTAGTTCCATCTACGTTGTTGCAAATACAAGATTTCATTCTTTTTGATTGCCGAGTAATACTCCATTGTGTATGTGGGTATATAGATATACCACATTTACTTTCCCCATTCATCCATTGATGGACTTTTGGGCTTTTACCATACTTTGGCTATTGTTGATAGTGCTGTTCTAAACATTGGGGTGCATGTGTCCCTTTGAAACACCACAACTATATCCCTTGGATAAATACCTAGTAGTGTAATTGCTGGGTTGTAGGGTAGTCCTATTTTTAATTATTTGAGGAACCTCCATACCATTTTCCAGAGTGGCTGCACCAGTTTGCATTATCATCAGCAGTGCAAAAGAGATCCTCTATCTCCGCATCCTCACCAAAATCTGTTGTTGCCTGAGTTGTTAGTGTTAGCTATTCTGACAGGTGTGAGATGGTATCTCATTGTGGTTCTGATTTGTAAGTCTCTGATAATGAGTGATGTTGAGTATTTGTTCATGTATCAGTTGGCCATCTGGATGTTTTCTTTGGAGAAATGTCTACTAAGGTCTTTTGCCAATTTCTTCACTGGATTATTTGTTTTTTGGGTGTTGAGTTTTGATAAGTTCTTTATAGATTTTGGGTACTAACCCTTTATCTGATAATGTTGTGTGCAAATGTATTCTCCTATTCCATCAGTTGCCTTTTAGCTTTGATGATTGTTTCCTTTGCTGTGTAGAAGTTTTTATCTTAATGAGATCCCAGTAGTTCATTTTAGCTTTTGTTTCACTTGCCTCCAGAGAAATGTTGAGTAAGAATTTCTTACAGCAAGATCAAAGAGGTATTTGCCTGCTTTCACCTCTAGGATTTTGATGTCTTCCTTTCTTACCTTTTTCATCACCATTTGTATATTTATTTTTTTAATATTACTATTTTTTTCTTAAATAGTTTATTGTCAAGTTGGTTTCATATAACACTCAGTTATCATTCCAACAAGTGCCTTCCTCCATGCCCATCACAACCTTTCCCCTCTCCCCCACCCCCACCAGCCCTCAATTTGTTCTCAGCATTCAAGAGTCTCTCAAGGTTTGCCTCCCTCCCATTCCCCAACCTATTTTCCCCTTCTATTCCCCCATGGTCCTCCATTAAGTTGCTCATAATCAACCTATATGTGCAAACATATAATATCTGTCCTTCTTTGCCTGACTCGTTTCGCTCAGCATAACACCCTCAAGTTCCAACCATGTTGCTACACATGGTCAGATTTCATTCTTTCTCATTGCCATGTAGTCTTCCGCTGTATAGATGAAACACATCTTCTTTCCCCCCCCCCTTTTTTCTTTTTTTTACAAATAGTTTATTGTCAAATTGGTTTCCATATAACACCCAGTGCTCATCCCCACAAGTGCCCTCCTCCATGCCCATCTCCCCCCCACCACATCCATCAGTCCTCAGTTTGTTTCTCAGCATTCAAGAGTCTCTCATGGTTTGCCTCTCTCCCTTTCCCCCACCATTTCCCCCCTTCTT
>NW_024080639.1:8447926-8479209 GCF_003009895.1 Hyaena hyaena
AGAGTCTTTATTAAGAAGGGATGCTGTATTTTGTCAAATGCTTTTTCTGCATCTATCGACAGGATCATATGGTTTTTATCTTCTCTTTTATTGATGTGATGTATCACATTGATTGATTTGCGAATGTTGAACCAGCCCTGTAACCCAGGAATGAATCCCACTTGATCTTGGTGGATGATTCTTTTTATGTGCTGCTGGATTCGATTTGCAAGGATCTTGTTGAGGATTTTTGCATCCATATTCATCAAGGATATTGGCCTGTAGTTCTCTTTTTTTGCTGGATCTCTGTCTGGCTTGGGAATCAGAGTGATGCTGGCTTCATAAAATGAGTCAGGGAGTTTTCAATCGATTTCTATTTTTTGGAATAGCTTGAGAAGAATTGGGATTAATTCTGTTTTAAATGTCTGAACCACATCTTCTTGATCCATTCGTCCGTTGATGGACGCATAGGCTCTTTCCATGTTTTGGCTATGCTTGAGAGTGCTGCTATGAACATTGGGGTACATGTGCCCCTATGCATCAGCACTCCTGTATCCCTTGGGTAAATTCCTAGCAGTGCTATTGCTGGGTCATAGTGAAGTTCTATTGTTAATTTTTTGAGGAACCTCCAAACTGTTTTCCGGAAGGGTTGCACCAGTTTACACTCCCACCTACAGGGTAGGAGGGTGTGCATTTCTCCACATCCCCATCAACATCATTAGTCTCCTGACTTGTTCATTTTAGCCACTCTGAGCAGCGTGAGGTGGTATCTCAGTGTGGTTTTGATTTGTATTTCCCTGATGAGGAGGGACGCTGAGCAACGTTTCATATGTCTGTTGGCCATCTGGATGTCCTCTTTGGAGAAGTGTCTGTTCATATTTTCTGTCCATTTCTTTACTGGATTGTTTGTTTATCGGGTGTCGAGTTTGGTGAGTTCTTTATAGATTTTGGATATTAGCCCTTTATCCAATATGTCATTTGCAACTATCTTTTCCCATTCTGTCAGTTGCCTATTAGTTTTCCTGATTGTTTCCTTTGCCATGCAGAAGCTTTTTTATCTTGATGAGGTCCCGATAGTTCTTTTTTGCTCTTGATTCCCTTGCCTTTGGGGATGTGTCAAGTAAGAAGTTGCTGTGGTGGAGGTCAAGGAGGTTGTTTTCTGCTTTCTCCTCTAGGGTTTTGATGGCTCCCTGTCTCACATTCAGGTCCTTTAGCCATTTTGAGTTTATTTTTTTGTATAGTGTAAGAAAGTGATCTAGTTTCATTCTTCTTCATGTTGCTGTCCTGTTCTCCCAGCACCATCTGTTAACGAGGCTCTCTTTTTTCCATTAGATACTCTTTCTTGCTTTGTCAAAGATTAGTTGGCCATACAATTTTTGGATCCAATTCTGGGTTCAGTATTCTATTCCATTGGTCTATGTGTCTGTTTTTGTGTCAATTCCATACTGTCTTGATGACTACAGCTTTGTAGTAGAGGCTAAAGTCTGAAATGGTGATGCCTCCTATTTTGGTTTTCTTCTTCAATATTACTTTGGCTATTCGGGGTCTTTTGCGGTTCCATACAAATTTTAAGATAATTTGTTCTAGCTTTGAGAAGAATGCTGGTGCAATTTTGATTGGGATTGCATTGAATGTGTCTATTGCTTTGGGTAGTATTGGCATTTTAACAATATTTGTTCTTCTGATCCATGAGCATGGAATATTTTTCCATTTCTTTGTCTTCTTCAGTTTCCTTCATAAGTTTTCTGTAGTTTTCATCATACAGATCTTTTACATCTTTGGTTAGGTTTATTCCTAGGTATTTTATGTTTTTTTGTGCTATTGTGAATAGGAACAGTTTCTTGGTTTCTCTTTCTGTTGCTTCATTATTGGTGTATTAAAATGCCACAAATTTCTGTACATTGATTTTTGTACCCTGAGTCTTTGCTGAATTCATGGATCAGTTCTAGTAGGCTTCTAGTGGAGTCTGTTGGGTTTTCTATGTAGAGTATCATGTCATCTGTGAAAAGTGAATGTTTGACTTCATCTTTGTCAGTTCTGATACATTTTATTTCCTTTTGTTGTCAGATTGCTGATGCTTGGACTTCCAGCACTATGCTAAAAAATAGTGGTGAGAGTGGACATCTCTGTTGTGTTCCTTACCTCAGAGGAACGCTAGCAGTTTTTCCCCATTGAAGGTGATATTAGCTGTGGGCTTTTCATTAATGGCTTTTATGTTGTTCAATTCAGTTCCTTCTATCGTGACTTTCTTTAAAGTTTTTATTAAGAAGGGATACTGTATTTTGTCAAATGCTTTTTTGCATCTATCGACAGGACCATATGGTTTTTATCTTTTCTTTTGTTGATGTGATGTATCACATTGATCGATTTGTGAGTATTGAACCAGCCCTATAACCCAGGATTGAATCCCACTTGATCATGGTGGATAATTCTTTTTATATGCTGTTAAATTCCATTTGCTAGTATCTTGAGGATTTTTGCATCCATATTCATTAAGGATTTTGGCCTGTAGTTCTCTATTTTTGCTAGGTCTCTCTCTAGTTTGGGAATCAAAATGATGCTGGCTTCTTAGAATGAGTCAGGAATTTTTCCTTCCATTTCTCTCTTTTGGAATAGCTTGAGAAGAGTGGGTATTAATTCTGTTTTAAATGTTTGGTATAATTCCCCAGTGAAGCCATCTGGCCTAGAGCTCTTATTTGTTGGAAGACCTTTGGTAACTGATTCAATTTCTTCACTAGTTATGGGTATGTTCAGATTTTTTATCTCTTCCCATTTGAGTTTTGGTAGCGTGTGTGTGTTTAGGAATTTGTCCATTTTTTTCTAGGTTGCCCAGTTTGTTGGCATATAAATTTTCATAATATTCCCTGATAATTTCTTGTATTTCTGAGGGACTGGTTGTAATAAATCCATTTTTGTACATGATTTTGTCTATTTGGGTGCTCTCTCTTTTCTTTTTGAGAAGCCTGGCTAGAGGTTTGTCAAATTTGTTTATTTTTTCAAAGAACGAACTCTGTTTTCATTGATCTGATCAATTGTTTTTTTTTTTTAATTCTGTATTGTTTATTTCTGCCCTGACCTTTATTATTTCTCTTCTTCTGCTGGGTTTGAGGTGTTCTTGCTGCTCTGCCTCTAGTTCCTTTAGTTGCACTTTTAGGTTTTGTATTTGTGCCTTTTCTAGTTTCTTGAAATAGGCCTGGATTGCAATGTACTTTCCTCTTAGGACTGCCTTTGTTGCATCCCAGAGAGTTTGGGTTGTTGTTTTTTCTTTTCATTTGTTTCCATATATTTTTAAATTTCTTCTCTAATTGCCTGATTGGCCCATTAGTTCTTTAGTAGGGTGTTCTTTCACCTCCATTTTTTGGGAGGTTTTCCAGACTTTTTCCTGTGATTGATACCTTTTTTTTTTTTTTAACATTTACTTGTTATTGAGAGACAGAGACAAAGCATGAAGCGGGGAGGGGCAGAGAGAGAAGGAGACAAGGAATCTGAAGTAGGGTCTAGGCTTTGAGCTGTCGGCACAGAGCCTGATGAGGGGGCCAAACCCATGACCCGTGAGGTCATGCCCTGAGCTGAAGTCGGACGTTCAACCAACTGAGCCACCCAGGTGTTCCTCCCGTGATTGATTTCAAGTTTCATAGCATTGTGATCTGAAAGTGTGCATGATATGATTTCAATTCTTTTGTATTTATTGAGGACTGCTTTATGACCCAGTATGTGATCTATCTTGGAGAATATACCATGTGTACTTGAGAAGAAAGTGAATTCCATAGCTTCAGGATGTAGAGTTCTAAATATACCTGTCAAGTCCATCTGTTCCAATGTGTCGTTCAGGTCCATTGTTTCTTTAGTGATTTTCTGTCTAGATGATCTATTCATTGCTGTATGGAGTATTAAAGTCCCCTGCAATTAGCACATTCCTATCAATAAGATTGTTTCTGTTGTGATTAATTGTTTTATGTATTTGGGAACTCCCAAATTTGGTGTGTAGACATTTATAATTGTTAGCTCTTCTTGATGGATAGACCCTGTAATTATTATATAATACCCTTCTTCATTTCTTGTTACTGCCTTAACTTTAAAATCCAGTTTGTCCAATATAAGTATGGCTACTCCAGCTTTCTTTTGACTTCCAGTAGCATGATAGATATTTCTCTATCCCCTTACTTTCAATCTGAAAGTGTCCTCAGGTCTAAAATAAGTTTCTTGTAGACAGCAAATAGATGGGTCTTTTTTTTTTTTTAATCCATTCTGCAATGCTATATCTTTTGATTGGATCATTTCGTCCATTTACATTCAGTCTTACTGAAAAATATGGGTTTAGAGTTATTGTGTCCTCTGCAGGATTCATGTTTGTAGTGGTGTCTCTGGTGCCTTGTGTTCCTTGCAACATTTCCCTTATAGAGTCCCCCTTAGGATTTCTTATAGGGCTGGTTTAGTGGTGATGAATTCTTTCAATTTTTGTTTGTTTGGGAAAACCTTTATCTCTCCTTCTATTCTGAATGAGAGACTTCCTGGATAGAGAATTCTTGGCTGCATATTTTTTCTGTTTATCAGATTCAAGATTTCCTGCCATTCCTTTCTAGTCTGCCAAGCTTCAGTACATAGGTCTGCAATTACCCTGGTAGGTCCCCCTTTGTATGTTAGGGCCCTTTTATCCCTAGCTGCTTTCAGAATTCTCTCTTTGTCCTTATATTTTGCAAGTTCACTATGATAAGTCATGCAGAAGGTTGATTAAAATTATATCTGAGGGAAGTTCTCTATTCCTCTTGGATTTCAATGTCTGTTTCCTTCCCCAGATTAGGGAATTTCTCTGCTATAATTTGTTCAAGTACCCCTTCAGCCCCTTTCTCTCTCTTCTTCTTCCTTTGGAATTCCTATGATATGGATATTGTTCTGTTTGATTGAATCACTCAGTTCTCGAATTCTTCTTTCATGCTCCTGGATCAATTTATCTCTCTTTTTCTCAGCTTCTTCTTTATCTATAATTGTATCTTCTAATTCTCCTATTCTCCTCTCTGACTCTTCAACTCATGCAGTGGTCACCTCCATTTTATTGCGTACTTCATTTATAGCATTTTTTAATTCATCACAAGTATTTTTTAAAAATATTTTTATTTCTAGGAGAGAGAGAGAGAGAGACAGCGTGAGCAGGGGAGGGTCAGAGAGAGAGGGAGACACAGATTCTGAAATAGGCTCCAGGCTCTGAGCTGGAGCTCGAACCCAGGAACCGTGAGATCATGACCTAAGTGAAAGTCGGATGCTTAACCGACTAAGCCACCCAGGCGCCCCTCATCACAAGTATTTTTAAGGTATAATCTTTGTACTGGTAGTGTCTCTGGTGTCTTCCATGCTTTTTTCAAGCCCAGTAATTAATTTCATGACTATTGTCCTAAATTCTTATTCAGTTATGTTGCTTATATCTCTTTTTGAGAAATTCTTTAGCTGTCACTTCTTCCTGGAATTTCTTTAGAGGAGAGTTCTTCCATTTTGTCATTTTGACTAGCTTTCTGTCTCTTATAAGTTTTAAAGGCTTGTTATGTGCTCTGTATCTACAAGTACTACAATATTAAGAGAGGCTCATAGACTGTTGAGGGCCTGTCCATTCAGGAAGTATTCTCTTAGTGATATCCCTTGTTTATTTTATTTCTCTACTCATAGTGATATTTGGGACTTTTCACCATGTGTACTTTGGCTTTTTTCTTGAGGTAGCCCTGGAAAGGAAAACAGACAGACATACAAGGAACAAAAGCACACAAACACATAAACAAATCAAACAAAGAAGCAACCCGAAAGGGGGGAAAAACCCGAAACAAATACAACAAAATACAAAGGACAATCTAAAAGCATAAAAGCAGAAATCCCAGCTACAAATAAAGAGCAGAGTGGAGGCAATGCTGATGGAAGATCATGTACAAAGAGAGAAATGAGAGCAATGGGGAGAAAGAGAAGTTGAATATTGACCAGGCAGAGAGCCTAAAAGGCTTAATTCAGATAGAGAAAAAGGAGACTATGGCAGGAGGTGAGGAGAAAAACAACCCACGAGAATAATGCTACCCAGAGAAACTATATAGTCTGATTATTTCAGAGAGAGAGAAAGGAAGGTAACAATGGAGATAGAACATGCCTAAAGCGAATGGATTATATATGCCTATTTAAGCAAACCTATAACCAGAGTTCCTGGTCCAGGTTAGGGGAGAGATAAGAACTATATAAGTGAGAATATATCTGAATAGCAAGAATTGATCGAGAGTCAATCATGGCAATGCATCAGTTTTGATCTTGGGAGAGCTGCTTCTCTCTCTTTTTTTTTTAATTTTTAATTGTTTATTATTTATTTATTTTTCTTAAATAGTTTATTGTCAAGTTGGTTTCTATATAACACCCAGTGCTTATCCCCACACGTGCCCTCCTCCATGCCCATCACCCCCTTTCCTCTCCCCCACACCCCCATCAGCCCTCAGTTTGTTCTCAGTATTCAAGAGTCTCTCATGGTTTGCCTCCCTCCCTCTCTCCCACTATTCTTCCCCTTCTTCTCCCCCATATTCCTCCGTTAAGTTCCTCCTAATCCTCCTTCCTATACGTGCAAACATATAGAAGGACAGCCTTCTCTGCCTGACTTATTTCGCTCAGCAGAACACCCTCAAGTTCCAACCATGTTGCTACACATGGCCAGATTTCATTCTTTCTGATTGCCATGTAGTATTCCATTGTATAGATAAACCACATCTTCTTGATTCATTTGTCCATTGATGGACACTTAGGCTTTTTCCATGATTTGGCTATTGTTGAGAGTGCTGCTGTGAACATTGGGGTACATGTGCCCTTATGCATCAGCACTCCTGTATCCCTTAAGTAGATTCCTAGCAGTGTTATTGCTGGGTCATAAGGGAGTTCTATTGTTAAATTTTTGAGGAATCTCCATACTGTTTTCTAGAGGGGCTGCACCAGTTCACATTCTCGCAAACATTGTAGGAGGGTGCCTGATTCTCCACATCCTCACCAACATCTATAGTCTCTTGATTTGTTCATTTTTTTAGAGGGGCTGCTTCTGTATCCAGGCTCCAGTAACAAAGCAGCTACACAACACAGATGGGCTGGTTTGATGTAGGCGGATCTTGACTCCACTCTGGGTCCCTCTGACCTACTTTGGTGGTTGTGGGGAGAAAAATGGCAACTCCTCAGTCCCTTCTGGAACCAGGTATTGCAAAACACTCTTTTGGGTCTGATATCCCTGTGCCACGGGCACAGCCAAGGTGGGTCCTTTTCTGTATCCCGCATCCAGCCTTGTTTTCAGATCTTACTCTGTGTGCCTTAATAATACTGCCTGAAATGTAATCCTGCAAGCCAGCCACTTCCTACTGGGGATTGAGTAGGGGACTGGTTCCTCCTGAATCTGACTGTGACTGCTATCATTTGGCACCTGGCCCAAAAAATCTCCACAGTTAGAGATATCTCTCTCCAAAAGCCCTGCGGTTAGAGATGGGATGATACGATCCCTCTCCATCTCAGACCACATTTTTTCTCTTTTCCAGAGACTGTTCTAAGATTCCCCAGCTGCTCTTTTTCTAATTTTTGTCTCTCTGCAGAGGGGGATCCCTCCCCTATTTACCTCCAGGTCCCAGCCCGTTTTTATCTTCCCCAGTTCACGATCACACACCTCTGAGGCTGTCTTCTTAGTGAACTCTGTCTTTTTTCCTCCCAGACTCTTGTGGTTCAGAGTCCTTTGGCTTTAACCCTTCTTTGTCTGAGAGATGCAGGCAGGAGGTACGGAACTCCCTATTTCTCCGCCATCTTGCCGCAACCTCGCCATGATGTCATTTTGGATCTTCAAGTACTGTACTGTTTGATAGCTACTCTGGTGCTAACTAAGCTATACAAGCAAGGCTAAGAAGCTCATCAGAAAGTCATTCTGAGATTGCTCCTATACATGATTTAGGCTGTTGAGTTTCTACACCATTAAGCACAGCTCAGATGATGTTATTCTGAGCAAATTTCAGAATGGTCATTACTATTCCCTTACCATGGCCATAATCTTTTAATTAACTCATATTTTAGTACTCTCTATATATCTATCTTTGGCTCTTTTTCTCTGATTATTTGTCTTTCAGTGAGTCTGTTGTAGGGGAGGAAAATTTGCCACCCCAAAATGTGTGTCTTTGGTATGTGGATTATTTTAGGCTGCTTATTTTGAAGAAATGGAAGGCTGAAGACCTTTGACCTTACCCCAACTATCTAAAAGAATTTAAGTACAGGATCTGCTCCAGGAAGGGAGCTATCACCATAGATAACTACGGTATAGTATGACGTAGGTGTAGTAGACAGAATGGAACTTTAGCAAAGTCTCTTTATTAAAATTCCTCTCTATGTCCCACTGTTTTTGAGTGGCTCAGCAGATATTTGTTTATTTTTTTGTTTACATGTTAACAAAAACAAATGTAAAAAAAATTTGTTTACATTTACTTCTTTTCTTCTTCATGTGAATTGTCTTCCTTACCTTTGAAGTCCCAGACACCTCCACTTTTCTCCTTACCTCTAGCTAGCATAGAAACCTCAATTGTCTGACTACCTGTACCTGATATTTTTATGGAGCCCTCTTATATGTGTAATTACATTTGATTTTCTCCTGTTAATCTATCTCATGTCAATTTAGTTCTTAGACCAGCCAAAAGAACCTTGAGGGATCTTTTTCTCCCCAACACTGTTAACCATGCCAATCTTTTGAAGAACTCTCAGTGTATAATTCTTCACTTTATCTCTGTCTTTCTGTGTCTATTTCTGTTGCTCTTGCTCTTGATTTCTTTCCTTTCATTTGATAATGTGTCTTTTTTTAAACTGAGGCATAATTAACATACAATGTTATATTTGTTTTAGGTGTACAATATGTTTATTCAACTATTCTATACATTGCTTCATGTTTATCATCTTATGTGTAGTCACCATATGTCACCATACAACTTTATTAAATATTATTGACTACATTCCCTATGTTGTACTTTTCATCTCCATGGCTTATTTATTTTATAACTAGAAGTTTGTACCTATTATTCCCATTTATCTATTTTGCTCATCCCCTCACTCACCTCCCCTTTGGCAACCATCAGTTTGTTCTCTATATTTAATAGTTTGTTCTTTTTTTATCCATTTGTTTTTGTGTTAGATTCCACATATAAATGAATTTATATGGTATTGATCTTTGTCTGTCTGACTTATTTCACTTAGCACATTATCCTCTAGGTCCGTCCATGTTGTTACAAATGGCTAGAGCTTATTCTTTTTTAAATTTTTTTTTAATGTTTTATTTCCGAGAGAGAGAGAGACAGACAGACAGACAGACAGCGTGAGCAGGGTAGGTTCAGAGAGAGAGGGGGATACAGAATCTGAAACAAGCTCCAGACTCTGAGCTGGCTGTCAGTACAGAGCCCAACGCAGGGCTCGAACCCATGAACTGCGAGATCATGACCTGAGCCGAAGTTGGATGCTTAACCGACTGAGCCACACAGTCTCCTCTAGAGCTTATTCTTTTTTATAGCTGAGTAATATTCGTGTGTGTGTGTGTGTGTGTGTGTGTGTGTGTGTGTGGCATCTTAATCCATTCATCTATCGGTGGGCAAGGGTTGCTTCCATATCTTGGCTGTTGTAAATAATGCTGCAACAAACATAGGGGTGCATATATCATTTTGAATTAGTGTTTTCTTTGGGTAAATAGTAGTAGAATTGCTGTGTCACTGGGTATTTCTATTTTTAATATTTTGAGGAAACTATTTTGTTGAGGAAAATATTTTGTTTCCCATAGTGATTGCACCAATTTACATTCCAATTGATTATGCACAGGGGTTCAATGGTATTCTATTTTGTTCATCTCCAAGTCCCTGACAATTAGTCAAGTGTGGGGCACATAGGGACTATCTAGTAAAATTTGCTTGCTAGTGAATGAGTATTTTATGAACACCTATTATTTACCAGACACTCAGTGGGCACTATGGAAGATACAAAAGTGAATAATATATGGTTTATTTCCTTGGAGAGTTCATAGTCCAAGGAGGGAAGTGCAAGACAGCCTGGAAAAGGAAATTGTCTATGGCTGTAGCCATATTAGAATATTCTATAAACCCAATTTAGAATGGAACTCAAAGAAGATATGGTTACTCTTAGGTACCCCCATCCCCATCTGAGACAATAACTCACCAGATTAAATGGGATGAACCACTGAGGCAAATGGGCTTTCCCATAGCTTTTCTAACAGGTCTCCCTTCCCCATTGTAAGCCACTGTGTGTCTATCAAGTAGATCACTTTCTCTGGTAGCAGGTCAATTAGCACACAATGGCAGCTGTCTTTCTCTTCCAGCATCTCCAATGGGCAAGCAGTCAACTAGCTGCTCCTGATAGCATTGCTCTTTAAAAGGCATTAAACTACATCTGTGACCATTTTGAACAGTTTAAAACGGTACAACCCATTTTTAAACAATTTTATTTAACAGTTTATTGTCTGTATAGTCTTGAAAGGACACATTTACTTACCTTCTTTCAAAAAAATTAAGTGTTTGCTACTAAGAGAAAATGAAGACAATTATATAGCATGCTATTTTTTAATAAGACTTATGAGGTAGGAGGTGAGTCACTAGGGCATGTTCATTGCTCATACACGAAACTAGGAGAGGAATTTATGTTTCTTTTTATTCTTTTCCCCCTTCATTTAAAGACAAATATCAAGAAGGTAAAAGGAAAGTGGACTTTTGCTCCCGTGTCTAAAGATCCCTCAAATGACTTCCCATCATAACTGGAATACAATATAACTTCTTCTAAGATCTCCTTCCAAGGTTTGCCCCCTGACTGCCTCTTTGACTTTATCTCCTGAAACTCTCTTCATCTCGTCTGTTTTTCTGGCTTTACTGTTTTTTCTAAAATGGCCTAGTCATGCACTGGAACCAGCCTATATGGCTCATTGTGTGCATATTTTTTCGACTCTGCGCTCAGTAACCTTGTGTTGGTAGCTCAAAATGACAGGAGTATTTACCCTGTGGAAATTGGCAAATGCTACACATCACGAACTCTCCCTTCCCCCTCTTCCTCAACCCACTTGCCCATATCTAGCCAGTTGTTATACATTTATCAGCATACCACCCAATAAGTCAATTCCCTTTCTTCCTTAGGTTCTTTTCCTTAGGTTCCTCCACCTACAATGACACTCCCTCCTCATTTTAGCATACCACACTCCCTTCTGATATTTTTAAAGAGTTTTTTTTTTAATCCATTTATTTTGAGAGAGAGAGAGTGAGTGGGGGACAGGCAGAGAGAGGGAGAGATAGAGAGAATCCCAAGCAGTCTCTGCCCTGTCAGCATAGAGACAGATGCAGGGCTTGATCACATGAACCATGAAATCATGACCTACGCTGAAATTGAGAGTCAGATGCCCAAATGATTGAGCCACTTAGGCGTCCCTCCCTTCTGATCTTTAACTCCCATACCTACCTCCTCTGGGAGGCTTTCCTTGACCACCGATTCACTCATGATCACATCTACCATTTATTTTTTATCACATCTACCATTTTAATTTCCTGAAAATGATTGTCAAAGTATACTCCTAAAAATGTTAAAAACACAATTCTTGTGTAGTTAGATATTGTGCATATGGCATCATTTTATTTAACTCGTTAATGTCAAGTCTAGTTCAAAAGAGGAATGTGAGAAAGTTCTGGGAAAAAAAGAAATGCTAAGATTGTTGAATTGGATTAAAACTGGTTAATATCCTGCAGGGCAATAAAATACTAACCTTTAGGGTTATTGCCTCTATTAGACAAAATGATTTATTATACTTTAAGTTTTATGAAATTGTAAAATATCTGGATCTCAGTCAATTGTGGAAATAGTCATTGGCCCTTACTAAGTTCTGAATACTTTTTCTTAGTCAAAGAAGTTATCAGCTAGTCATATGTATCTCTGTACTTTTATACGTATTTACCATGCTTGCCTCCCCATAGGAGATAAGCTTCTGGGCATCTGAAACAGTGCCTGGAATGGAGTGGACCCTCAATACATAACTGTTGAATGAAGGCATAGTCTCTGTGCCATGGAAGGAAGATCCAGGAGGGAAAATCTACAGTGCCAAGTGGCTAAGGAGAAGCTGTGAATAACAGGGCTGATCTGAAAGCTAAGGGGACACCAGTACCCCTGGCCATCAGCATTGGCCTCCTTAGTCATTTTGGAAACTTCTTTTGTCAGCCTGCAATTGAAGAGGAAGTGAAAAACGGGCCCCATCATATGTAGCCTCTCTGTATTTTGTTTTCCTCAGCTATGAAATAGGGGCAATCATAGTTAAGTCGACATAATATATGTACTATACATAATAGGTAGAGGTAATAAATACATAAAAAGCTAAATGCAAGGTCCAGTGCATAGTAAGTGCTCATTAAATGTTTTACATAGTATATATAGGAAGTAATAGCAGAGATTCTGTGGAGGTAGTGATGCCAGTCAGCATGTGAGGTGGGGTAAGAGAATACCTGGTACAGGGAAGGTCCTGAGCAATTACACAGGTTGAAAGTGCAGTAAGGATGGTGAAAAAAACACCATAAACAGGTGACGTGAGCCTGTCTGATCTCTGTCTCCTAGACAAGCGTAGGAGTATTTCTTTGGAGTGGGGCTGCACAGGTTTGAACCTAAGCTCTGCAAATTGCTGGTTGTATGATCTTGGCTGAGTGAACTAAATTTTCCGAGCTTGGATTTCTCCATCCATAAGAGGGGGTGACAAGGACAAATGTAACCCTATGGGGCTTTTCTAGGGAATTATGTAAGATGATATATATAAGATGCTGCAGAAGTGATAGCCATTGATAATTGAGAAATACTCAGGTACCTTGTTTTTTCCTGTTCTTCCAAGAAAAGCTTGATTTGATTCAAAATATATGTAAGAGTTTAGTGAGTTTCTTAGTTTTCTATTGATAACGGTTTTTTCTTATTTGAAAAATTTATTTTGTTATTGTTGAAGAATATAAGTTATGTTATTCTTAGTTCTCAACTCTTGCACCTATATCTACTTGAATTTCATTTGCCAAAATTGAATTAGGATGGGAGAAATATTGTCATAAAATAAGATGCCATCTATGCCTCCACAGGAAGTGTTTTGATTTGATTTTGATCAGAGACAAGATTCCCTATGTGGTTCTCAGATGTTGCCCCCAAATCCATATTTTGAGGAAATGAACCAACAACTCTAGAAGTGATTTGCTGCAGTCACTTGACTGGGTTGGAGTGCAAAAAGAATACTAAGAAGCTGTAGAAAAATAAAGAACATTTTAGTGGTCTTTACCCTGGTAGAATGCTATTTGGACTTAGAGCCAGAAGTCCAGTATCTAAAAAGGGAAACCCTATGATATATTCATTAACCAAAATCCTCAAGTACCTGCTTGAACCTAGGGCTCTCTCTCAAAGCAGAACCTGAGGTGAGTGCTTTTGTGTATAAGTCATTTATTGTGGGAAATGATACCAGGAAACAGGAGTGTGGGGACTAAGGAGAGCGAGAGAGGAAGAAGGAAAGCATCCTGAAGTTGAAGGATTATCAGATTGATCACTGCTATGGAATCCTCCCAGGACTCTCTGAGGAACTGTGCATGTAGAATGCATCTCTCTAGGGCCATAAGAAAGGAGTGTCAACCATCACCTCCTGGAGTGTCCCACTGTTGAGAGTTGCCCATGGCTGTTAATGCTCTCCAGTGTTCAGGCTAAGGTGACCATCTTGTCACAAGTTGCCTGAGGTTGTCCCAGTTTTCAAACGGAAAATTCTGCATCTTGGGAACTTCTTTAATCCTAGAGACACCAAAGATGGTTGGTCATCTTAGTACAGAATAGTTTGCTTGGGTTTTTGCAGGGCCTATAATTGGGTGTCAGAGGGTGAACTACTTCCAGCAGAAAGTGGGAAGAAGACAGTGCAGCTGAAATAAGGAGCTATCAGGCTATAACTTCCTAAAGCCAGTTGCCACACAATACTTGGAATAAAAGGTGGGCCACATGGGTATGAAGTGGCACAAGAAGTACCCAGGACAGAGCCCCATACAGAGAAGAAGAGTCTAGCAGGAGGAGAAAGTGAAAGTTCCTTTCTGACATGAGGGTGAAGGTGTAATCCCAAGAGGCCAGATCTTGGACCAGAGGTAGGTACTCTAGGGAAGGAGATTTTTCGCTCTAAATAAGAAAGAATATTTTATGAGTTCCAGAATTATCAAAATGTCCTGATTAATATTATCTTCTCCAGTTGCCTCATGAGAAACATGGAAAGGAACTGATGTGTCCAAGATCACCAAAGGGGTAAGGGCAGCGATAGGACTAGAACCTTAGACACCTGACTAGCTTGAAGTCAGGAGATGTGAGAAAAAGAACAAGACTACTTCATAAGGGAGTGAATTTCCTGTTCCTGAAGGCATTCAAGAGCGTCTGGGCTTTTTGGCCTGACCACTGTGGGAGACAAGTTACGCTTTGGGTGACTTTAAATGCCTTCTATCCCAGAATTTTGTGGTGCAATGATGCATCAGAGTAGAGTCTCCAAAAGCACAATATCAGAATAGTGATGGGAAGATAAATGAAGAGTTAGAATTAAATAGTGAAGATTTGACCACAGTAGGGGGCACAGCCCAATGCTTATTCTTTCTACCCTTTTTGCCTTGACCAGTTCAGTATATGTATGAAAAGTTTGAAGTATGAGTGATTTACATGTATGTATGTGTACGCATGTGAATGCATACAAATGAACTTTGTGTGTGTATATATGTCTGGGCATGCATGTGAACATGCAAGCACGCATGTGTGTGTTTAAGTGTAGAAAGGGGGAACAGAATGGAAGTGCTGAACTCTGTTCAGATAACTGAAATGAGTCAAGTGCCATCAAAGAAAAACTAAATCGTTTATGTTGTAAATATTAAACTCTAAAAGAGTTTTCAATATAAACGTAGGCCAAATGTCTGGTGACAGGCCTTTTCTTTCTTTTTCTTTTTTAATTAGAAATCCTCACAATTAATCTCTTTTTACAAATAGTTTATTGTCAAGTTGGTTTCCATATAACACCCAGTGCTCATCCCCACAAGTGCCCTCTTCCATGCTCATCTCCCCCCCACACACACACCCATGAGTCCTCAGTTTGTTCTCAGCATTCAAGAGTCTCTCATAATTTACCTCTCTCCCTCTCCCCCACTATTTCCCCCCTTCTTCTCCCCCACGGTCCTCCGTTCAGTTCCTCCTAATCCTCCTATACGTGCAAACATATGATATTTGTCCTTCTCTGCCTGACTTATTTCGCTCAGGATAACACCCTCAAGGTCCATCCGTGTTGCCACACATGGCCAGATTTCATTCTTTCTCATTGCCATGTAGTATTCCATCGCATAGATAAACCACATCTTCTTGATCCATTCATCCGTTGATGGACACTTAGGCTCTTTCCATTATTTGGCTATTGTTGAGAGTGCTGCTATGAACATTGGGGTACATGTGCCCCTATGCATCAGCATTCCTATATCTCTTGGGTAAATTCCTAGCAGTGCTATTGCTGGGTCATAGGGGAGTTCTATTGTTAGTTTCCTGAGGAACCTCCACACTGTTTTCCAGAGGGGCTGCACCAGTTTACATTCCCACCAACAGTGTAGAAGGGTGCACATTTCTCCACATCCTTGCCAGCATCTAGTCCTCTGACTTGCTCATTTTAGCCACTCTGACTGGCATGAGGTGGTATCTCAGTGTGGTTTTGATTTGTATTTCCCTGATGAGGAGGGATGCTGAGCATCATTTCATGTGTCTGTTGGCCATCTGGATGTCCTCTTTGGAGAAGTGTCTGTTCATATCTTCTGCCCATATCTTCACTGGGTTGTTTGTTTTTCGGGTGTGGAGTTTGGTGAATTCCTTATAGGTTTTGGATATTAACCCTTTATCTGATATGTCATTTGCAACTATCTTTTCCCATTCCGTTGGTTGCCTATTAGTTTTATTCATTGTTTCCTTTGCCGTGCAGAAGCTTTTCATTGATGAGGTCCCAATCGTTTATTTTTGCTCTTGATTCCCTTGCCTTTGGGGATGTGTCAAGTAAGAAGTTGCTGTGGTGGAGGTCAAGGAGGTTGTTTCCTGCTTTCTCCTCTAGGGTGTTGATACTTTCCTGTCTCACGTTCAGGTCCTTTATCCATTTTGAGTTTGTTTTTGTGTAAGGTGTGAGAAAATGATCTAGTTTCATTCTTCTGCATGTTGCTGTCCACTTCTCCCAACACCATCTGTTAAAAAGGCTGTCTTTTTTTCCATTGGATATTCTTTCCTGCTTTGTCAAAGATTAGTTGGCTGTATACTTTTGGGTCCACTTCTGAGTTCTCAATTCTGTTCCATTGGTCTATATGTCTGTTTTTGTGCCAATACCATACTGTCTTGACGATGACAGCTTTGTAGTAGAGGCTAAAGTCTGGGATGCTGACGTCTCCCATTTTGGTTTTCTTTTTCAATATTTCTTTGGCTATTTGGGGTCTTTTGTGGGTCCAAACAAATTTTAGGATAGCGAAGTATGCTGGTGCAATTTTGATTGGGATTGCATTGAATGTGTAGATTGCTTTGGGTAGTAATGACATTTTAGCTATATTTATTCTTCCAATCCATGAGCATGGAGGTGACAGACCTTTTCAAAGATGCAAATGGAACAAGCATTTCAATTCTGATTTTAACAAAGTGGATTTCAGACTCAGGCCCTGAAGTCCCTTTTTTCCTGCTGGGAAAGAAAAATTTTTCTCTGTAGTGCTCAGCAGTCCTCAGAGAGGCTTGCTCTGTCATCTAGGCCTTTGGAACTGGAGTTTTTGGGATGAGGGAAAGGCAGGAGGTAGAGACACAGAGAGACCAGGTATATAGAGCCAGTGAAGGCAGGGTTCATTTCTGCTCCTTACTGTGTTTTTCCCTTCTTGCAGTGTCGAGTTCAGATTGTTATTTATGTTGACCAGCCCTTGGCAGTCTCTCTCAGCTTGTGTTCTAGCTGTAAAGCAGGGATGAGAACAGAAAACTCCCTGCTTGCTTCTTGGGGGTTGAGGGGCTAAATGTGATCATGGAAAATGGAAGTCGTTTATGAACTGTAGAGTGCTCTATTTATAAATGCCTAGCTCATCATAGTTGACATGTTAGATTCCAGTCCATACCACACAATGCAATGAGAGATTTGTGTTGTTTCCTGTGATAGTTTATTTCCACAAATATTGGAAGAGTTCTGAAGCTGGAGACAAACAAAACCCCTCTCTTTTCACTACTCAACTTGTTGATTAACTCTGTATTTAAATATTGACATTTACAGTTTTAATGTTTACATCATCCATTCATTTTCATGTGTTGGTAAAGGACAAAGTCACCAAATTAATTTTATTACAAAAATGGCATATTTACCAACATCTCTATTTTCTGTAAAACCAGCCATGGAAAGCAAATAATTGTTTTTCAGAGCTATCTAACTGCTTCCGACCTACCGGGCAGTCGCACTCATCTTGTGGGGAGATTCCAGAGGCTGGGTCTCTCAAAAATGGGAATATGCCTTATCATCCTGGGAGAAGCCTTCCCAAGATAACCAAAGCTTTTGGTGGGATGAAAAGGGCCAAACATTTCTGGAGAAGGCACTCACAACTGTTTGGTGCAAGGAGAGGTCTTAGTGATTATTTTCATTAGCAAGCCTCCTTATTTATGATACTGATTTGCAGCTAATTAATTTTTTCAGCTTTTTCATTTTTCTTCAGAAATGTCTCATAGTTCTGTTTTGCCTCATTGGCCATCAACACTAAATCATCAGCACCATAATTGGATCCAAGAAAAGCAGGTCAGAAGGTTTCCTCATTGGTTTAGAATCCTGAGGCAATTTAGATGTAGTATGGGAATCTGATGACAAACCCTAGAGAGTCCACTTTTTTGCTCATTCAGGGGCCACACAATTCCATGTGATAAATGTCAGGCTGCCTTTATGCTACATGAAGTAGTAGGGCAGGGGGAGTGAAGAAAGAGAGAAAGTAAGTGCCCTCACAATCTTCACAGCACAGATCATTGAGGACACTGGGCAATTTGACAAGTTTTTTTCATAGGGTTCTTATGACTCAGGGATGTTTAGCGATGGTCCCCAAACAAAAGCACTTTATTAAGAAATAGTAAATAGCATGTTCTGTTGGCGACCTTCCCACTCCTCCTCCCCTGTTCAAATTCCTCACTGTTTCCCACACTTGCTTCCCTCCATCCTTTATCCCATTCCCCCACCTCCTCCTACTCTGGCCTAACCTTTTTTTTTTTTACAAATAGTTTATTGTCAAATTAGTTTCCACATAACACTCAGTGCTCATCCCCACAAGTGTCGCCGTGATCGTATAGTGGTTAGTACTCTGCGTTGTGGCCTAACCTTTTTTTATCCCTTACTTCTTCTACACTGCATTTCTCAGCCCTGGGGGGAGGCTCACCTGAGGCTCAGGGCAGAGTTTCAAGGCTGTCTATGACTATTGTATTCTACTTGTTAAATTAAAAACATCAATGCTGTTAAATTTTATTAAAATAGAACATCATTTATACTGGTATTAAAACAGCAGCATTCCTTTGACCATTTGGTATAAGATGATGTTCTTTAAACATACACTTCTGTTCCTTCTTTGTGCTGTTTCTTCTGCCAGAAATGCACGTTTGTCATGCCACCTCACTTGCTAACTCTATCCATGCTTAAGACTCAGTTTTGTTGTCACTTCTGGAAGCTTCTCCTGATTCCACTGGCTGAATCAGTACCCCCATAGTTCTTGGGTGCGTTTTATTATTGAAGTGTAGTTGACATGCAATATTATATTAATTTCAGGTGTACAAAATTGTAATTCAATATTTATATACATTAGAAAATGATCACCACAAAGTCTAGCTACCATCTGTCACCATACCAAGTTGTTACAATATTAACTATATTCCCCATGCTGTTCATTGTATCCCCATGTATTATTTATTTCATAACTTAAGATTGTACCTTTTAATCCCTTTTCTCTATTTTGCCTGGTCCTCATCTCCCTCCCCTCTGGCAACCACTAGATTATTCTTTGTGTCCATGAATCTGTTTCTGTTTTGTTTATTTGTTTTGTTTTTTAGATTCCACATGTAAGTGAAATCATATGGTATTTGTCTTTCCCTGTCTGAATTATTTCACTTAGTATAATACTCTTTGGGTTCATCCATGTTGTCATGAATGGCAAGATTTCATCCTTTTTGGGTGCACTATTTTATCACCCTAGTGCATGTCATTTCATGCTGTATTATCTGTTTATGTGTCTGTCTCCCACATTCTACTGTAAGGTCAGGCACTATGTCATATTTATCCTTGTGTCCCCAATCTCAGCACAGGGCTGGCCATATAATGGATAGTCAGTGAAAGTCCTTTAGATTGGTATTGATATAGCAATTTCAAATACAAAATGATGGATTCAAATTCATGAAATAAGAATTCTTGCTATTTATTTTCTAAGAGTCAGAGAATTATGGACCCTGAATTTACTGAGGAGGGCTCTGCTAAAGGCATGGGTATTCCGTCACCATCAAAGATACAGTTCCCTTTATTCTCACACATGGGGCTCATGGGAGCTCTATGCTTCTGTTACAGCTCACAGCTCTGTGATTAAGAGATCCTCTCTTGCCTCTTGATTTTCTCTCTAAGCCTACAGAGGATGACAAGAGAAACAATAGCTAGAGAGAAGTTGCTTGTAGAAAAAGATGGACAGCTGGAGAAACCTTGCCCTTCCCCTTCTCATTGCACCCTGTGGAGTACACACCTGGAAGCTGGATGAGATGATTACTGCTGTGTGGTACAAAGACATCATCTAACCTTTGATTTCATGTCTGAGATCAGATTACACACATTCATAATGACCACAGCTGGAGCAGAGCATCTGGGAAAGCAGATGACATTGGGGTATTCTCTCTCCAGTCTGGGAAATTTTTACTGCATCTGAAACCTTGGTAAGGATGGAGGTGTCTTACTCTGAGTTACCCCAGAAGTAAACCTCAAGACAAGAATTTGAGTGCAAGCAGTTTAATGGGGAGATGAACCCAAGAAACACTGATAGGGGAGGGTGGAAGTGAGTCAAAGAAGTGAAGACAGCTAACTAGGGTGAATAATGGAGTTTCCACTGTAGGCAATTGTAGTTTAATCTTTTTGGGAACTCTGGGAGAGAGGGTGGAACTCTCAACCTCAGAGTTACCCTGCTGGATGAATGAAGGAGCTGGGGAGTGTAGCTGTCAGCTATGTTAGTCAGTAGTTGGTTGAGTGTTCCTCCTGGGAAGCTCAATTCCCCAGCATTTCTGGCCTGCCACACATATGGGCAGAATGGGCTCCAGAGGCAGAAGAAAACCCTCAGGCAAAGGAAGGCAGTCCGACTCTTAGAAGTTGGGTGGGTAGGCATGGAAATGCTAGATGTCACAGGGCCATGAGTGGGGACCCCACAGATGTCTGCTGCAGACAGAGTGCAACAGTGAGCTCCTGTGGCCTAGCTGGCATATTTTGTACCACTCCTGACTTCCAGTTGGAAGGCTGGCAGTATTGCTTGATGGAAGGGTCAATTCCAGACTTTATGGAATTTCTACAAACAAATGGCTCATTTCAATCTTAATTGTCAGACTGTCAGAATTTATGAGAGCAAGGCATTAAAGTGTTCTTATAAAGTACTTGATAATCTAGCTTCTATTTGGGCAGTACTGACATTGGAGCTTAAAAAATGCCACGGACTGTTGGTGGGAATGTAAACTGGTGCAGTCCCTCTGGAAAACAGTGTGGAGTTTCCTCAAAAAAGTTAACAATAGAACTCCCTTATGACCCAGCAATAGCACTGCTAGGAATTTACCCAAGAGATATAGGAATGCTGATGCATCCACATGCACCCCAATGTTCATAGCAGCACTCTCAACAATAGCCAAAACATGCAAAGAGTCTAAGTGTCCATCAACTGACGAATGGATCAAGAAGATGTGGTTGGGGCACCTGGGTGGCTCAGTCGGTTAAGCGTCCAACTTCGGCTCAGGTCATGATCTCACGGTTCATGGGTTCAAGCCCTGTGTCGGGGTCTGTGCTGACAGCTAGCTCAGAGCCTGGAGCCTGTTTCAGATTATGTGTCTTCCTCTCTCTCTGACCCTCCCCTGCTCATGCTCTCTCTCTCTCTCTCAGAAATAAATAAAACATTTAAAAAATAAAAAAAAAATGTGGTTTATGTATACAATGGAATACTACATGGCAATGAGAAAGAATGAAATCTGGCCATGTGTAGCAACAGGGATAGACCTTGAGGGTGTTAAGCTGAGTGAAATAAGTCAGGCAGAGAAGGACAAATACCATATGTTTGCACATATAGGATGATTAGGAGGAACTTAACGGAGGACCCTGGGGGAGAAGAAGGGGGGAATGTATTTGGGGAGAGGGAGGGAGGCAAACCATGAGAGACTCTTGAATGCTGAGAACAAATTGAGGGCTGATGGGGATGGGGGGAGGGGAAGGAGGGTGATGGGCATGGAGGAGGGCATTTGTGGGGATGAGCACTGCGTATTATATGGAAACCAACTTGACAATAAACTATTTAAAAAAAAAAAAGAATGAAGTCTGGCCATGTGTAGCAACATGGATAGAACTTGAGGGTGTTATGCTGAGTGAAATAAGTCAGGCAGAGAAGGACAGATGCCATATGTTTGCACGTATAGGAGGATTAGGAGGAACTTAATGGAAGACCATGGGGGAGAAGAAGGGGAAAAATAGTTGGGGAGAGGGAGGGTGGCAAACCATGAGAGACTCTTGAATGCTGAGAACAAACTGAGGGCTGATGGGCATGGAGGAGGGCATTTGTGGGGATGAGCACTGGGTGTTATATGGAAACCAACTTGACAATAAACTATTTAAAAATATGCCATGGAGCTCCTCAATTTATCTGTACCACTCCAATTTTATAAAGAATAATTCAATAAGTGAGTTATTATGCAAGCTATACAATGAAATGCAATTATATTGTATTAGAACCAAAATGTGCATCTCAGTGCAGCCATGGAACTTCAAAGTGAAGGCATTGGAAAAGGTTTGTAGGAATCAGAAGTGTCAGAAGGCTGACCAATCTGCTCTCAGTTTTTAAAGCTTTTGCCCACACATGGACATTTATTTACTGGGATTCATCAAGAAGAGTTTTTGTGCTGTGCTTTTCTTTGCAGATTATCCCTTCTTAATGATGAGTTCTTTTGGGAAATAATACATATGTTCAGTTGTAAAACCTACTGTAGGATGTTATACTGTTGCTTAATATTTAAGCATTTGCTAATCTTTGGGGATCAGAATGAACACTCCATGCTAATTAAAAAAACAAACATCACATTTGTATTGCACTGTATCAATCAACTGAGATAGTACTGTCAAAAAAAATTTGTACACTGTGAAGTGCTTACTCTGATTTCTCAGGCTTTAAATCTTAGCTCACAGTCCAGCCAAGATATGAGTCACTGACAGTAGAGGTGTGAGATCTGTCTGTTAAGGCTCTGGGTGAAGAATGCAAGCCTGGAAGGAGGACACTAGTTGGGGGTTGGGAAGTAACCTCACTTCTGGCTGGGGATCCATAGGAGAATGGTCCACACTCATGGTCATATCAATCCTTTGGGGCCTTGTTCAGCACAGAGCCAAGGGAGACAGCTATATTTTAGAGGAGGTCACATGTAATTACACCATTGCTTTTATGCTGTTTTCTGACAGCTTAGAATACTGTAATGTATTTTTAATCATGAACACATGCCCATAGATCCTCAAAAGAGTGGATGAATTTGAAATTAAAATTTAAAAACCCAATAAATAGACCTAATCAGTTTTTCTTTTCAAACACATTGTGTTGGAGTGCTGGACAATTTATTTTATTTCTTTTCTTTGCAAACTTGCTCATAAAAATTTCCTTTACTTTCATTATCTTCCACTTTGTCAGTAATCATCTTTTTCCAACTCTCCCTTACAACCTTTCCAAAGCCCAGGACTTTTTTTTTTTTTTTTGGTGGTTTTTTTTTAATATTGAAACAAATCAGAAAATTATAAGAATTGTACAAAAATTAAATAACCCTTGGGTCTAAGCAGGTGACATCTGCACATCGTCTTCTTCCACAAACACCACCTTCCCGCACAGGGAGGACAGCGCTGTCCCTGTCCCTACTGCGGGACGGGGCCTGTTCAGAGCACAGGCTGGAGGGAAGGGCAGAAAATAAGCCTCATTCTAGACACGCACACACACAAGCCTTCGTCTCCACGGTCCCCAAAATCCAGGGCTTTCTCAGTCTTTCTGGCGGCGGGGATGCTCTCACCTTCTGGCTAACGTTCCTTTAGGAAAAACCCGGGTCTGGAGAGGAGAGGCGGCGCCTTAGCTTTTCCTGCTCCTGAGGACCCGTTCTCAGTGTGGGCGGCTCGCCCTGCCGCCCTCTGGGCAATAAACCCGCCTGGAGGCTCCGGAGGCCCACGCGTGGACGCCCGCCTTGCCCGCTACTGTGCGGCCTGCCGCCGTTGGTAGTTGCTGTAGGCCTCCTCAAACATGACCTTGCAGGGGAAGCGGGCCTTGAGCTTGGAGCAGATGAGGAAGGAGTCCCCCATCTTCCTGTGCAGGGAGTAGGTTTCCTCCGGCGGTGGGATGAGGCGGTGCTTCAGCATGATGGGGATCAGGCCGTGGATATTCTTCGTGGTGCTCTGTGTGCCGAAGTCGAAGGGCTCCTCCGAGGCGAAGGCCTCCCGGAGGATCAGGATGGCGTCCAAGTGCGCATCCTCCATGGCCTTGACCTCATAGCCGGTGAGGAACTTCATCTCTATGGACTTCTTCGGCACCGCCTCCCTGTCCCTGTCGGCCGCGGCCCGACACAGAATTATTTTTTGGCCTTTATATTTAAAGGTGACTGAAGCAAATGCACAGCTCAGTGCAGCTCAGACCATGTTTGATTTCAAGTTGAATCTTCCAAGAAGACCAACTACATGCCCAACCCTGGGCTTAGCAAGTTGAGGTCTCATGACACTCCATTGGATGAGAAGCTATAGTCTCTGTCCTCAGGATGCTCACTTTTAAAGAGACCAAGCCAGCATGTCCCCTTTATCAGGAAAGCAACAGCTTTTCCATAACCCACAGTCAATTATCCCCTAGGTCACACCTGGCCTCTAAATGGCAAGGAGGCTGGAATGGAGTATTGAGCTTTCTTCTCTTTAAAGCTAAGGAAGACAAGGAGAAGGGGTCTAGGAATGGGTCTTGAGTAAACTCACTAAGGAACGAATGAACTAACTAGTTAACTAACTATATGTTCCAAAATAAGAATAATGCCTGTTTTTTTTTTTTTTTAAGATTATTTATTTTGAGAGAAAAAGAAAGTGCACACATGAGCAAGTGGGAGAGGGACAGAGAGAGAGAGAAAGACAGAATCCCAAGCAGGCTCTGCACTGTCAGTGTGAGGAGCTGGTTACAGGGCTCAAACTTACGAACCATGAGATCATGACCTGAGCCAAAATCAAGAGTCCGACACTTAACCAACTGAGCCACCTAGGTGTCCCAATGCCTGTTTTTTTAAATGAGGAAACCTAGGCTCAGAGTAATGAAATATTTTGCCTATTGTCACACAATTGCTAAGAAAAGGAGCAGAATTTTGTGTGACTATGTCTGACTCAAGAGTCTGCCCTCTGAATCATTCTAAACATCTGCTACCTGTGTTCCTCCCCTCTGGATTACTGTCTTTGCCCCCAGGTATCATTGGAAGATTTTGACCTAAATATTGTACATTTTTAGGTGTGCTGGTGTTTGGAAGACAGTCTACTAAGTCTTGGAATTTCTGTCATAGAGTCTTTGCCTATTTGTTCTTCCCTCCCTCCCCCTTCCTTCCTTCACAGATTTATTGAACACCTGCTATGTACCAGACATTTAGGTCTGCCACTCTGCCTAAACACTCAAGTGCTTGCTGAATAAATAAATAGTTGTTGTCTGGTATAATTCTTCTGCCTCTATGTAGAGAACAATAGACTTGTTTGCCTGAAGTACAGACCATTATTCTCATTTCTAAGCCTCTGTTCTGAGAGTATCAATATGGCAGTTTTCAGAATGAAAAAAGAAGAAGCAGCCAGTCCTTTCAGTGGTATTAAACTTCTTAAACGACAAACCTGTAATTTGTAGAGGGAAAATGATTCCCTGAATGCATCTTGTATCCTTGAGTTCCAAATTACAAAGTTCTCACTGAAATTGGTTTCTGCCCAGGAGGAGATAACGTCAGTCAAGAAGGCTGCTTTTTGATCAACACTGCACTTCCACCGACAGAGCGTGGCTGGCCCCAGCCCTGCCCAAGTTGAACAAGACAGCACGAAGGGCAATTTCCATTTCTTGTTGGGGCCTTCCGTGAACATACCAAAAGAGAAGAGACAATGGAAGGATATGGAGGTTGTTAAAATGCTATTTATTTTCAGCTGAAGTTAGAAGTTACAAGTCAGTTTTTGAGGACTTTCAGATACTTGTGGTAATGACCACGGGCCCACCTGACTTTGCTAAGGCATTGAGTGAGACTCAGGCACACTAGTCACCAGGACAAAAGTATTATTTTATAAAATGAGATGATGGCTATTGACTCATGTTAAAAAAATGGAAACTGCTGAGAAGCTTTGACACATATTGAAGTTCATTGTAATCTGTCTAATTATTACTCACAGAAATCATCTCATTGATGCTGGAGGGTTTCCACAAAGGAAATAAATGGACCCTGAAACCATTACTGAATCTCTTGCTAGCATTTGGAAAGAATCGTTCTTTTTGAGGAAAGGTCACTCTTCTTTCCAGACCCTCTGCCTTTCTCTACACACAGCTTCTGCCACCAGTGCAGTTCCCCATGTGTTTCAATGCTCCTCCATGTCATGAATGCCTTTGTGTCCCTGAGAGGGAGCAAGGGCAGCTTATCTCAGCTCTGCAGACAAAGAAATTGATTTCAGAGAGATTCAACACTCAACTGACACTCATTTCTAGCCTCCTGGGGACACAGAGGGCCTAAGAGTCCTGATTTACTCTGTACTCATTGCTCTTCTGGCTCCAGTACTCTTGGGACTATCAGGAAACACCTCTCCACCTTTTATTCCAAAATGGTGTGAGCACGTGCAACCTCCTCAAAGATGCAAGAGCCTGTAACTTGCTCAATAACACAGACTCTGCTGTTTATTTAATAAAATCTGCCCCCTGAGAAGCTGAAGCCAAAAGCTAAGACAAGAGGTAGATGGTGCTAAGCTTTCCTTTGAGGATGCTCTTTCACTTTAAAGCTATGAAATATTCAAGGCTATCTTGAGAAATGACCTTTAAACATTTTTTTTTAAGACCATATTCTCTCTCTTCTTTATGCTTTTTAAATGAAGGGAAAACACTTAGGAATGCAGACATGAGCTTTAAGTTTGCAGCTTAGGAATGTTCTCAGACAATAAAGACTTTCAATTTTAATGTTCTTTATCATCTATCAGGATCCTGAATTCTTTGCCATCTTTGGTTTAGCAAAATCACCAACTTTTTCATTACATAAATAACCCCTGCCTCACCTCTCACACAAGTCTGCATGAACATACATACCCCTCTACGTGCCTGCTCTTGATTTAAAAATCAGAGCATCACACCATTACAATACATGGGTCAAATGTTATCATGGCTGGTAAGCTGCCTTGTAATGTGTAAGATTCCTTTTTTCTTCCAGTGGGGTTGTTTGCATCCCAAAGGAAGGATTACTCTATGGACATTTCTTGCTTTCTGTTGTTCCAAACGGAGTGCTCTATAATGAAGTTGGTTATCTCACTTGAGCTACCTTTGTACCTTTCAGTGTGTCAAATATGTCCCTGCTTAGAATCAGCTTCTATCACATGATGGACAAACTCTTAGTGGAATTGCTCATATTGACCACGTTTTCCTGTTCTTAAACACAAGTCAATTTTATTTCAGGGCATATCGTACGTGCTGCTTCCTGTACTCCTATCTCCTCCAACAGATTTTTACAAGGCTAAATCCTTTGCATCCTTTGGATTCTTTGCATCAATCAGCTCTAATATTTTACATTTTTAGAGATACCATCAGTGACTGCCTGTGTTAGTTTAAGGAAGTATTAGAAAACTTAAACTGGCTTAAATAAGAGGGAACTGTATTAGCTGATGTACCAGGTGCCCAGAGACAGTGAGGGTTTCAGGGTTAGTTGACCCAGCAGTTTGACCATGGCATCAAGGATGCAGGCCTTCTCCAACTCTCTGATCTACAGTGTTGGCTTCATCCTAAAACTGATTTCCTCCCAACATTGACAACTGTGCTACATGCTCTCTCAGTCGCATTTAATAGGAAAGAGAACCGGCTTTATTGTGCTCTCTTAAGAGCAAGAAAAAACTTCCCCCAAATTCTTTGGCAATATTCTAGTATGTCACATGTCCATTCCTGAGCCAGTCACTGTTCAGGGAATGTGATGACCTTTAAAACAATCAGGCCAGGGGCACCTGGGTGGCTTAGTCGGTTAAGCGTCCGACTTTCGCTTAGGTCATGATCTCGCGGTTCACGGGTTCGAGCCCCGCATCGGGCTCTGTGCTGACTGCCAGCTCGGAGCCTGGAGCCTGTTTCAGTCTGTGACTCCCTCTCTCTCTGACCCTCCCCTACTCACGCTGTCTCTCTCTCTCTCTCCTAGAAATAAATAAAACATTAAAAAAAAAAATAAAACAATCAGGCCCTCTTTAGGCTGAATTTAGCTCTCCACACTGAATTGATGAAGTGGAATGGATGTGTGGCATTCCCTTTCCATACCCCTTACCTTATCCTAAGAGGTAGCTACCTCTGGTAGGTAGAGGAACTACCTACCAGAATTGCTTGGGAACCTTAAAATGACCAACTCCCAAGCTGCTCCTTAACTAGTTAGGTTTAATTGGTGTGGGCCTGGGCCTGTGGTTCCCAAACTTGGTTGCCCATTAGAAGTACCTGAGGACTCCTACTCTGACAGACATTCTGATATAATCAATATGGGCATTTCCAGGTGAATGTGCAGCCAAGTTTGGGAATTGTTGTCCTAAGCATTGATGCATACATGTATCCACATATAGTTCAACTTATACATATTTTATTTTTAAGTTCTTTAATAGTTTTTTTTTTTAAATCTTGGATGAATTCTTTATTTTATTTTTTTTTTACAAATAGTTTATTGTCAAGTTGGTTTCCATATAACACCCGGTGTTCATCCCCACATGTGCCCTCCTCCATGTTTTATTGAGATGTAATTTATATGCTATGAAATCCACTCATTAATAAGTGTATAATTTGGTGATTTTTAGTATGTTTTTAGAGCTGTATAAGAATCACTATAATTTTAGAACATTTTCATCTCAAAAATAAGTCTCTTAACTATTAACTACCCCACTTCCTTCCACCCCCCATTCTAGCCCTAGGCACATATTGATCTACTTTCTGTCTTTATAGATTTGCCTATTCTTGAGATTTCATATAAATAGAATTATACAATATGTGTTCCTTTGTGACTGACTTCTTTTAGTTAGTGTGGTTTCTAGGTTCAAACATGTTGTAGCAAATATCAGTACTTCACTCCTTTATATGGCTGGATAATATTCCAGCATCTGGATATACCACATTATGTTTATTTGTTCATCAGTTGATGGGATGTAGATTGTTTCCTCTTTGTGGCTATTATGAATAATGTTGCTATGAACATTCATGTACAAGTCTTTGTGTGGACATATGATTTCATTTCTTTTTGGTAGATATCTAGGAATGAAATTTTTGGGTCATTTGGAAACTGCATGTTTAATTTAACTCCTCAGTTATTGAGGAACTGCCAAACTGTTTCCCAAAGCAGCTGCAGCATTTTACATTCCTACCAGTAATGTATGAGAGTTCCAATTTCTATACATCATTCCCAATACTTATTATTGTCTATCTTTTTAATTATAGTAGATATGAAGTGGTATCTTATTGTAGTATGTATTTCTGTAATGACTAATGACTAATGATGTTGAGTGTCTTTCCATGTGCTTATTGGTCATTTGTAAATCTTTGGAGAAATATCTATTCAGATACTTTGCTTTTTTACAATGTTTATTTATTTTTGAGGGAGAGAGAGAATGAACAGGGAAGGGGTAGAGAGAGACAGACACACAGAATCCAAAGTGAGCTCCAGGCTCTGAGCAGTCAGCACAGAGCCTAATGTGGAGCTCGAACCCATGAACTGTGAGATCATGACCTGAGCCAAAGTCAGACACCTAACCAACTGAGCCACCCAGGCATTCCATTTGTCTTCTTCTTATTGAGTTGTAAGAGTTCTTTATATATTCTGAATACAAGTCCCTTATTAGACATATGACTTGCAAATATTATCTCCCATTCTGAGTTGACTTTCACTTTCCTGATGGAATCTTTTGTCCAATTTATCAAGTTTTTCTTTTATCACTTGTGTTTCTGGTGTTGTATCTAATAAATCATTAGACATTAGCATAGTTTTGAAAATCTTCCCATGTGATTCCAGTATAAAGCTAGGGTTGAGAACTCTTGTCATACATCACTGTGTCTATAGGTTTTCAGACTTTCATTACTTTGCTCTCTCACATTGCCACAAAGACAACCAAACAAAGGTACTTGGTCTATAAAAATATTTTGTTTATTTATTAGTTTTCCTGTTTATTTTCTGTCTTTTCCCAATGTCAGCTCCAAAATCACAAACACCTGTGTGGCTTCTTCTTGTATTCCCAGGATGGGGTCTAGCATCTGGAGTGTATCAGTTGAATGGATAAATGAATGGGCCTATTGAGCTGATTTTCCTACTGCCATCCTCCCACACCATCCTCCCAACAGGCTCCTTGCCCTTTATTTCCAGTTTCTGTTGTTCTGCTACCCTCTTCATCCACACCTGAGGGGGAAGTCTTCCTCATCCTCTACATCTAATCAGTAACCAAGTTCAATGCTTCTCCCCTGGAGAGAGCTGCTATTTACACATACACTGCACTGTATTGCCATCGTTCCTTTACTTTTCCGTCTTCCTCACCTTTTTGTGAGTTTCTTGTGAGCAGAGATAGATCCCTCCTGGCTTCCTATCCTTAGCACTTCATTCAGCATTGGGCATAAGCAGGAGCTTAGCAAGGTTTTTAGATTTAATCATATGCTAGGGATTTGACATCTGAATCTGTAAGTTAGAACCAGGAATTGAGAGACCTTTTTTAAAAAATATGATTTATTGTCACATGGGTTTCCATTAAAAAAGCCCTTTTTATGGCAGCCATAGGTCTGTCCTTTTGCTCTGATGAGAGCTGAGTGACAGATTCTCTGATGAGATGTTGGTGGCTGTGAAGAGGTGGAAGATGGTGTTAGGGCTGGAATTCTGATGTACAGGGGAGACCTTCTAATGACTGGGAACTTAGAAAATATCAAACACTTACCCAGAACATCTGGTGAACTTCTCTGAAATGACAGTGAGATGTAAAAATTAGCACATGAATAAAAAGTGTCCCTATGATAAATGATCAAAATTAACCTCACTATAAGGCATGACCTTTCTGCCACAAAGGAAGAACAGTATGGATGGGTATGCAGGAAAGGTCTGCGCAGGGGAAAGCTGTTTGCCTTGGAAACCACAGCATTCCAACAAATCAGGTCCTAGTGGAGCCTGACAAAGAGAACAACTAGCTTAGAATCAAAGGTCCACTTCTTCCATTTTTAATGGGCCTCTTTGAGGAGAATCAATTCAGCCAGAACCTCTTCTGGGCCTGAGGAGGCAGAAGGTGGGAAGCTCACCGAGTCAGGATTTTCTCTGGTGGTTTTTAAAACACAGAAGGATTTGGCTTCATTTTGATCAGAATAAAGAAAATGATTTCACCAGGCGAACAAGCTATTCTGCATATGCTTAATTTCCATGATGTGATATATAATTGTCAGGTTTCTCTCTCCTCATCTCCAAAAACTAACAGTCAGGGAACTGGAGGTTCGCTTAAAAGAGGATGATTCCTCTTTTAAGCTGAGGTAGGGAGATGGCATGTTGCAGTTTTAACAGCTGCTCAAAATACCCTGCTCAGCAGATGAATGGATCAAGAAGATGTGGTTTATCTATACCATGGAATACTACATGGCAATGAGAAACAATGACATCTGGCCATGTGTAGCAACATGGATGGACCTTGAGGGTGTTATGCTGAGCGAAATAAGTCAGGCAGAGAAGGACAAATATCATATGTTTGCACGTATAGGAGGATTAGGAGGAACTTGACGGAGGACCAAGGGGGAGAAGAAGGGCGGAAATGGTGGGGGAAAGGGAGAGAGGCAAACCATGAGAGACTC
>NW_024080639.1:8479363-8500235 GCF_003009895.1 Hyaena hyaena
AAAAAAAAAAAAAAAAAAAAAAAAAAAAAAAAAACCCTGCTCAGGCTCTAGTAAGCCGGTGTTTCTGCAAGCACCTGCAGCTTTGCACCTGGGGGCTTCCATTCTTAGGACAAGCCAGAGGTGCTGGGAGTGAATAGCCTGCAGCAGCCCATGTTAGATGGGATTTGAAAGATAAATACCCCAGCTTTCCCACCTCTGGGAACTGGGGGAAATGACCCTGAGGCACATTCCACATGGTTTCACAGAATTTTCCAGAGGCCTACTGTGGTGACCAGTTTGATAGCATGTTCTCTGTCACCTGCCTTCTCTCCCTCTTTCACTCCTGGGTTCACCTCCCAGGCAATCCTTGCCCTCAATTTCATGTCCCAGAGTTGCTTCCCAACAGTACATCATCTCCCCTTATCCACATGGGATATGTTCCAAGACACCTAGTGGATGCCCAAAACCACAGATAGTACTGAACCGTGTATATACTTGAAATGCATTTTGGCAATGGGTGGATGTCGCCCTTACTCTTGGTCAACCTCCAGTCTTTTCCCTGTGTGTCTGATGGGATTGTCTGCTGTGCCTGGTGTGTGAGAACAGTCTCCTAAGCAGGAACCCTAAGTCTCTGAGAGGTAAGAGTGCCTGAGGAAGTGTGGCTGGTGCAGCAGAGCAGTGTAAAAATTTAATGATCTTGCTTTTGACACCATTATTTGTCTTAGCAGATTTCTTGAGTGAGCAAGGCCAAAAGCCTTATGCAGATTAGCTTCAAGGATGACTCCAGTCAGCAAAAGCTGTGGCTGTGACTGTCCAAATTTAGAGTCAATCTTTGGCTGAGCCTAGGTTTTATAATCTGTGACGGCCATCTCTGGGAGGGAGCAGGTTTTTCTTATTGAGAGACAAATGAAGAGAGAGAGAGAAAAGCTTTCTGATTTTGCTCATTTCGTTTTTAGGAGTATAGGGTTTTGGATTTGGTTGCCTGCCCCAAATGAGAGAACATATTGTTTCTCTCTAGACCATCAGAAAGAAGATGTAGAAAGTTTGGCTTTTGAATTTAATGCTGTAGAATATTTTGATTTCTAAAGAGAAGCTAGAAATTGAATTTTTTATGTGAAATGTCTCCATGATTAAATGTTAGCTCCTTTCTCCTTCTCTCCCTTCATTCCTTCGTTCCTCACTTTCTCCCTTCCTTTCTTTCCTTCCTTTTTCTCCTTCCTTCCTTCCTTCCTTCCTTCCTTCCTTCCTTCCTTCCTTCCTTCCTTCCTTCTTTCTAAAACTATGCAGGCCAAGTCAGAATTAATACAGAAGAAAACAAAATAAGTCCGTGGTCTGATTCAATACTTGGGTAACCAGTTTGTGACCTCTGACCACTACAGTTAAGTCGGTACACTGGAACAGTATAAGTGGTAAATGACAAACTTACTTTTGTTCAGTAAAGGGATGAACTCCATTCATTCACAGATGCTTGCTCTATGCCCACTACTATGCCAGGCCTTGAGATCCAGGAGTGAATGAGAAGCAGTCCCTGCCTGCAAAGGCCTCCCATCTACTGGAAGCACAGCTTAGTTTAAGTGTGTGTGGCTAAAGTAACAGCACTCTCTTTTAATTTGGTTTAAGCATAAAGGAGAATTTATTGGAAGGAACCCATGAACCTGTGGGTCTCAGAGAACTCACGGGCAGTTGGGCCTCATGAGAACCTGGAGTCAGCTCTGTAAAATCAGAACACTCTCTTGGGGGCACCTGGGTGGTTCAGTCAGTTGAGTGTCCAAATTCGGCTCAGGTGAGATCTCAGGTTCGTGGGTTTGAGCCCTAATTCGTGGGTTCAAGCCCTGCGTCAGGCTCTGTGTTGACAGCTAGCTCAGAGCCTGGAGCCTGCTTCGGATTCTGTGTCTCCCTCTCTCTCTGCCCCTCCCCTGCTCACGCTCTCTCTCTCTCTCTCTCAGAAATAAATAAAACATTAAAAAATTTTTTTCAAAAAGATCACTTTCTCTTGAACCCTCATAGTTTCCTAGGTTGTTTGTTTGTTTCCTCTCTCTTTCTTAGGCAAGCTGGCTTTCTATCTTAGGCAGGCACATGGACAAACATGGTCTCTGCATAACTCTCGATATATATTTTTTCTGTTCAAGCTACAGATCAGAAGGACTGGAGCTGAGCTTCCTCCAGATTCCCAGGAAAGAGTCTTGAGTGGTACTGTCTCTTTGTCCAGTCATATTCAAACATGGCTTCTAGGGACCCATCCTTGTGATAGGTGAATTTTCATAGAAAGGGGACACTGTGGTCTGAAAGAGGCCTCCTACAGAAGGAAGGATACTTCATTCATTTAGTACCTGACATTGATCTAGCCTCTGCTAGAGAGCATAGCCAATAACACAAATACAACTTTACCTCCTTCATGGAGCTTACATTCTCTTGAGAGTAGAAAGACAGGGGTGCCTGGGTGGTTCAGTTGGTTAAGCATCTGACTTTGGCTCAGGTCATGGATCTCACAGTTCATGGGTTCAAGCCCGCGTCGGGCTCTGTGCTGACCACCAGCTCAGAGCCTGGAGCCTGTTTCGGATTCTGTGTCTCCCTCTCTCTCTCTGACCCTCCCCTGCTCAGGCTGTCCCTCTCTCTCAGAAATAAATAAAACATAAAAAAAGACAAAAAATAGAAACAATAAATCAAGTTGTCATAGGGGTGAGTATAGTGAATTGTTTAGGGGGAGATTGGGGAGGGGCTGTGGAGGGAAGATCTGCAGCTCTCAAGGAGGTGAATCAGATAAGGGATCTTGAGGAGCTGACTTTTAATCTTAAATCTGACAGGTAAGAAGGAGCTGGAGTAGCATGGTCAGATTTACGTTTTAGACAGATGACTCTGGAAGAAGGAAAAAAAAGGATCTTTCTCTCCATAGTCTCAGGAAACAAAGCTCACTAAATCAACTTGCTGACAAGGAAAGGAATTTTACAGGGTTGCATACAAAGGTGACATTGTCATCTTCAATCAGCCCTGGCTTATTTGCATCTTTGAGCAATAAAAATCAGCTCTTATCTATATAACATTTTAGGGTTTATAATGCATTCTCACCTCCAATAACATATTTACCCTCCAAGCACTACTTTGGGGTAGGCAGGGCATGTAATCTGTCTTTATTTCACCAGATACTGGGACTAACAGAGACTGTGTCATTTACCCCAACAAGTAGGTGCAGAGCTAAGACCTCCCCACCAGGTAATTCTATCAAGTTATATAACTAAGTAGGAAAGTGCCACATTAGTCCAGAATCATCATGATTTTCCCCTGTGACTCTTGTTCAGTGGAATTAGTAGGAATGTGAGCCGGGCTACTTTTCTTTCAGTGTATCTTAGCTTAGCAACGGGACCCCAAAACCTTAACATTTTCTTCTCCCAAGCCTCTATGTCCAAACCTTTAAAAAAATCTGTTTTTTAAAAAAAATGCTTATTTATTTTATTTTGAGAGAGAGGGAGAGAGAGAGAGAGAGAGAGAGCAAATGGGGGAGAGGCAGAGAGAGAGGGAGAGAAAGAATCCCAATCAGGCTCAGAGTCTGACATGGGGCTTGATCTCATGAACTGTGAGATCATGACCTGAGCTGAAATCAAGAATTGGATGCTTAACTGACTGAGCCACCCAGGTATTCCCTATCCCCCAAATATTTTTTAAAATAGTTTTCTTTCTCCAGGGTAACTGATTCTGGAAGCTCAAGCTGTGTTATGTGCCTGAAAGATAAGAACGGCCTCCACACCCTCTCATTTCCTGCACATCCTGATTTGTGTACAAAATGTCACTGACCAAGTATTCTTTTTTAATTTAGAATGTTTGTTTTTATTATTATTATTATTATTTTACAAATAGTTTATTGTCAAGTTGGTTTCCATATAACACCCAGTGCGCATCCCCACAAGTGCCCCTCTCCGTGCCCATCTCCCTCTCCCCCCCCCACATCCATCAGTCCTCAGTTTTTGCAGAATTCAAGAGTCTCTCATGGTTTGCCTCTCCCCCTTTCCCCCACCATTTCCCCCCTTTTATTCCATGGTATAGATAAACCACATCTTCTTGATCCATTCATCTGTTGATGGACACTTAGGCTCTTTCCATGTTTTGGCTATTGTTGAGTGCTGCTATGAACATTGGGGTACATGTGCTCCTATGCCTCAGCATTTCTATATCCCTTGACCAAGTATTTTTTTAACCAGAGAAGAATTTCTTGAAAATTCAGCTCCCTGGGCCTCTCCCAAGACTCAGTGATTTGAGGGTACTTTGTGGGGGAAAAAAGGCATATGCAGGCAGGGTTTTTGTGCAGGGCTAGGCTGGCATCTTAACAGCTCTGTTTCATGTAGACTGTAGATTGGTATATTTAGTTGATCAATTCTCCACTAGATGGCAGTAAAGTTCCATTTAACGTCCAAAGGACACTTAAACCTGCATTATAACTGCAGTTTTACAACAGGTAAAGGCAAAATGTGTCTTGAGGAAGGGGGACCTTTTTTTGTTTTTGTTTTTGTTTTCTAATTTGCACTAAATTATCCTATGAATTGGTGGTTACCTCAGACTTATGTCTTAGGACAAATGTTGGTGAAAACCCCCCAAATCTGCATTTCTAAAAATGTGTTGTTTTGAAGAACACAAGTTCCACAGGATGTTAATAGGTTTGTGAACAAAGTGTGTGTAGTCAAATATGTTTAGCTCTGAGGAATCTTGCAGCAAGGACACTGACAGAATTTGTAAAAATCAGTTTGGTCAGTGTGCCTCATGAAGCTATCGCAAGGACGGTGTCTGCATTTTGCTGATCTGACCGCTGCCAGAATTCTCTTTGGGAAGTACTCTGTAAGAGTGATTCTACTGAACTGCTAAGAAGAAGTTACTGTGGAACTGTGTTGACTGCAGTAGGACTAATTTAAGACACAGCATCTCTTGCTCTCCAAATCTCTCTAGTTCCCAAGTTCCCAGAGTGAGGATTTGGATGGCAAGTTCATATAGGAAAGGCTAGCACCTGATCTGAGTCTGTTTGGTTCCTGAATTTTCAGAGAGTGGGAGGAGGGAGTTCATGTAGGGAGAGATGTACCTCATACTTTTGGCTCCTGAGTTCTGATGATCAGAGGTGGCAGAATGAGAGGTGCCTGCATTCTAAAGGGAAAAGGAGCAGGGCTCTTCTAAGAACCTTGTTTTGTGGATGTTCAAAATAATAGTCTGGACAGATGGAGAAAGCTGCTAATAGGATAGCTTTCATCCTTCCCAAGGTCAACAGGCTTCCTTACAAACAGAGGGGTGGGGGTAGAACCAAGAACCAAGTAGAAAGCCCTGAGAGGAACGACCTGACATATAAGGAACCATCCTGCAGGTGCCTCATCTGGGAGGGGATCTGAGACATACTGGAGAGATGCAAAAGAGAAGAGGGCAAAAGAGAGAGGGCAAAAGAGAAGGAAGGAAGGAGAGAGAGGGAAGGATGGATATGAATAGGGGGAGGAGGGAAATAAAGAAACTTCCTACACTTTTTAGTTTTTCAGTTTGGAGGAGAAAGAGATCATGATTGAAGGGGTAGTGGCAATGAAGGAAGCTACCTCTGGATAGGTAATCAGACTTCACAGCCAGATGGAGAATAATTATTATTCTGAAAAGTAGAAACAAACCAGTGAGAGCTGAGGTCTTTGGGTCAGGCTTGGAAGACCGGGTGCTGGAGGAGAGTCATCATAAACTAGTTGGCCCCAAGGAGGAGAGATCAGAGCCCCTGGTCCAAGAGAGCATCTAAGAAGGAGGGCTGTGAGCACCACTGCCCCATCCATCTGGGCAGAGAGGTATTTCCACACAAGGAGCATCCATCAGTAAACCCTCTTCCTTCTGAAGCTGACTGTGAGTAACTTGTTTGCCTCTCACTCTAGTTTCTTATGAATGACAAGCAGAAGCATACAACACACATTTAAACAAATAACAAATAGCAGTGCAGTTTTATTCACAGGACTGGATGGATAGGGGTCCCAGCCTACAATCTGTGTTGCAAATGACTGCTTGTCATTTGTAAGATGATTTTTAGGACAGATAGACAATTGTACAAAATTTAATAGTTGCCATATATTTTACTGAAAATTAAAAAGGCCTGAAACCTTTGATTTTTTTCTTTTCCCTTTTTGTATAAAACACATCACTTTTTGAATTAAGCCAAATATTTAAAAAGTGGTTTGATTTAAATCAGTTAAAATTTTATTCTAGGTAAATAGAGCAGAGTGTATGCAGAGATATGGACAAAATTGTGAAGGTGGTTCGCCAGTGGCTATAGTTTGGGAAACACTAGACTAGAGTGGTAGAAAGGCCCTGGGCTTTGGATCCTGACAAGTCTGACTTGTGTTACTCATTTAGCTGTGTGACCTTGGGCAAATTATTTAACTTCTCTGTCTCAGTTGCCACATTTGGAAACACTAAAGGCTATCTGATATTGATTTCCTGCCAAGTAGCAGGCCCTGTTATGTTTGGGGATCCCTAAGGAGTGTCTCAGATGTGCTTACAAGCTGGCTTGTCAGGGCCTTGCCCTTTCAGCTTTGACTGGGGAACTGGAGCAGAAGGTAGTGATGTGGGAGTGTCCTTGGCCTGTAGAGTTGCACTGCCATTGTGCCTCTCTGTGCCACACAGACCCCAGCCCCTTCAGAAACAGCTTCTGTGACACAGGTAGGAGTTAGTGCTGTGGCTGCTACACATCAATGTCCCAACATATGGGACATGGCTTCCCATCCTGGTGCTCACCTTGGTGCATGGCTGTGTATTCCGTTTTTGTCTATGAGAGCAACTCATGTCCCTTCCACGAATGACACAGTTGTACTGAGAGAAGAGGATTCTACTGGGATTAGGAAACCATTATTTCATCCTGTTTCAGCCTCTGTAACTTCGGGCATGAAATATAGCCAGTCAGTTAAGAGCATTTAGTAGCTATATAGTTTGGGTAAGTGACCTATCTCTCTAAGAATCACTTTACAGAAAGTATGAATCCAAAATTTACCCTCACATCAGCAGTAGACAAGTGTGCTTGTTCCTGTGTGATCAACACTGGACATAGTTTTATTTATTTATTTATTTTTAAAGTTGGTTTCCTTATATAACACAAGTTGGTTTCCCTATAACACCCAGTGCTCATCCCAACAAGTGCCCTCCTCCATACCCATCACCCCCTGTCCCCCCGCCCCGTCCCCATCAGACTTCAGTTTGTTTCTCAGCATTCAAGAGTCTCTCATGGTTTGCCTCTCTCCCTTTCCCTCACCATTTCCCCCCTTCTTCTCCCCATGGTCCTCCGTTAAGTTCCTCCTAATCCTCCTATACATGCAAACATGGTATCTGTCCTTCTCTGCCTGACTTATTTCGCTCAGCATAACACCCTCAAGTTCCACCCATGTTGCTACACAACATTGGATAGTTTTAAAAGTCTTTGCTAATTTTTGTCAGCATTCAAGAGTCTCTCATGGTTTGCTGACAAAAATTGGCAAAGACTTTTAAAACTATGTCCAATGAGGACTGATGGATGTGGGGGGGAGGAGGGATGGGCATGGAGGAGGACACTTGTGGGGATGAGCACTAGGTGTTATGTGGAAACTAATTTGACAATAAACTATTTGTAAAAAAAAAAAAGTCTTTGCTAATTTGGTATTATTTTAATTTTTATTTATTTATACTAGAGTTGTTGATCTTTTTTTCCCCATATGTTTGTCACTTTCATCTCTTTGGTGAATTATTTTTGTCCTTTGTTCCTCCATCCCCCGCCTGCCATTGGGAGTGTTCCTGTATGTATGTATGTATGTATGTATGTATGTATGTATGTATATATATATATTATTATTATTTTTTTTTTTTTACAAATAGTTGATTGTCAAATTGGTTTCCATATAACACCTGGTGCTCATCCTCACAAGTGCCCTCCTCCATGCCCATCTCCCCCCTACCCCCCACATCCATCAGTCCTCAGTTTGTTTCTCAGCATTCAAGAGTCTCTCATGGTTTGCCTCTCTCCCTTTCCCCCACCATTTCCCCCCCTTCTTCTCCCCTTTGGTCCTCAGTTAACTTCCTTCTAATCCTCCTATACGTGCAAACATATGATATTTGTCCTTCTCTGCCTGACTTAGTTCGCTCAGCATAACACCCTCAAGGTCCATCCATGTTGCTACACATGGCCAGATTTCATTGTTTCTCATTGCCGTGTAATTTCCATGGTATAGATAAACCACATTTTCTTGACCCCTTCGTCCGTTGATGGACACTTAGGCTCTTTCCATGTTTTCGCTATTGTTGAGAGTGCTGCTATGAACATTGGGGTCCATGTGCCCCTATGCATCAGCATTCCTGTATCCCTTGGGTAAACTCCTAGCAATGCTATTGCTGGGTCATAGGGGAGTTCTATTGTTAATTTCCTGAGGAACCTCCACACTGTTTTCCAGAGGGGCTGCACCAGTTTACATTCCCACCAACAGTGTAGGAGGGTGCCCATTTCTCCACATCCTCGCCAGCATCTAGAGTTTTCTGATTTGCTCATTTTAGCCACTCTGACTGGCGTGAGGTGGTATCTCAGTGTGGTTTTGATTTGTATTTCCCTGATGAGGAGGGATGCTGAGCATCGTTTCATGTGTCTGATGGCCCTCTGGATGTCCTCTTTGGAGAAGTGTCTGTTCATATCTTCTGCCCATTTCTTCACTGGGTTGTTTGTTTTTCGGGTGTGGAGATTGGTGAGTTCCTTATAGATTTTGGATATTAACCCTTTACCTGATATGTCATTTGCAACTATCTTTTCCCATTCCGTTGGTTGCCTATTAGTTTTGTGGGTTGTTTCCTTTGCCGTGCAGAAGCTTTTAATCTTGATAAGGTCCCAATAGTTTATTTTTGCTCTTGATTCCCTTGCTTTTGGGGATGTGTCAATAAGAAGTTGCTGCGTTGGAGGTCAAGGAGGTTGTTTCCTGCTTTCTCCTCTAGGGCGTTGATAGTTTCCTGTCTCATGTTCAGGTCCTTTATCCATTTTGAGTTTATTTTTGTGCGGGGTGTGAGAAAAAGATCTAGTTTCATTCTTCTGCATGTTGCTGTTCAGTTCTCCTAGCACCATCTGTTAAAAAGGCTGTCTTTTTTCCATTGGATATTCTTTCCTGCTTTGTCAAAGATTTGTTGGCTGTATACTTTTGGGTCCACTTCTGAGTTCTCAATTCTGTTCCATTGGTCTATGTGTCTGTTTTTGTGCCAATACCATACTGTCTTGATGATGACAGCTTTGTAGTAAAGGTTAAAGTCTGGGATCATGATGTCTCCCGTTTTGGTTTTATTTTTCAGTATTCCTTTGGCTATTTGGGGTCTTTTGTGGTTCCATACAAATTTTAGGATAGTTTGTTCTAATTTTGGTTCCTGTATATTTTTTGTAGTGACTCTTAAGAAAGTAACTTTATGGGGCATCTGGGTGGTTCAGTCGGTTGAGTGTCTGACTTTGGCTCAGGTCATGATCTCATGGTTGATGAGGTCAAGCCCTGCATCGGGCTCTGTGCAGACAGCTCAGAGCCTGGAGCCTGCTTCAGATTCTATGTCTGTCTGTCTGTCTGTCTGTCTCTCTCTCTCTTTGCCCCTTTCCCACTCATGATAAACATTTAAAAAACATTTTTAGAGTAACTTTTTACTCTGTTTAACATTGCTTATCAACATATACATCTATATATATATGTGTGTGAGAGAGAGAAGCTGTTTTAAAGGCCATGTCACCATTGGCTGTCATTTTGAATATATTTTAACTGAATGATTTTTATTCTAGTTGTTCTAGTCATATTTCTTTTTTTTTCTGTCTGTCTAGTAGTTTTTCCTCCAAACATCTTTAAAAAATTTAACCTACCACATAGATTTTATAGTTCACATTTCATTATATTTGCTTTATCTCATATTTATCCATGTAGTCATTACATAAATTTGGACATAGTGGATTTTACATTGTTGATTGCTGGATTTTATTGTGCTCCTTCCAGGGATGTTTGATGTAGCCCTGACAATTAAATTACTGTCATTAAGTTACTTGAAGTTTACCTTGACACTTAGAGACTGGTGAAGCTTTGTTAGGTTGGGTGGAAAAGAGCCTTTCCAGGTTATTTTATCTCTACTACTAGTGCATGCCCCTCTGTGCTCCAGACTGAATGCCCTGGATGTTAACAAAACTCTCCCCTCCTCCTGTGGATCTGGAACATCCCCTAAATCGGGGTGAACTCCCTTGACACTCTATTTCCAGCCTTGTAGGGTTTCTTCCTGCACAAATGAGAGTTAGTGGTTAGCAACAGACTAGAGGGCACCCTTATGTAGAATTTTGGAATTCCTTGTGTAGTTTCTTCTTATCTGGTTCTCTGCTGTGTAAATTCCAGAAGCCCCAGCCTCATTGAATTTAATCTCTGAAGAGAGCAGACAGAATTAACTGAGAATTATTAAACCCTACTTTAAAATTGTTGTATGTCATTATCTATAGAAAACTGAAGAAATTATTCAGTGGGGATCTGCTATCACTGTACAGTTTCTTTTTACTAAGATTATAGTGAAAACACTTGTCCTGGTATGGTTCACCTTTGTCTTATGCTGTTTTGTTCAGGTTCTGCTGCTATTCCTCTGTCTCTCATTTTTCTTATATCCTCTCAATTCTGAGTGTCTCTTTATTTAGGCATCTTCCTTTTTCTTTAAAAATGTTCATCATAAATAGCTAAAATAAAACACAAATAAAAGTAGAGAGCACAACTACTTCCCCAATGTGAAGATCACTCATCTTCAACATTTACCAACAGTTAAAGGCTCTTGATCCTAATTCCAGAGTATTGTAAGATTTTATGTCTGCAATTCCTCTAAGGCAATAGTTAACATTGGCTGCGTATTAGAATCACTGGAAAAACTTTTAAAACATCTCTTCCTAGGCCACATTCAAGATCAACTAAATCTGGATCTCTGGTGGTGGGACCCTGGCATCCTTACTTTATAAAGCTCCCCCGGTGATCCCAGTGTGCAACCGATGTGGAGAACCACTGCTCTAAGGTGACCTTATAAAGGGTCTCCATCAGCGGCATCCCCTGGGATGTCTTGCTTCCTTCCAATAGGGTGTGCAGAGAGCTGTCCACGGGTCACTGATGACGGATGGCCAAGTCTGGCTGTGTTTGTGGGAGGCAGTTGCTCAGCTGTGCTCAATGACTAAATAAATACCTTTAACTGAGAAGTCTCTGAATGCTGTCCTTCGTTGATGTGATGGTAGGAAGAAGGATTTGTTCAATGTTTTTTGGTGGGAACTGCTACTTCCAAATTAGGTTTGGGTGATGTTAGGCTGAAACACAGGCACCAAAGAGTGTTTTGTTTTGTTTTTTTTTTTTTTTTAATGTTTTATTTATTTCTAGGAGACAGAGAGAAAGACAGCGTGAGCAGGGGAGGGTCAGAGAGAGAGGGAGTCACAGACCGAAACAGGCTCCAGGCTCCGAGCTGGCAGTCAGCACAGAGCCCGACGCGGGGCTCGAACCCATGAACCGCGAGATCATGACCTAAGCGAAAGTCGGACGCTTAACCGACCAAGCCACCCAGGCGCCCCAAGAGTGTTCTTAATTAGAGCGATCAGCAGCCTCTCTAGCAGTTTGATGCTAATGTGTAGGGTTTTGTTTGTTTGTTTTTGTATTTCCATTTTCTTATTTTACTTTGAGTCTTTAAGTAATTATGTGAGGTAGATATCATTTTAGAGATGGAAAAAGGATACATAATATTAGAGATCTGTGCTCAAGGTCATGGACATTGTTAATAGACTACAAACCAGGACAAGTTCCCAGGTTTTTTCTGCTTACACTAGTGCTCTCCCTTACATGGAGTGTCTCCTTTGGCAAGATATGAGTGTGCTATAGATCCTGGGGAGAAATCTTGGGATACTACAGGTAATTCTGGTGTTCAGTGCAGGAATTTCATTTATGTGGCCATGAGTTCTCCTTGTTCAGGGCTCTCTCAATGGCACATATGTACTATTATTCGTCACAGTAACCCTGGTGGGATTTAGGAAAAGATGTCAAATAAGTTTGAAGGAAGATGGCCTTATCAACATCTACAGGAGAGATAAGCATGCTAATGCACTGCTTTGGGAGAGTAAATTCAACCATTTTGGAGGGGAATTTGGTAGTATCTATTAAAATAAATATGGGGGCGCCTGGGTGGCTTAGTCAGTTAAGCGTCCGACTTTCGCTTGGGTCACGACCTCGCGGTTCGTGGGTTCGAGCCCCGCGTCAGGCTCTGTGCTGACTGCCAGCTCAGAGCCTGGAGCCTGTTTCAATCTGTGACTCCCTCTCTCTCTGACCCTCCCCTGCTCACGCTGTCTCTCTCTCTCTCCTAGAAATAAATAAAAAACATTAAAAAAATTAAAAAAATAAAATAAAATAAATATGTAATTCGTATGACTGAGCAATTTTACTTGTGGGTATCTACTCTAGAAAAATACTCACTGGTGCCTTGGGCTGGAAGTGTGAACAAGGCTGTTCATCACGAGCATTGTTTGTAATAGTAAAAGTTTTGAAAGAAGTGTTCACTATTGAGGAATGTTAAATAAATAATGGCATAAAATGAAGTAGGTTGCCCACTTAATGTTAAGTAAATAATGGCATAAAATTACTGTGAAATACTATGTAAATACTATGTACAAGTATTATAATAATAAGATTTATTAATAATAAACAATAATAACAATAATAAGATTTATGTGTGCTAATTTGCAAAGACTTCTAAGACATAGTGTAGAGAAAAAAAGGAAAGTTGTAGAAATGAAAATAGAATATGAAATAATTTATCTAAGACAAAATGAAAAAGAAATAAAATAACACATATATGTAAATGCATAAAGAGAGTCTGGAAGGAATATACACCACATTGGTAATGGTAGTTATTTCCAAAATGGAGAGAGGAGACTAGTCTTGGAGATGGGTGGTTAAAGGGTACTTTAGCTGAATGTTTACTATTATTTGAAAAATTGATGTTTTAGTGATTTAAATGAAATACAGTTTCCTTGAAAAACAAGTGAACACCTATTAAACCAAACTGGTCTTTTATTAAGTGCAACCTGTAAAGACATTACCTCTTGAGAAGTGAAATCCTCTTGTGAACTCAGTAGAGCCTATTTCATTTTTCCCTTTCAGACCCATCTTACATTTAATTTGGCTCAAGGGCCATGAAGCCATACTTAAGAGGATCAGGAACAATCTAGTAATTGTCTTGATTTTAGCAAAAAGTCAAGTGTGATTTAATAGGCAGATGACACTTGACTTTTCTAGAGTGCTGTTCACAGGGGTTCTTGGTTTATGCTTTGTGCTCTCAGAAGGATAGGTGGGGAGCCATGGCATATCACACACCTGCAGGCCCAGTTGTGCCTCTGTTACTGAACTCCAACCTTGGTTTTGATTGGAAATAAATTTCGGCTTTATTCATAAAGCTAGCAACTTGGGGAGGAGGCAGACTCTGGTCCAAAAGCCAACTCCAAGGTTTCTGCCTGGCTAAGGAGTTTAGCATAGTTAATTAGGAAAGGGAATGCAGTGCTCTGCAACTTTTCTTGATTATGTGTATACTCGATGGTGCCACCTACAAACGTTATCTCAGTGCTTGGAGTTGTGCAAGGGTGTATGGTGCTTATTCTGTGATGTGCTGGAGAACACTGTTCTTTCTGCAAAGGAGAGCAAGGTATACAGGTACAAAGAGAGGTTATTAAAATCATTTTCATGACCTAAAAAATAAAAACATTTTGCTAGAAAAATTGCTAAGCTCATCAGAAAACTGAGGTGACTTCAAACAGATGTGCTGGCCTGTGCAGCCTGAGAATGTTCTGGTCTTTCACTCCTCAAGGCCAGTGGTCCCTCTCTGCTATGGATCAAGGGACTTAGGTTAGAAAATAAGGAGTGTGTTAACTTAAAGCAAGTTGACCCTTAAGACTGGATGGAGTGCTTTTACCACGAGGCATTGAGGTACTCTTTACAATCTTGTGGGTTTGTGGAAACTAAGGTTGGGCTCATGACAGGGTGACCAGGAGATAATATTGCTAACTCTCATCATGCCCTTGGGATTATTGTCCTTGTTTGTCCTTCCACCTGAGATGATCTCTCAGCTTCTTTTTGTTTAGCTACCCAAATTCTGAGTTTCTATTCAGTCTGCTCATTCACTGATTTGAAAAATATATAAGCTTCTTGAGAGCAGAGAATCTTGTCTGTTTCGGTCACTGAAGTATTTTAAACACTTGTCATAATGTCTGGCACACAGTCAGCAAACATTTGTTAAATGAATGAATGAAATCTTTATCCAGTTCCTGCTGTGCATTTGGATTGTGCAATAAGGACACAGTGGTGATCATTCCCTGCCCTGGGAAACTCAATATCATGTCAGATGGACATGATGAGCAACTTACTTCATCAAGAAGAGGAAAAGCCTCCTTAAGGAAGTGACATTCTTTTCATAGAAACTGAAGGATTAGTAGAGTTAGCCATAAGACAAACTGGAAGGGAATTCATAGCACAGGGAAAACCAAATGTAACGGTCCTGAAGTAAGTACAAGAAATAACAGAAATAGAAGTAAACCCAGTGCTGGGAGGAGGCTGTCAGATGGTAAAAGACCAGGATGTGGAAATGGGCAGGAATGAGTCCTGCAGCCTTTGCATGTCTTGAATTTTGAGTTTCCATAATGTATAGTAAAGGGCATAGTACATATTTGCCATATAGTAGATCCAAAATGAGATTTATGTTGTGTTTAATTTCACTACTTTTAGAAATACTCCACTCACCCATAATTTTTAAAAATAGTTTATTGTCAAGTTGGTGTCCATATAACCCAGTGCTCATCCCAACAAGTGCCCTCCTCCATGCCCATAACCGTCTTTCCCCTCTCCTTCACCCCCATAAGCCCTCAGTTTGTTCTCGGCATTCAAGAGTCTCTCGTGGTTTGCCTACCTCCCTCTCCCGAACTATTTTCACCTTTCTTCTCCCCCATGATCCCCCTTCTTCCCCTCCATGGTCCTCCTAATCCATCTATATGTGCAAACATATGGTATCTGTCTTTCTCTGCCTGACTTATTTCGCTCAGCATAACACCCTCAAGGTCCATCCATGTTGCTACACATGGCCAGATTTCATTCTTTCTCATTGTCATGTAGTATAGATAAACCACATCTTCTTGATCCCTTCGTCCGTTGATGGACACTTAGGCTCTTTCAATGATTTGGCTATTGTTGAGAATGCTGCTATGAATATTGGGGTACACGTTCCCCTATGCATCAGCACTCCTATATCCCTGGGGTAAATTCCTAGCAGTGATATTGCTGGGTCATAGGGGAGTTCTATTGTTAGTTTTTTGAGGAACCTCCACACTGTTTTCCAGAGGGGGTGCACCAGTTTACATTCCCAACCAACAGTGTAGAAGGGTGTTTCTCCACATCCTCGCCAACATCTATAGTCTCCTGACTTGTTAATTTTAGCCACTCTGACCAGCGTGAGGTGGTATATTAGTGTGGTTTTGATTTGTGGTTCCCTGATGATGAGGGATGCTGAGCAACATTTCATGTGTCTGTTGGCCATCTGGATGTCCTCTTTGGAGAAGTGTCTGTTCATGTCTTCTGCCCATTTCTTCACTGGATTATTTGTTTTTCAAGTATGGAGTTTGGTGAGTTCCTTATAGATTTTGGATATTAACCCTTTACCTGATATGTCATTTGCAACTATCTTTTCCCATTCTGTCAGTTGCCTATTTGTTTTATTCTTTGTTTCCTTTGCCGTGCAGAAGCATTTTACTTGATGAGGTCCCAACATTTCATTTTTACTCTTCATTCCCTTACCTTTGGGGATGTGTCAAGTAAGAAATTGCTGCAGTGGAGGTCAAAGAGGTTGTTTCCTGCTTTCTCCTCTAGGGTTTTGATGGTTTCCTGTCTCACGTTCAGGTCCTTTATCCATTTTGAGTTTATTTTTGTGTATGGTGTGAGAAAATGATCTAGTTTCATTCTTCTTCATGTTGCTGCCCAGTTCTCACACCATCTGTTAACGAGGCTGTCTTTTTTCCATTGGATACTCTTTCCTGCTTTGTCAAAGATTAGTTGGCCATACATTTGTGGGTCCAATTCTGAGTTCTCTATTCTATTCCATTGGTCTATGCATCTGTTTTTGTGCCAATACCATGCTGTCTTGATGATGACAGCTTTGTAGTAGAGGCTAAAGTCTGGGATGGTGATACCTCCCGTTTTGGTTTTCTTCTTCAATATGACTTTGGCTATTTGGGGTCTTTTGTGGTTCCATACAAATTTTAGGAAAGTCTGTTGTAGTTTTCAGAATGCTGGTGCAGTTTTGATTGGGATTGAATTGAATGTGTAGATTGCTTTGGGTAGTAATGACATTTTAACTATATTTGTTCTTCCTATCCATGAGCATGGAATGTGTTTCCATTTCTTTGTGTCTTCTTCAATTTCCTTCATAAGTTTTCTATAGTTTTCATCATAGAGATGGTTAGGTTTATTCGTATGTATTTAATGGTTTTTTGTGCAATTGTGAATGGGATCAGTTTCTTGATTTCTCTTTCTGTTGCTTCATTATTGGTGTATAAAAATGCAACCGATTTCTGTACATTGGTTTTGTACCCTGCACCTTGGCTGAATTCTTGGATCAGTTCTAGTAGGTTTCTGGTGGAGTCTTTCGTGTTTTCTATGTAGAGTATCATGTCGTCTGTGAAAAGTGAAAGTTTGACCTCTTCTTTACCAATTCTGATGCCTTTGATTTCCTTTTGTTGTCTGATGGCTGATGCTATGACTTCCAGCACTATGTTAAGCAACAGTGTTGAGAGTGGACATCCCTGTCATGTTTCTGCTCTCAGTTTTTCCCCAATGAGGATAATGTTAGCTGAGGGCTTCTCATAGGTGGTTTTTATGATGTTTAATAACTTCCTTCTATCCCGACTTTTTTGAGGGTCTGTATTAAGAAGGGACACTTTATTTTGTCAAATGCTATTTCTGCATCTATCGACAGGTTCATATGGTTTTTATCTTTTCCTTTTTTTGATGTGATGTATCACATTGATTGATTTGCGAATATTTAACCAGCCCTGTCACCCAGGAATGAATCCCACTTGATCTTGGTGGATAATTCTTTTTATGTGCTGTTGCATTCAATTTCCAAGTATCTTGCTGAGGATTTTTGTATCTGTATTCATCAAGGATATTGGCCTATAATTCTCTTTTTTTGCTAGGTCTCTGTCTGGCTCAGGAATCAAAGTGATGCTGGTTTCATAGAATGAGTCTGGAAGTTTTCTTGATTTCTATTTTTTGGTATAGCTTGAGAAGATGGGGTATTAATTCTGATTTAAATGTCTGGTGGAATTCCCCTGGGAAGCCATCTGGCCTAGGGCTCTTATTTGTTGGGAGAGTTTTGGTAACTGATTCAATTTCTTCATTAGTTATGGGTCTGTTCAGGTTTTCTACCTCTTCTGGTGTGAATTTTGATAGTGAGTGTGTGTTTAGGAATTTGTCCATTTCTTCTAAGTTGTCCAGTTTGTTGGCGTATAATTTTTCATAGTGTTCCCTGATGATTGCTTGTATTTCTGAGGGGCTGATAGTCATAAGTCCATTTTCATTCATGATTTTGCCTATTTGAGTGCTCTCTCTTTTCTTTTTGAGAAGCCTGGCTAGAGGTCTGTCAATTTTGTTTATTTTTTCAAAAAACCAACTCTTTGTTTCATTGATCTATTCAACTGTTTTTTCGTTTCTATATTGTTTATTTCTGCCCTGATTTTTATTGTTTCTCTTCTTCTACTGGGTTTGGCATGCTCTTGTTGTTCTCCTTCTAGGTGAGAACACTAGGTGTTCCTTTAGGTGCACTGTTAGATTTTGTACTTGTGCTTTTTCTAATTCCTTTAGGTGCACTGTTAGATTTTGTACTTGTGCTTTTTCTAATTTCTTGAAATGGGCCTGGTCCACTCACCCTTAATTTATTTCAACCTACAGTGATGTCTCCAATTTGCAGTGTCATTGTTGTGTCCATCACATCATATTATTTATGTGTGTGCATATTTTTCTCAAGTGACCCTCACAATGCACAACTCCATTTTATTTTGGTGGGCCTGTCACTCAGGTAGATCCCTTTACTCTTGGGGAGTGGGTACAGCATTCATACTGACCAATCAGAGTGTCCTGTAGTCTGGCTCAGTGAGTCTTATGAGAGAGAAAGGGCAGGTGACTCAGAGACAGCAGATCAGAATTTATTTGAGCAATTGACATAGATGTGGGGAAGAGAAGGGCTCTTTCCTTTTTTGTATTATAATATTACAGAAAAGCAGATCCCAGCCAGGATCTTCTAGAGTTTCTCTTTGCTTTTCCTTGTGTTTCTTGCCTCTGCTTCCTTCCCTGAGAGCTTCATGCTTAAGAAGTTTCTCTTTATGGGACAGCAGTGTTTTGGTGCCATGTTTGCATATCCAAATCCAGTTGTGTCTAAGCATGAAGCATGAAAAGGGACCAGTGGATGTATAGGAATACAATTCATTGCTTCAGTTTATTTTTTGATTGTTGGTCTTATCTCTCCAGATAGGTAGTAGGTACCTAAGAGACAGATTACAAGTCCAACAGTTTTGTTGTTGTTGTTATTCATTGTGCCCAGTGTACTACTAAACATACAGCAGCTGATCAGACTATCTGATGACTATCTGCTGACTAACAAAAAAAACTACATCACAAGTTTGGTAACAATATGTTGGATCATTTTACTCCTGCATTAATCAGTGGGCAATGAACGATGCTCAGCATCCCTCCTCATCAGGGAAATACAAATCAAAACCACACGGAGATACCACCTCACGTCAGTCAGAGTGGCTAAAATGAGCAAATCAGAGAACTCTAGATGCTGGCGAGGATGTGGAGAAACGGGCACCCTCCTACACTGTTGGTGGGAATGAAAACTGGTACAGCCCCTCTGGAAAACAGTGTGGAGGTTCCTCAGGAAACTAACAATAGAACTCCCCTATGACCCAGCAATAGCACTGCTAGGAATTTACCCAAGGGATACAAAAATGCTGAGGCATAGGAGTACATGTACCCCAATGTTCATAGCAGCACTCTCCACAATAGCTAAAACATGGAAAGAGCCTAAGTGTCCGTCAACGGACGAATGGATCAAGAAGATGTGGTTTATCTATACCATGGAATACTACATGGCAATGAGAAACAATGAAATCTGGCCATGTGTAGCAACATGGATGGACCTTGAGGGTGTTATGCTGAGCGAAATAAGTCAGGCAGAGAAGGACAAATATCATATGTTTGCACGTATAGGAGGATTAGGAGGAACTTGACGGAGGAACAAGGGGGAGAAGAAGGTCGGAAATGGTGGGGGAAAGGGAGAGAGGCAAACCATGAGAGACTCTTGAATGCTGACAAAAACTGAGGACTGATGGATGTGGGGGAGAGGGGGAGGGGCATTGAGGAGGACACTTGTGGGGATGAGCACTGAGTGTTATGTGGAAACTAATTTGACAATAAACTATTTGTAAAAAAAAAAAAATCTCCTTCTGACCATTAAAAAAAAAAATCAGTGGGCAATGAGCAGTTCAAAATATAGGTTCGTGTTTCAGCTTTAGAGAGACTCCATGAGCTGAAAAATTGCTCCTTGGTTAAATGATTTGTTTGTAATATTGTTTTTCCCACTCACCAGGTAATAATATGAAAGTGAAGAAAGCACAGAGATACAATGTAGGTTTTTTTGTTTGTTTGTTTTGTTTTGTTTTTTATTTACAAATAGTTTATGTCAAGTTGGTTTCCATATAACACCCAGTGATTATCCCCACATGTGCCCTTCTCCATGCCCATCTCCCCCCTGCCCCCACACACCCATGAGTCCTCAGTTTATTCTCAGCATTCAAGAGTCTGTCATGGTTTGCCTCTCTCCCTTTCCCCCACCATTCTCCCCTTCTTCTCCCCCATTGTCCTCTGTTAAGTTCCTCCTATATGTGCAAACATATGACATTTGTCCTTTTCTGCCTGACTTATTTCGCTAAGCATAACACCCTCAAGGTCCATGCATGTTGCTACACATGGCCAGATTTCATTCTTTCTCATTGCCTTGTGGTATTCCATTGTATAGATAAACCACATCTTCTTTTCTTTTTTTTTTTTTTTACAGATAGTTTATTGTCAAGTTGGTTTCCATATAACACCCGGTGCTCATCCCCACAAGTGCCCTCCTCCAAGCCCATCACCCCCCTCACCTCTACACCCATGAGTCCTCAGTTTCTTCTCAGCATTCAAGAGTCTCTCATGGTTTGCCTCTCTCCCTTTCCCCCACCATTTCCTCCCTTCTTCTCCCCCATGGTCCTCCGTTAAGTTCCTCCCGTTCCTCCTATAAGTGCAAACATATGATATTTGTCCTTTTCAGCCGAACTTATTTTGCTCAGTATAACACTCTCAAGGTCCATCCATGTTGCTACACATGGCCAGATTTTGTTTATTCTCATTGCCATGTAGTATTCCATCGTATAGAGAAACCACATTTTCTTGATCCCTTCGTCCGTTGATGGACACTTAGGCTCTTTCCATGTTTTAGCTACTGTTGAGAGTGCTGCTATGAACATTGGGGTCCATGTGCTCCTATGCATCTGCATTTCTGTATCCCTTGGGTAAACTCCTAGCAGTGCTATTGCTGGGTCATTGGGGAGTTCTATTGTTAATTTCCTGAGGAACCTCCACACTGTTTTCCAGAGAGGCTGTACCAATTTACATTCCCACCAACAGTGTAGGAGGGTGCCCGTTTCACCACGTCCTCGCCAGCATCGAGAGTCCTCTGATTTGCTCATTTTAGCCACTCTGACTGGCGTGAGGTGGTATCTCAGTGTGGTTTTGATTTGTATTTCCCTGATGAGGAGGGATGCTGAGCATCGTTTCATGTGTCTGTTGGC
>NW_024080640.1:0-263863 GCF_003009895.1 Hyaena hyaena
CCTCCGAGCTCTGGGGGCGGAGTCAGAATCGCTGCTTCCTTCTCTGGGTCAGGCTGGCGCACACGGGCGGGGGCTTGCCTGCCGGGTGCTCTGAGCCCAAGCCCGCTGGAGTGAGGAAAACCGGGTCCCTCTATTGGCTCGTCACCCGAAACACGAACTCACAGGCAAATTTCCCAGTTTTTAGCTCTTTGCCTTCCCTCTCGAGTCCCACCCAGCCAGGAGCGCGGATGCCCGGTGTCCGCGCGGCTCTTTCAGGGTCCCCAGCCGCCCGGGAGCTACAATGGCGGCAGGCGCGCCACCACTCTGAAGTCCAGCCGCCAGGAGCAGCACAAAGAAGCAGTTTGTGTGCTCAGCCCCCGCCAGGACCATTTGGCGCAAGGGGACCTGGTGTGCAGGTATTTGCAAGTACGGTCTTTCTATGCACCGAGCGGAGGTTTTTCTGTTTCGGACTCTCCTTTTCCCCTCTCACTCCCCGTAGAGGGTAGAGGGGTTCGCCTCCCACCCTGGAGTCTCCGATTCCGGCCCGATTTTATCTTCCCCAGTTCGCACTCACATTAGAAGTCTCTCTCAGTGGATTCTGCATCCTTTTTCTCCCAATCTCTCAGGTTTTGTAAGGTTTCCAATGGCTTCAGATCTTTTCTGTGTGATGTATGGGCGCGAGTGCAAGTACGGAGCTCCTTACTTCTCAGCCATCTTGCCCTCCAGACTCCTAGAGCACTTTAGACATTCACTTTCTGAAGGAAGTTGAACACATTTCTTACCTCTATCACAATGTGAAGCTCCTGAGTTCTGTTATGATTTTTGGTTCAGTATTTTCTGACTCTGCTTCCCTTTAGGTGAACCTTTCCAGGTAACAATAGAGCTAGGACACACACACACACACACACAAAATGTGCTGCTACATCCTGACGTTTGTACAAGGTTTAGTTTGGCCTAAGTATCATTAAACTAAAGGTCCTTCCCTTCCCTCTCTTCAATCCCCCTTCTCTTCCCTTCCTTTCCCTTCCATTCTCCATCAGGTATCTAGGCAATTGAATTTTAGGCTTAGAGTAAGAGATCTAATAAATGATACCTGGGGAAGTTGGGAATTGATATTTCTGCCTTGATATATGTTGAAAAATAAAAATTATAGGAATTTCCAACCAAGTTTGGAGAAAACATGGCTACAAAGTTTTCCAAGAAATTAGTATTTACTGCCCTCATATACTTTTTAATATGCATATCTTATTCAAAAAACAATACGGAAATTTGAGATACATATTCAAACTTAGTATCCCTAATTTACAGTCAAGGAAATTGAGGTTCTGAGATGTTAATTGTTTAATTTCATATGGATGAAAGGAGAAAATATCAGAGTTGCCAAATTCTTCCCTGTCCTTTTAGACACAGAATAATGGAGCAGCCACTATCTTGAATTTTGATGGCCTCTATAACCAAAGAAAAGTGAGAAGTCAAGAAACTCTTACACCAACAAGTAAAAGTGTTGCCTGGAAATAACTCTTGTTACTTCCATTAACAACTCATTGACTGGAATAAATCACATGGCCACTTAGAAGCATGTATGTTTGTAATTGTTAGGTTTTTCTGAAGATTTCACTTTTTTATCATGACAAGATCTCCTTCATCTTCCCTAGTAATAATTTTTTCATAAAGTTTATGTTATTAGTAAAGCCTGATATTTATATAGGCATGCCAGCCTTCTTTTGGTTACTGTTTGCATGGTATATCTTTGTCCATCTTATTACTCTCAATCTATGTGTCTTTGTATATAAAGTTTGTCTCTGGAAGACATCATAGTTGTATAATGTTTTTTTTAACCATTCTGCCAATCTCCAGCCTATACTTGGAGCATTTACTCCATTTACATTTAATTACTGAGAAAGGAGTTTTATGTTATTTATTTGCTATATGTTTTCCACATGCTATTACCAGGTTTGGTTCCTCTCTTCTTCCCAAAGTACCTTCTATTGTTTTAAGTAAATGTTTAATAGTATATCTGTATATTAAAGAATTAACTTTATTCAAAGAGAGAACTGGCCTTTGCCTTATTCCTGGGACAGAATATCTTAGCCCTTAGAATATTTTGCCTGATGAGTTTCTTTGTTTAATAAGTTCTATATCTGGGCTTCCACAGAAACTGTTTTCTTTGTTTTTTCTTTTTCTTTCTTTCTTTCTTTCTTTCTTTCTTTCTTTCTTTCTTTCTTTGCTTGTGTGTAGGCCATAATTTCATGCTTCTTTATGTGCTTCATAATTTTTGTTGAAAAGTGGACATATTAAACAATAGAATATGATATCCCTGGAAATCAGATTTTATGTAATTTGTTTGGGTTTGTTGCTGGTTGTTGTCATTATAGTGGTTGTTGATGATGATACTTTGTTTAGCACTTTTCCTGAACTAATTATTTATAGCTTGTATTCTTTGTGAAGTGCAGCCACTAAAGTCTCTGCTTCCTTTTAACTCTGTGGTCAGATGGTTAGACAGAGATATCTTTAAATGCTTTGAACCCATCTTTGCCTGGGAACTCTGATGCTGTGAGAAACGCTTTCAATGCTCCATTCAAAGTCTGTAATTCTAACTTAGACTTCACTTTCTGCTTGCACAGATCCTCAAGGTCAGCCACAGGTGAGAATGTAGCCCTTCTCAAGTCTTTGCTGTACACAATATTGCACCCATCTGTGACCTTTCTATCCCTAGGAATACATCAGATCTTTGCCAAGATATCCATGGAAATCTCTTCCTCAGTTAGACCCTTTAAGACTTGGATCAGACTTTTTTAGCCCCAACTCATAACACCATGTCCATCAGCATTGATATTAAATCACTGCTGCTAATTGTTATCATCAAATGTCCTAACAGTGGGCTGTTCAGAGAGTTATTTCTGAATCAGATGAAGTAAAAACAAATTCTGAAAATGGAACTTGTTAAGGAACTGCCAGACACACCACATAGTGACCATTCTCTCCAAACCACTTTTTTATTTCTGGTGACTGCTAGGTTTCTGATTTTTCATAGCTGCCTTATTTGGAAGGCTATTGGTTTTCAAGGATACCATAGAGATAAGAAAAAAGTATGAGAATAGGATAAGTGAAAACATCACAAAACTCACTTTTCTTACCAAGATCAGCCATTTTCCTGGAATAAACTCTTCTTGTAGTATTATAAGCTTTTGGTTTATTTCCAAAGTTCTAAAGAATGTTGATTTTGACAATTTTTGCCAGTGTTATTGTATTTATGGAGGAATGCACTTTCAGAGGACCTACCTCAGTCATTCTGAGAGTGCTTTCCTCCAGGGAAAATTATTTTTAATTGATTAATTTTGCATATAAAACAATTTTATTCAAATATGAAACATGAGATTTACATCAAATACTATGATGCAGAGTGGGAAAAAATCAAAATAATAGGGAATAGTCAGAATCTGATGGCTCATTTTAATTTTTATACTAATTTCAAAATGAATGAGTAAATGATTGTCTGTGTGTGTGTGTGTGTGTGTGTGTGTGTGTGTCTGTGTGTATACCTGTGTTTGTTTCTCCAGGCTTTAGACCTGACTGTATGAAACAGGGTCTGAAGAAAAGTAAAATTAATGTCCTCTATGATTTCATTATCCTGAACCTTCCAGAGGTTCATAATGAGATATGTTTTATAAGAAATTATTTTGGTCATATTTATATTGACCCATATAATATTTACTAGTCTAATAGAAACACACAACACAGATTCTGCTGTAGTTTAACAACAGCTAGCAAGGCAGTAGAATTTCAGTTAGCCAGCGACAGTCAATTGCAACCCCAGAAGAACGAGATCAGATAATGTGCAGGATGATATCTGAAAAGCTTAATTGTGAACACCATTCATTTATTTAGTTACTGTATTATTAGTATAGATGCTGCTTATTGGTGAATTCTGGAAATCTCCTTTTCTTCCCTTGGATTTTTTAGTGACCTTGCAACTCAGAGTGTGATTTAAACAGCCCAGGATTCTATTGGAAGTGAGTGAGGAAGAAAAGACAGAGAGCAACAGGCAAAAACCTGTCTTATGCCAGCAATTTTGTGACTCTTCAGGGAAAGAAGTCCCCTTTAATTTCCTACATAATAACTGTGACTTTCATTTTATCACAAGTGGTATTTAATTTATCTTGTGGTTCCTGCTGTAATCCAATCTTGACTAAACTACCAAATTGATAAGGTGAGGTGGAAGGGGTTAGGGGGAAAAACACATTAGATCACTATAATTTATGAATGTTTAATTTGAGAAATCTCAAAGAGGAATTTATTTTTTTTCTTAAGGGAGAAGCATAGTTTATTATGGTGACTTTGATATTTTTAAAAATAATGTGTGCTTTGCCTACATTTGATACTGTGTACTAAATGTAGATAAATGTTACAGCTATGTATAATTATATTGTGTTCTTTCTACTTGCCCCTAGTAGTTTTGATGAATTTACATTCATCATTGTATTACCTTAAGATAGAGATACATATGTGAAAATGTAACCAAATAATTTAGATTTATAGAGATTGATCTTCAGTGGCTCTGCTTTGAGAATCCTAATATTTCTTTCATACCTAAATTAAATCAGACACATTTTAGGAACACCATGTATACCAGCAGTGGTGGTGATAAAATTCTCAAAGTGGAATCCAAAATTCTTTATTTCAAAATAGCTTGTTTTATCCAATTAAAAATAAAATCATGTTGAAATAAGTAGCATAAGACACCTGCTGGTAGCAACATTTGGGAGTTTTAGCTAGCTCTACCTGTATTATCATTTACCAGTTACTTGTTTGTTGCCCATGGTTTCTTTAGATCTTTTACTTGAACTTATGATGTGGCCATATTGAACTTAAAAATACTGACCTAGTATAATAGCTTTGAAGAATAACTTACATTATTAAATGCATTACTTAAATTAACTTAGAAAATAATTAATTTCAACAAAAGACCTGTAGAGAGGACTCCTTCTAGGATCCATTTAATGATATACCTTGTGATTCTTTTTTACAGAGATCACCATGAGCCACATTCTTATATTATCAGGTAAAGAAGTTTGGTTTTGAATCAACACAACTCTTGCCTATTATTTTGGCACCCTAGTATAACCCTTGAATTTTAACTCTAAATAGGACAGTAATTCCTTTTGTAACTGGCATTATTTTTTTTTTCATAAATATGGAAATTACTATATCTTCTCCATGGTTAGAACTGAATCCCATGACTTCATCATATTTTATGAACTATGGTCAGGTACTTAAATAGGAAATTCAATAAACTTGAGATTTTACATTAGGAAATAAAGTAATTTAGTATTGAAGTTACTAGATAACGAAGTGTGCTTTATTTATTTATTTATTTATTACCTTCTTGTGTAGTGTATACATGTATATTTATATTTTTGTGTGCATATATGTATTGTTAAATTTGACATTACTTAAATAATTTCCCAGGCATTCTATGATGGTTTTCTGGGTTAGGTTTATTTGTTTACATTAATTAGTAAATAAATTAGACAAATGTTTAAGAAATTCTAAAATTATTTACTTAAAATTACCTTATAATTAAGGAGTAGTTTAATAAGAAATTATGTTAGTTCCAAACAACCAATTTTATTTGATTTTATCTATGTACATATATAATCTCAAAATATTTTCCTCTTAATTATCCACAAGTACACTATAAATTTTAGAGATTATCAAATTCCTGATAAATTATTTAAATTTATTGAGAATATATTTTGCCTATAGGATTTATGATCTAAAAAGAAAAGTAAACATTTAAAAATATTTTTCTTTTTCTGCCAGTGGATATGCTACGTAAATCACTTTTGTAATATGGTAAAATTTAAAGTTTATTTGTTTAAGTAACAATGAGTATAATAGACATTTCTAACATTGTGAAAGGGCAAATTTTATTTGCACCATTAAGATACCTGATTAGATACTATATGATACAAAGTTCTCTAGAGAAACAGAATCGATAGGATATTAATTCATGTATATATTAATGACATATATATTTTATTCATATCTACTTATTCAAAACATATATTGATACATAAGTATGTTTTGACTGATAAAATACATATACACACATTTTTATATGTATATTTTAGTATAAATCATCCTAAACATAGCTATTCATCTTATATAGGTCTAGATATGTATATAATATAGATTGATTTTAAGGAATTGCATGTGCAGTGGTAGCTGATGAGTCTCAAATTTATAGGTCAGTCTAGTAGCCTAGGAAATCAGGTAGGAATTGATTTTGCAGTCTTGTGGCAAAATTTCTTTCCTCCTGAAAACCTCAGTTTTTGCTCTTGAGATGTTTAACTGATTGGATGAGGACCACTTGCATTACTGAGGGTAATATTCTTTACTTGAAATTAACTGGTTTCATTAGCACACAACCCATGTTAACCACAGCAACAATCTTCACTGCAATGTCTATATTAGTTCCTAATTACATTACTGGATATTATTATAGTGTGACCAAGTTGACACATAAAAATGACTACCATAGGTAAATACCTGTGAATGTAGCTAATCAAGGTCTAATTGCTTAAGTATACATATATATATATATACATATCACTAAATTATATCTATTAGATGCAATAATAGCAACTGAGTACACAGAAGAAAACTTCACACTAGTAGTTAATGAGTGGGCACCTGATTTTTTCGGATATCAGAACCTCATATAAAGCCTAATATCAAAAGTTTTGAATCAGATAGGAGTTCAAATGTCAATGCTGCCACTTAGTAATGTAGCTTTGAACAATTTGTGTAATTTTTCTCTAAATTCAATAGCTTCAAATGGAAAATAGAGTTAAGAATATGTATGACACATAATATGTCTGGCATATAATGTGTCGAGCACATCATAAGCACTCCCTAGAAAATAAGTTTTATATGGGAAGGTATTTTGGTTTTTCAGTTGCATTTAGCATCAACAAAAAGATGTTTTTGTTATTTATAACCCATAATCTTTATACTACTCAACTATCACCCCATCCTTGTCTTTTCTTAAGTGGGGTGGATTTTAAATAATTGGAACATTTTGTTTCCTGAGCACAAATTCATTCTCAGAATAAAAAACTTTCACATTCTTAGAGGAAATTAACTTCTGGTTTTGAAAGAGCCAGAACTAAATAAATTTACATGCAAAATGAAGGACCAAGAATAAAGTGTTTGAGGAGGTTGAAGGCTGGAACCAAAAGGCTGGAGGCTGGGGAAGTTGAGAATCTGAAAGAAAAAGAATTAGAAGAAAGCAATTTTGATAAAGAGAAATGTTTAATATGAATTGTTAAACTATATTGCCCAGTATTGCCCCTTCCTTTAAAACACATTTCCAGTAAAATTCACACTTAACACTTTGTCTTCTGGAATATATTTTAGTTATAAGGAATAAAGATACTTGTTGAATTCTTCCCCAGATTTGATGCCAGGTGATAATAATGGTCATAATAACAGCTGCTCCTGAAAAAGAGCCATACTATCATTTTTATGAGAATCATTTAGTCCTGGGATGAGAAGAATAAGGGTAACCAATAAAAGAAAAGAGAATGTCTAAAAATAAACTTAAGCTTATGTATATAGAAATAGTATATATGATAGGAGGCATTTCAAATAAGTGGAGCAAGCTGGGTTTGCGCAATACTGCCTGATGAAATGGTGAACTCTTTGGGGAGAGTGAAGGCATTACACCAGAGAACTTCTAAGAAGATTATAATTGTCAGTATTTCTTAGCCATAATTATACTAGGAGATAATTCAAGCACTAGAAGGGCAGGAATTTTTTCTGTCCTGTTTATTGATGTACCCCCCTCATTCCTGAGAAAACATCAGATACATGTTTGGTATTTAGCAAATATATATTAAATAAATGAATAAACACAGTTATTAACATCTTAAAACATATTTTTTTTACTTTGTCAGCTTATTTATCCTAAAATAGATTCTACTGCATCAATTCTTTCTAATAGTTCCAAGTTGCCATTGACTAAAACCATTTCAATAGAGTCCACGTTTCCCCCATTTACCTAGAAATAATACTTCTTACTGTCATGATCAACACCTCTAAATAATCCTGAGTAAGCATATGCTCTTCAGTAAAACCTAAAGAAACATTCCAAATTTATGGGCTGCTTAGGGAAATTTTTTGTTAACCTGTAGACAATCTAGACATTTAATTAATATCATACTCCTTTCCCAGACAACTAGTCTACCTCATAGTGCAAACTTAATAAATGTGTTTAAAATAAAAAGATAATTCAGAGTGGATGCAGTTTTCCAGGGTATATTTCATGGAGGTGGTAAATGGAAGCTCTCAAAGAAAATGAGATCCTCTTTGGCAGAGAGAAGAGAGTAGAGCTTTTCAACTGGTGATAGTGAAATGAGAAATGGATAATTAAGGATTAAGTTAAAGTTAGGACTTTGTGCCATCACTGGGGGCTTCAGTGGATCAGTGGGGGCTTCAGTGGATGAAGTAATGCCTCAAGGCCTGATATTACTCACCAGAAGCCTCAGAGAACCCAGCTGGCACTCGGGCCGCAACAACAGCGGTTTGGCTATTGCCACTGTGAGATGAAACAGTATTTGGAATGTGCTCAGAACCTGGGTGACCTTAACGCTTCGTGAGGGTTTCATCAATGTGCTAAAACAGTGCAGATTTACAAATGGATTAGCCTAATCAAGAAGTTCAAATGGAAAGAAATAAAAAATTGTCTCTCATGTCCAAGTTAATTTAGCATAAAAATACAATTGATAGTGAAAGTATGAAGTTAAAACCACCAGTTAAACCTCTTCTCCATCATTAATAGCTTCTCTGCTGCACAATTGCAATGCACGGGAGTGCTCTTACTTATTTAGGAGTTCATTGAAATGGTAGTTTGGGACTAAAAAATTATTTGTGTGTCCTCTTTAAACTAGCTTTGGTGATGTTATTGTTTGTAAATTAATCAGAATAAGATGACTTTCTTCCATTCTCCCCCCCCAAAAAAAACAACAAAACAAAACAAACAAAAGACACTATGAGCTGGTTTTCTTGTCTCAGTGTATCTATATGAGGCCTTCTTGTCAGATAATCATATGGAATATCTTTCATTCATAAATAACTTCTCTTTGATTTTTTATAAATCATATATATTCACAATTATATATATTATGAATTAACTTACGGAGAATTTGGAACCTTAGTATTTTTCAAATAGTGTACTATGAGTAACACATAAGACCAAAACAACAAAAAGTCTTCAGATAATCATTTATGACAACATTCCATACTGCTGAGGAGTTCCTCTCCAGAACCCTAGAGCAAGAGAAATTGCTAGCACATTGCAACAAATAGATCAAATAATATGTTTATGTGATTTCATAAAAAATACACACATAACTATTTGTATCATTTTAATATATCTAATATTTTAATATAAAATGGCATTTTAAAAATCACTAAAAGAACATATTGAATTTTCAATTTGCATTATGTTTTAGAAATAATAGATTGTTATACCTTCTTTTTATCTTTCTCAGTTATATATACATGTTTTTTTTAACAAAATTTGTTTGACTATTCCTGCCAGAAGCTGTAACTAATCTTTCATGTTCTCTTGTTTCTGGAGACTGTCATCCTCTATGAATTTATCTTGTTGTCTCTTACTATCACTTAGTTTTCTATTGGTGAAACTAAACATTTCCACCTAGGGAAGCATGCTATTGGTGATTTTATTTTCACTTTATATTATCATATCAAATCCAGTATTTCATAGGAACTGAGATAATTTACAAAATCAAATACTTTTACTCCTAAGAAATTGTGTAGTAGCCATATAAGTTTTGTCAAGACCACACAGAAATTGTAATGTCTATTTTTATTTTTTGTTTTCATTATGAAAAATTCATGAATGTGAAAGAAGACATATTAACTAAGACACAAACACCCAGTTAACCTAACAGCAAGCTTAGGATAGAACTTCTCTCGTGTTTTGAAGATTCCAGGAGCCACCCTAGTATACTATTGACCTCCCAGAGATGAATAATATCTCTAATTTGAATTTACTGTCCAACACTTATATATATCGCCATGATATAGTATTAGCTTTGTTTATGATTGAATTTTATATGCATGAACCCTACTATGTTTGGATATAAGGTTATGTTAAATTAGTGCTTATCTTGCTATTTAACAAATTTATATTTTTTATGGAAAAGTTCTTCTGACAACTTGTGCATTGGTCCAAATCAATGCTGGTGGTTGGAGGAAATTTTCTCATTAGTCCACACAAACATTTGCCAAGTACATTTGGTAGCATGGGATGGTATCCCAAGATTTTAACTAAGGACATCTCGAGTTTTACAGTTTTTAATTCTTTTGAGTTATTCTTTAATTATTTTCAAGTTACGCATAAGAAAACAGTAAGTCAAGTTAGAGGTAAACTGTAACCCACACTGAGGGGTGAGGGAAAGTAAGAGGTGATGAGAAATATTTCAGCCTTAGTATGAATGAATTGGATGGTGATTCTACATTTTCTGTGATAAAATGAATAGGCTAAAATAAGTTAAATTCTGCTACTACCAGCTAACTGACCTGAAAGTGTTTATTTTTTTATTTTATTTATTAAAATAACTGATTTTAGTATAGCATTGAATTTAATCTGAATTATTTATTTATTGGGTATTTTAATATTTCTTAATACATATATTTTCTTAATGTTTATTCTTGAGACAGAGAAAGAGCATAAGTGGGAGAAGGGCAGAAAGAAAGGAAGACACAAATATGTAGCAAGTTCCATGCTCCAAGTTGTTAGTACAGAGCCTGACACCGGGCTCAAACTCACAAATTTTGAGGTCATGACCTGAGCTGCAGTTGCACACTTAATGGACTGAGCCACCCAAGCGCACTCTGTGTTTTAATATTTTTGAGCGTTAGGTTATGGTAGGCATTTGGCAATTGAATATAGCCAGAACCAAAAAATTAGAGTTCAACATAGGTCTTGCAACCTAGTATCAGAAAAATAAATTAATCAAGTAATTATGTAAATGATTTTACATATATAAACTATGATTGGGTTCTGAATAAAATCTGATTTGAGGTTGTGATGTAGGAATATATTGCATATCACTAAAGATGGACACCGGGAGCAAAAAAACATCTTCCTTCACTGATAACATAAGGCATAGAAAAGTGAAGATACCTTTGAGTCTAATCAGGAGTTTTAGTCACCAAAAAACAAACAAAAGTTATTTCAAAATAGCCATCTAGTCTCAATTATTTCTTGGGCTTTAAAACCCAAATTACATGAATATTTATTGTCTAGTATATTCAAAAGGAAAAGAAAAAGAAAAAGCAGCCAGCTCTCAAGTCCTGGTCAGACAATAAAAGGAAATTTAAAAAAAAAAAAAAAAACTTCTTTTGGTAATTGTTATGTCACTCAACACCAAATTTTTATTCAGACTTGCACTTCTAATAAACTTCCATTTAACAAATTTCTATTTATGTCTAACTAAGCATTACGTAGTGTGCAAAATCATGTAGGAATTTGTAATTTGGAGATAATGATGATAATGAATAAATTATGTTTAGTAAGACAATACTAATTATAGACTTGCTAGATGCAATAGTTTCTTAATATCAGTTGAAAGCTGAACTATAACATTTCCATAAACTGAAAACAGTTTTTGAACTCCTCGTGCTTTAATCAATGTTCTAGGAATTATATTTTTGTCCTATTTTCCATTATTTTCTTTACTTCCTCCATGTTTGAGAAGATCCTATAAGCGTTCAGCTATAAAAACATCTTTTTCAATTACAACAGAATGATTTATACATGTACTATTTTCTTTTTTGTATTACATTGTTATGAAATCAACAGAACCATGTCGTTCTCTTGCAGCTTCTAATAATTGGTCAGGTGACTTTAGTATCAGAGTGTTACATATCATCAACTTTCAGAAGGATAACTGTAAGACTTTATTTATTTTAGCATTCCACAGTCAATTCTCAATGTTCTCTATTCTTTCAGCAGTAAATTTAGAAAAATTCAAATGAAGACAGCCAGGATTCAAGTTTCTGAGTATTTAAAAGTATACTTTTAAATGCATACTTCTGAATATATTAAACCTTGATAACATGAAATATTACTTCTGATACGTCTGTCTGAATACACTGATGGTAATCAGAACAAGAAAGATGTTTATGTATCTAATTCTTGCTCTGTGGATGAAAAAGAGGGTTTCTTCAAAGTATATGAATTGATAATATTCTAGACATTTTAAAATAATAATAATAATAATAATAATAATGGTAAACTAGAAAGGATAAGTGCAATCAAATGGTATTTCCTAATGGCTTTCTCAGATTACCTGCAGAAGTATTCTCCGAGTTATAAAAAGGAAAGTATATAACAAATGTTTGGCCTTACCTGCTATAATAAATACGTAGTCTCTACCGACAAAAGTAAACAGAATAGACTGCAATTATACATACTGAAGGCAATACAGACCTATAACTTGAATTAATATCTGTATGAAATACTGAAACCACACATATCAGTCACAACATAGGAAATTTTGTTTTATTATAAATCAGTTCAAGAACAAGATAGTTCTGGGAATTCTGCATTTTTTTGAAACAAGATTTTGTTGAGAAAAAATATTTATATACTATCTACTATGTGAAAGATAACCAAGCCAAGAACTGTAAAAAGAAAACCATAAAATTCAAATATTTTTCTACAAGTAGACTATAATTTGGTATACATGAATAAATAAAATTTGGATTTGGGAGTTACATATGGACGGGAAGATCAGAATACATGAATGCAAATTTCCTACTGTTCAAAACTTTATTCTATGAAGTCAGGTAAAATGTTATTATAATTCATTATATTTATTGTCAACATATTTCTTATTTCATAAGCATTAACTGCATGTTATTTAAAAATGAAAACATAATTAGGGAACTAAAAGAAAAATGTAATCCCTGTACCATTTAATGGTAAAGAACAAAAGCTTAAAATAAAAATACTTCCATTATTCATTAATAAAAATAGTTGTATATCATGAAACAGAAGTTCTGTTTAAGAAAGAATGAGCAGGGTGCCTGGGTTGCTCAGTACGTTAAGTGTCTGACTCCAGCTCAGGTCATGATCTTTCAGTTTGAGTTTGAGCCCCGTGTCAGTGTCAGGTTTTGTGCTGATAACTTGGAGTCTGGAGCCTGCTTCAGATTCTGTGTCTCCCTCACTCTTCCTCTCCCCCATTCACGCTCTGTGTGTGTCTCTGTCTCAAAAATAAACATGTAAAAGATTTTTTAAAAAGAATGAACAGAAAGATGCAATATAGGCTTAAAAAGCTATTATATATATATATATATAAAATCATATATATATATATGATTGAGAACAGAGTATATAGGAGATATAAGAAAAAAACTAATGGCAAGAAATAGAATTACATTGCTAACATAGGTTGTGCTGTATTCAACAAAATTGTTCTTAAGAATAAATGGATAGTGAAATGAAAAAAAAATCAGATCAAAAGGAATGCAGAGATGAAGGGAATTAATAAATTTAACCATACAAGATTTTAAATGTTTAACATTAAGAAACTTACATCAGGTTTCAGCTCTGACATGTAAAGACATTGGAAGTCATCAACCTCATCCTTATAATAATAAAAATCTGAACAGACTGAAAACCTGTGACTTTCTTGGATTTATCAGTGCACCGAGGTCACAAGGAAAACTACCCCTCCAAAATCTGAAGAGACAAGTACAACTAGAGAGATACAGCCCAGATCTGTTTACATAGAGGAAATGCCCCTAGAGCCAGCCATGGGGTAATTTTGATGAATTGCTGGAGGTAGGGTAGACTACCATGAGAGGGAGAAAACCCTGGGGGTCTGTCGTCTATGGGGAGTTTCCACAATTTTATGGGCTTTTCTTCCAAGAGTTTTATGCTGGGGTCCAGCTCCAGCCAGGTCCTGGGGTCCCTGAAGGATGGACGGTGTCAGCGAGAAAGACTGAGAGAGTCCCAAGATTCTTTCTGATCACCAGGCAGGCATCTCTGCCCTGTCCGTTTTGGTGTCTTTATTTATAGGTCAGACGTTAACATGGCATCAGAAAATGGAATTTTTACAATGGATAGTTCTCTGTGATAAGATATTTTGGAAAATGTACAGACAGGTTTTACAGAAGTATTCTTTCAGAACTGCCCCAATTATAGTGAGGTTGAGTAACTAAGAAAATAACAGATGTTCTTAGTGAAAAACAGGATAACATACACATTTTAATAATGCTAAGATTAAGTCATAGGTTAAGTTGTAAATACTCTTATCCATTCTGATCACAGCTGCCAGAATAAGGGAAGGTGTTTGTGGAATGTAGGCCTTAGGGAAGGGACTGCTATACAACACCAGATAGCAAAGGTATATGTAGTAACTTATGTTCTGCACTTATCTGTTCCTTCTCTCTAAGTAAGACTCTTTGTCTCAAGGAAAGACTTGATTTTCCAGTTATATTCTTTATGGCACCGGAGAGCCAACCATACCTTTAAAGAGTTTAGCTCATTTCCAATGCATAGAATAGCCTCTTTGAGTGTATTTACCTTCGTGTCTAGTTTTTTATCTATGATTTCTTGAATAGCTAGGGGATGAGAAACATTTTTGGTTAGTTGACTTACATATTGAGCTGTATAAACATCTTGGACTAACACAACGGTAGAAACAGAATTGTACATGTAAAGGGCAATCTTTTATGAGTAAGGGTCATTAGCCTGTTCATAGCTCAAGGGAAGTATTGAGGGAAACAGGACCTGCTGGAGACATGATGTCTGTTTCCATAATCAAAAGAAGTTCCTACAATAATTTCCTTCACAAGGTGCAATCCTCATACCAGGGCCAGAATAAGGGGACAGGTCACTCCTGATACCGATCAACAAGGTACCTTGGGAGTCGATGCTCAAGCAGAAATAATTGAATGGGGGTGGGGGGTGGATATCAGTCATCATCTGATTGGCAAGAGACCGTGCAAACTTGCTTTAACCTCACCAGAAGCTTTCTCGACTAGTGGGCTCAGAATGGCTCCCAACACTTTTACTAGGTTCACAAACTGAAGATAATAGAAACATCCCTTCAGGGTTCTGATAGGAGATTCTGAAAAGAGAGAGTTGCTCTATACCAAAGGGTACATACCTTTTACTAATACTGAAACCATTAGATGGTGTAACTGTAGCCTTCTTTGTGTGCATCTCTCAACAGACTTCTGTGGTCTGTGTGTGGCCATCCCTTCCTATTATTTCCCTTTTAATACTATTTACTACTATTATAATTTATTGGGTATTCTGAAGAGATGCCAAGTAAACATTTATGCTCATTTGCCACTTTGAACTAGAAGCCCTGTTGTTTTTCTTTACAATGTAATTGTGTTGGTAGATACACATATAGAAACTTGTTGAAAATTTATAAAATTATATACTTGAAGTAGATGCATTTTGTAGTATGTAAGTTCCATTTCAATAAATTTTATTAAAATAATCAGGTAACAACAGACTTAGTATAATAATTATTATTAGGCTTTTATGATAATCAGTTCACCAATACAAATAAATTGGTTTGGAAATAAGTTTGATAAATAATCACCTTTGTCTAACTTCTCAAAAAAACCAGAGTGATGCATAAAAAAAGAGCTCTCTCCTTCTCTTTCAGAATTAATAAAGAATTTTCTCTTTGAAGTCTGCACAAGAATGATAACTGATCCCTTAGATTATGCATGGTCACTCATCTATCACGGAACTCAACATTCTAAGGTTCTGCCAATGTAACTCGGTAAGGTATCAGTAAAAGAAATAAACCAGTTTGCTGTATTAAAGAAACATAATCTAACATGCAATGCTCTAACTTCAAATGGGTAATTTTGCATTGCCTATGAAGAGGCTTTCTTTATTAAATTAAGAATTTCCACAGCATATCAATAGAAAAATTGTCTATCCTTCAAAATATATCATCCTTTCACAAAAATTATAAAATCTTCCCTGAGTTTATTTTATTTTATAACAGAAACCTCTTCTGTTTCACTTGGTATCAAAATACTCTTATTTAATACACAGCACGTTCAGTATTGTTTGATTGAAATTGATGCTTTCATCCACAAGAGAATGTTCATGACTTAGACTTGGCCAGTTATAATACAGCATCCTAATAGCCACCTTTGCCACCAATTTGAAGATACTGGATTAAAAAGCAGAGACAAAGATGGTAAAAGAGAATGATTTCTTACCCTATCATTTGTGCTCCTCAATCATGACTACCTGAAAGTCCCCAGAACTTCCCAGTTAAATGAGTTAATACATCCTTACTGCTTTAATCTAATCTGAGTTTGATTTCTTCTAAATAAAAACAAAAAATAGTAATATAGATACAATTGGTTTCTTTATTATTTTTGTTTATTTATTTTGAGGGAGGAAGAGAAACAGAGAGAGAGAGAGAGAGAGAGAGCATGTTTGTGAATGAGGGAGGGGCAGAACAAGGGAGAGACAGAATCCCAAGCAGACTCTGTGCTAAGCCTAGAGCTGGACTGTGGTATCATGATGTGCTCTGAAACAGACTGAGCCACCCAGGCACCCCATGGTTTCTTCATGAAATAACATTGTGAAATGTGTGTATAATGTAACCATTTGGGATATTCAGAGTAAACACATCAGAAACTATTTGAGCAATCAGCTTCATTTTGTTTTATCCAAAACAACTTTTTTGTTTGATCAAAAAATTATCCCACCTCACCCCCCAACCCCCAAAACACGTGTGTGTATCTTACAAAGCTAGTTTTCTATCTCGCATTCTTTCATAAATGATAACTTTTAATATTAATTAATATCTTTAATTTAGCTACTGACAAGAAAATTTTATATGATGAAATAAATAGTTACCTTATTTTAATAGCTATTAATAGAAAGAGTGGAATGAAAAGTTAACTACTGTAGCTGAATTCTTCTTCTCAGTGCCCAGCTATGTCTCGCCAGTTAAGTGGTCACATCAGCCTCACCTTACAGGTGATTTTCCTTATATTTTGGGCCAGTTGGTTGCCCTCCATCCTTGGCTCTCAGAAAATATATACTAATTTGTATTTTAAAATGTGGAAAAGTCTACACAAACATGAAGTGGGACTGCTAAGTGTTACTTAATAGTTCAGTTTTTAGCAAATGTTGTTAGATTGATATACACTGTTGGATGAGTGGGGGATGGTGTTCTTTGCTAGCCCCAAACAATATAAAACTATGAATTTTCCTTTTCTCTTTTATTGTTATTATATGATCAAAATTTTTTTGTACTTTTCTACATTCTAACTGGAAGGTAAAGTCCAAATTCCTTTAAAAGGAGTAAACAGCAGACTCAATTAAGCTAGATGGTTGCTAGCTAGATACTGAATTAACTTTTTCTGGTTCCTTGGACGTGCTTTTTTCCCATCAGAACCACTGATGATTTTAAAATAAACAGCTTCATGAACCCCAGACACATTCACAACCAAAATGGCGATTTGATCAATGAGAGCTGAGCAAAAATATCTGAGTGCTGCCTTTTTCAGAATTTTATTTGTTAACTGTGTATAGAGAACCTTAACATACTGAGGACTCTAAACTTCCCTCAATTACTTTAGAACTCCTTGACATGCTTAGCCGGTTGTCAGCTCAGTTCACAACGAATACTGTTGTAAACCAAAACAGATTGTTTTTAAATTGTCTCTTTAGACATTGCTAATAAGAGGAATTGTAGAAAAGTAGGCTCTAGATAACAGATATCTTTATTCTGTCCTGAAAGAAAGAAATCATTCCAAATACCTTTCAAAAAGAACATGTAAGTCTATCTCTGATATATAGCTCTTCATAGTCTACCTGACAATTTAAGAAGGGTGAATGGAAATTAATTCTTTCAGGATTGCTCAATTGGAACACAATTTAGAATATGATATTACTGCTGCAATTAACTGATCTTTCACTTTGAGGGGCAAAATAAATGTACCACTGATTTGTATAGCATTAGCATCCTCAGTACTATTTAGACAATGACTCTCATCCACTTAACGAATTCACTAAGATAAAATGGAAATACGTTCTGTGCTGAATGCTACTAACATTATATAAAGAGAATTAGATTTGATTACAAGAGTAAAATGAAGGGTGTTTTAGAAATCTAAACCTAGAAATTTAGAAATCTCTTTGTTTCTTATATACTGAAAAGAAAGAAAAATTCTTGCTCTTTTAGAAGCTTAAACTATCTAGGTTAAATACCCTGGGAAAAATAAGTGAAGCAGTATTATTATTAATTTTTTTTTTTTACTTTTTCTATCATTTTTAAAGAAGTAATATTTGATTACTCTGGATTATTCTGGAGTTCAGTGTTTTGGAAAAGAAATTAAAAAGTCAAGTTATGGGTTGAATTTAATAGTTATCATCATTTATTAGTTTTTACTATGTACCAAGTACCATTTGAAGGGTTTTATTTGCATTATTTCATTTATGTAAAATGTGTAATATCTATTAATCACTCTTCAAAGTGCTAGCATCTTGGTAAAACACATTATGGCAATAGGGAGAGAACATCATTAGTAGGCAGGTTTGAAGATAGATGTTGAGAAGTCCAGGACTCTTTTAAGATGCTTAAGGAATTCACTTTTTTCTTTTTATATAAAAATGTGGATTGCTAGGGAAAATTATCACCGTATAAAAGAAAAGGCTACTTCTTAAAAAACAATTGCATTAAGAACCTAAGGTAAAACAAATCCTCAGGTATTTTGAAAAAATATAAAAAATATGTATGACTTTAACATAAATTATTTTAAATGACGAAGAGTTTGATTTCAAATTTGGTATCTTTTTTTTTTAATGGAGCAAATTCAGGGAAAGAAAACATTATTTTGTGATACAAGAAGTATCATGAAAAAACTCTAACTTTTTAAAAACAAACTTAACACTTATTTGAAGGGAATTGTGATGAGTTCTGAGGGGTTACAGTGATCTCAAGAAGGTGATGTTTCAGTTGGGAGGAGAGAGCTTCACATGATGAATTTTTAAAACATTCTATAACTACTCAAGAGATGTTACAAGTGAGAATATAAGAGACCGCTGAGTGCAAATGTCTGAGCAGAAAGTACAGCCAGCAGGTACTTTACAGTGTAAGGAGTCAAAGTAAATTTCAAAGGTAGATAGGAGGCCAAAGAAAAAGACATTATCTGGTGCGAGGAACCTGGGTAAGGATATAAGTTTACAGTATTATATTTTGGTTTTCTTAAGGTTCTTAGTTGTGGTAAACATATTTGAAGAATTTATAAGCTCTTAAATGTACTTGAAAATTAATTTGAGCTATGTAAATTTACTATGGATATCATTTGATTTTAAATAAATAACTTTTTACTATATCTCATATCTGAAGGATTATTTTGTTTTGTAAAAAATAATTCAAGGAAAGCACAATTTAAATTATACCAGTTTTATTGTTTTAAAAGAACTGTGATATTTATATACAAGGTACAGTTTGGCAATTACCTTTAGTCTTTAATATTTATAATAGTCCATAAAATTTCACCCATCATTCTTTTTTTTTGTGGTATTTATTTTTTTTCTAATAGTTTATTGTCAAATTAGTTTCCACATAACACTCAGTGCTCATCCCCACAAGTGCCCTCCTCCATGCACATCCCCCCCCTCCCCCCCACATCCATCAGTCCTCAGTTTTTTGTCAGCATTCAAGAGTCTCTCATGGTTTGCCTCTCTCCCTCTCCCCCACTATTTCTCCCCTTTTTTCCCCCTTGGCCCTCCGTTAAGTTCCTCCTAATCCTCCTATACGTGCAAACATATGGTATTTGTCCTTCTCTGCCTGACTTATTTCGCTCAGCATAACACCCTCAAGGTCCATACATGTTGCTACACATGGCCAGATTTCATTGTTTCTCATTGCCATGTAGTATTCCATGGTATAAACCACATCTTCTTGATCCATTCATCTGTTGATGGACACTTAGGCTCTTTCCATGTTTTAGCTATTGTGGAGAGTGCTGCTATGAACATTGGGGTACATGTGCTCCTATGCATCAGCATTTCTGTATACCTTGTCACCCATCATTCTTATTGCTTGAGTAGATTTATAAGATTTCCAGCTCTTATGAACTGTTTTTTTTAAACTTCCACTTAATATTCTAGAATTGCATAAAACCCAAAGTTTGAAATAATGTCTCAATTAAAGTAGGAAAATTTCTTTGTCTATAAAGTATACATACTGGCTGAACAGAAGAACAAAAAAGACTTTATTAAGGGGACACCTGAGTGGCTCAGTGGGTTAAGGCATCTGACTCTTGATTTCTGCTCAGGTCATGATCCTGCAGTTCGTGGGAATCAGCCCCTCTTTGGGGGTCTGTGCTGATAGCCTAGAGCCTGGTTGGGATTCTCTATCTCTCTCCCTCTTTCTCTTTTCCTCTCCCATGCATGTGCACATTCTCTCTCTCTCTCATAACAAATAAATAAACTTAAAAGAAAAGACTCTAGGGGCGCCTGGGTGGCTTAGTCGGTTAAGCGTCCGACTTTCGCTTAGGTCATGATCTCACGGTTCGTGGGTTCGAGCCCCGCGTCGGGCTCTGTGCTGACTGCCAGCTCAGAGCCTGGAGCCTGTTTCAGTCTGTGACTCCCTCTCTCTCTGACCCTCCCCTGCTCACGCTGTCTCTCTCTCTCTCCTAGAAATAAATAAAAAACATTAAAAAAAATAAAAGAAAAGACTCTATTCAGGATATACTCAAACTGATTCATAGACACACAAGGCTTGAAACTTCTGTCTGATTAGGGGAGGAAACTGTATGTATACTTTTTTTTTTTTTTTTGTAATCCCTTGGACATCAGCACCATTCTACATAATAGAGAACTATTTCTTTTCTGACTCTGTTTCCCTTTTAGTAGTTGAAAATTGATTGAGATTAAGAGAAATACCTGCATAGTCCATATCAGCAAGGATAGAAAACAAATGAATAAAATTGTTGTTCTTATCTTCAGCCTTCAGAATTTGATTGTAGTATTTTGTTGTGTTTATCTTCTTCTCTTATTTTGTGTGATTTCTTTATTCATTACATTGTTTTCCTCTCAAGATTTACAAACTTAGCTAGTGAAAATTTCAATGCAAGTCATACATCTATAACAATTAATTTTTGCATGGATAGCAAGATGTGACTTACCACTTCCTCTTTGAAAGATGATTTGGTATCTTCATACTACCTCCGTATTAATTATGGATGTACTCAGCAAGTGAAATAAAAGTATGAATGGCTTTAAAAGCCCTGGAAATGGGCCTGAAGATGGAAGAGATGACATGTGAATGCATTGCTTTAAATTATGTTTTTTTGTGTTTTTAAAAACATTTTTCCATTTGCATATGTTACTTTGGCTAAAAAAATTAAAAATAGTAATAGAATTAAAAAATATTTCCCTATTAGAGAACATGTTCTCTATGATATATATATCATATCATATATCACCAATGATATATATATATGTATATATACATACACACACATATATATACATACTATTGTGTGTATATGTAGTGTGCATATATGCACACACATTGATAGCATATTATCATGAAATGATATATGTCATATTATCTATGTATTGATCTATGTGTCTCTATCATTAGAATATAAGATTCAGGCCATGAGGCTCAATGAGCTCACTAAAGAAGACAATTCATATTTATAAGAGAAGAGGGCTCAGAAACAAATTCCCAAAGCATGCACAATTTACTGCTAAGATACAGGAAGTAAAGAAAGCTAAATTGCAGCCATCAGAGGATGAAAAGATGAAAGACAATATCCAGCTTGGTGACTATAGTTAATAATACCTTACTGCATATTTGAAAGTTTCTAAAAGAGTAAATCTTAAAGGCTCTCATAAGAAGAAAAAAAAACTTGTAACTATGTATGCTGACAGGTGTTAACTAGACTTACTGTGGTGATCATTCAACAATGCATACAAATATCAAATTATCATGTTTTATACCTGAAACTAATATAATGTTATAGATCAATTATATCTTAATTTTTAAAAATTATGGAAACCAAAAGAAAACCAAGAGAAAAGAATGTCAAAAATAAAGGCTAAGGCCACTAAGTGAAAATGCTGCTATGACCCCAGAAGGGTGAGAACAGAAAATAAGCTGCTACATTTGGCAGCATAGTCATTAACAGCCACGACAAAACCAATTTCAGTCATTTGGAGGGGAAAGTTTGATGTAGATAATCTGGATGGATACACTAGACATTAGATGACATAAACCATCTAATATTATACATAACATATAATAGTTATATATGATGTTATATCTAACAGACAGCATTTAAACCCATGAGATTGGATTAATTCATCCATTTAAAAAGTTTAGAAAGTGAAGGTAATGGAACAGTTTATAATGCTGTGAAACACCAATATTTAAGAGGAAAGAAGAGGAAGATGCAGAGACAGCAACATGAAAATAGAAGATAAGGAAGAATTAAGGAAATTAAAATAATACACTATCAAAGAAACCAAAGGAGTAGAAAGTTTCAACAAAAACAGAATAAATGAAAGTGCCAGAAATGATGCTCAATCAAATAATGAATAGAACTGATTATCGATGCCATCTCAGCTACCGAGGAATTTCAGTGATGAGGCACAGGTCTACACTGGCCATGTGGAGAGTAGGGTTAGACCCAGCTCTCAGTGCAGACAAACCAGATGGAGTATGCCAGCAACAGCTAGCTTAATATTACCCGGTGCTGGAATATATGGTGGTTATGTTGAGGTTAGATGCCAAAATAAGTTTAAAACCCAAACAAACAAAAAACACAGCCTGAGTAGTGACATTAAAGATGCCAGCATTAAGGATCAATTTTGGGATGGGGGGACTAATCAGTTTGCAGAAAAAAAACTGTAAGGTTAGGGTAAGGTAACTGCTGAGTCCGAGTACTTCTTATATATGGAAATGTCCTAATATTCCAGTCCTGCTGCTGCACAAAACTGCTCCCTCCCACGTTCTCCATTCCCTGCCTTTCTGTGTTCAACCTGTAAGGCATCTTTGTCCTTCCTAAGATGAGTCTTAACACAGTTGGTAGCTTGCTGAATTCCACCTGGACTAGAGCAGAGGATTGCGGAGGATTGGGCTGTAATTGTAAATAGGAAATTGAGGCCATCTTGTAAAAAGCATTGAAGAAATAAGCAAAAAGGTATTGACTTGAGGTATTAAGTGTGTCCTGTGTGGGTAGGAGGAAGACATCTTTGGGATCTCAAGAAAGATTTAAATGTAAAGGTAACAGAGAAGGATTTAAATAAAGGCTACCTATAATGAGAGATAAAGGTAAAAAGCACAAATAGAAGTTAAAAATTAAATCAAATTTTCAATCAACTGAAATTGAGTATAAATGTTAAGGGATAGACCTTGAAACATGTATGTGTATGGTTAGATATAGAAAATACATGAAGAGAGAATAGGGGAGTGTAAGTATAGATATAATGAAAATATTAATATACACCATGATACGGTTTATAACAAATACAAAATGTTTTAAGAAAGTAACTTAAGTAAAAGGGTAAAAAATGTAACAGAAAACTTTAAGTCCCTGCATTGGTTGAAAACCTAGTTTTATTCAGTTTCTTCAAATGACTACCTAATGGGAAATGATTATGAATAAATGTCCATATAATAAATAATCTAGTATTTTAAGCTTTTAATAAAAATCTATTCTCAAACTTCAAAGAAAGTACTTTGCTGAAAAGGAATTTATTTTATCATAAAACATACTTTAAAAACTAAATCTGATAGTGCATATTGCTACTATTGTCCCCTCTGGTCTCTTTCTTCATGCTGTATTCCATGTGCTAAAATTCCTTGATATCAGAATAAAACTAAATGGAGACCAAAATGATATTGAAGCATTCAACTAACTTCTCTAGAAACATATGGTGCTTTTTGTTGCCTGAAGTATTGATATTGGCAACAGAGTGTATCCCACATTCCCTTTCCTGCATAGGTGGAATTACATCATGCTACTCACTCTCTCACTTCAGCTGTTCATTATGAAAAATAAATGCTCTAAATAGTTTGTGAAAAGTCAAAGACCAGGGATGCTTTTATTTATCTTTTGATCTATTGTCACTAAATGAGCTACATAATGTAAAAATAGTCAGAATTATTTATTTGACTTAGGGTCCTATAACTAGCCCAGGTTCAGAAAGATGAAGCATAACTCTGGAAGGAAGATTGATTCAGAATACTTTTTTTGATCTATTTACATAAAATGTCACTGAAGTAATGACAATTTCATGAATCATTGGGAATATATTATTTTAGCACTCTAGAAAGTTATTAAATAAATTACTGCATTCTGAAACTCAGTGCATTAAATTCTATTAGAGCACAGGGGTCATATAGTTTCTCAGAGTAAATGATAAATCAAACCAAAGTAATTATTTAACTACTTCAGTACATTGCTTATATAAAAAATGGAAACTAAACCAATTAAAATTTCTTTTATTTGAAAGTAAAATACAGGAAAAAGGATATGGGTAATAACAATCACATTTGTTGAACAATAATAGAATGTAAACTTTTATTTTGAAATATTTTTATTGACATTTAGTAGTCAAAAATATTAGTATTTTGGGCTCTATACCCAGTTCCAAAGTGTAGAATAGGTGTTTTCTCCCCACACCACCAAGAAATGTGTATGACACCAGCCGAGTGTCCTATAAGTCAACTCAATTCTGATACTGTCTACCTGGAGACAGTCCACAAGACCGCTCTATACTTCACACTCCAATCGCAAGTACAGGTTATTAGCTGTGCTTCTGACTGACTGGCTATAAATGAAAGTTTCCCAAGACCCCCTCTTTGTGTTCCATTAATTTGCTAATTTCAATTAAAGCGGCTCATAGAACTCAAGAAGCCTGTTTACTCAACAGATTATTGATTCATTAAAAAGGATGTTAGAAGGTATGAGTCAACAGCCAGATGAAGAGACACATAGGTCTTAAACAAAGGAGCCTCTGTCCTTGTGGAGTTTGGGGAACAGCATGATAAAACAAGGAAGAATTCTGGTTTCCCAACAAAGCATTCTGGTTCTCTAACCTGGAAGTTCTCCAAACTTCCTCCTTTTGGGCTTTCCTGGAGCTTTCATTACATACATATGACTGATTAACTCATTGGTCATTGGTGACTGATTAAACTTCTAGCCCCTGTCCCCTCCCTGGAAATCAGGGGCTGAGACTGAATGTCCACCCCTCTATTGAGGATTGGTTTCCCTGGCAACAACTTAACCATCCTTAAGTGCTTTCCAAAAGTCACCTCGTTAATGTAAACCCAGTTGGGGAAAGGGGCTTATTATGAATAAGAGGAAGAAGATACCCATTTCACTCTTACAACACTGAAGCATTTCCAAGAAATGAGGGCAAGCGACCAAATATTATAAGAAACTATGTTCCCATTGCTCTTGTCACTCAGAAAATTCCAAGGTTTTGGGAAACTATGAGCCAGAACTGTGAACGAAAAGCAAATATATATGAGGAATATATATTGTAGCCACTTAAGTAACCAAGTATATATTTCTTATAGATAACAATAACACAATTAATTTTTGGTTTAAGTTTTTATATATAAATACATTTGATACATATATATTTATAAATATTTATATATATATATAACACTTTAGATTAGATTCAGAAGTTAGAGGACATTTCTGTAAAAGCTAAACTATGTCCAAGTATTTATTCAGAATCTGTTAAGTGCTTGATGCATATGACTTCCACTGCACAATTTTGGTATTGTCTGAAGTCTGACTTCCTCTGATGCAAATAGGAAGAACAGGTCAGGGATATGGGAGGTTCTATGACTCCTGCCCTTTTCTTTTCAGCTGTTGTGCTATATCTAATGTGGACCCTTAGCCATCATTATTTTTACATACCTATAGTTCAGAAATAGCTCAGAACTATAAACCATGTTACTAATAAGTAAACAAAGCTTGCAATATTATTTTGGTGAGACCATGGCTCTGGCAAATGGGTTCTGTCTTTCAAAATGAATCGATTTCCATATAATACAATACTTCTGTCATCTTATTTTCCAGCATGGTGTCCAGTGTTTCAACCACTGCTATTTCAATGAAAAATGAGTATATTATCTGTACAAGAATTCTCATTTTCTAAGCAAGCAAACCTCACCTAGCTAAAACCAATCCCTTCATTTACCAGAAACCACCAGAGAATAAAACTAAAAAAGGATACAAGGGATGATTTGATATTTTGACATCCTACTTTACTCAAGATCCAAGATGACTAAAGATCTGACAGGAAATAAAACAGTTTCAAAAAGTTGGATAAGGTGACAAAATTGAATCAGATGATAACATTTATAGAAAGTAGCACCTTCTGTGAATGACCATTTATCAGAATGGATTGACTAAGTTTAGTGAGCATGTTCAGAATATAAAACAACGAAAAAATGGCAAATGCACAGAAACGAAATTCTTATGAAGAAAAAGTGGGATGGTTTTCGAAAATATTTTTCAATACACTATTTCTCTTATCATTTGGGGAAAGGAATATATCAGAAACAAACATCAACATGGTGACTACTTAAAAAAGAACAGTGATTGAACTTTTTCTTTCACTTGCCGCAATCTGCAGTTGCTAGAAAATACGGCAGTCCCCCCTTATCCATGATTTCTCTCTCTCCACAGTTTGAGTTACCAGTAGCCAGCTGTGGTCCAGAAGCAGTTGATCCTTCTTGTGATATATCATCAGAAGGCCAATAGTAGCCTAATGCTATATCACGATGCCTGTGTCATTCACTTCACTTCATCTCATCAGGTAGGCATTCTGTCATCTCACATCATCACAAGAAGAAGGGTGAGTACGATAAAATAAGGTATTTTGAGAGAAAGACCACATTTACATAACTTTTATTACACTGTAGTTATAATTATTCTATTATTATGTATTGTTATTTTTCTTACTGTGCCTAATTTATAAGTTAAACTTTATCATAGTATTATGTATATGAAAACCCATAGTACATGTAGAGTTTTATATTATCTGCTCTTTCAGGCAATCACTGGGGGTCCTGGAATGTATCCTCTGCAGTTAAGGGATGACTACTGTGTATTTCATTTTGTATTTTACCTTCCAGCTGGCAGAACTGTAACCATGTGTTCCAAGTTTATAAAACTTATGTCTTTAATCAGCAAGTTCTTGTCATACAGGTACTGTGTGCCTAACAGAGAAACACATACACACAAATAGTAAAATCTTAGTTAACTGTAATGTTGATATTAATAAAAGTACCCCCTGAAATATTTAAAATTTTCTTTAGCAGATGAGATTTATCTATTACTAAAAGGTGACTTCCCTAAATACCAACTTTTACAATTCTAGGAATGTAAATATGTAAGCTGATTTGATGAAATAGAACAAATAGTGACTGATCACATTGTTTTATGTACTTCTTTCTTTCTTATAATACAAGTTAAGACAAAGAATGAAATAAAATTTGCTAATTCCTGTCCAAACCAAATCAAGAAAATCGGGGCAGTTCTTCAAGAAATGTGTAATTTGCACAGATTCAAAAAATAAAGAAAAGCATGGATAGCAGAAAAACTATATAGAAGCAGAAATGGTTTCACAAAAAAAAAATGCATGGGTGTTGAAAATTACTCTTGGCCCTCTAGAACCCATTTTATTTTTATTTATATGCTTTCCAACTTTCTCTTTTTTAATTTTTTTTAAATATTTTTTTATTTATTTCTAGGAGAGAGAGAGAGAGAGCGTGAGCAGGGGAAGGTCAGAGAGAGAGAGATACAGACTCTGAAATAGGCTCCAGGCTCTGAGCTGACAGTCAGCACAGAGCCCGACGCGGGGCTCGAACCCACAAACCGTGAGATCATTACCTAAGCGAAAGTCGGACGCTTAACCGACTAAGCCACCCAGGCGCCCCATCTTCTTTCTCTTTTTTAAATCAATAGAAATTGGGTTATTCAAGTTTTATTCTAAAACTGCTTTCAGTTGATTATGATATTATGAGAACAGAAGGTAAGCCTCCTGAGTGTGTTTGCGTTAAATAAAAATGCCTCAAAAAGATTAAAACTCTTCTGGAACCACCAGAATAAAACAACTGGACAATGAACAAGTAGTAGGAATTCATTACATATAAAGTAGTGCCCAACAAGGTAATGAAGACTATGTTCATGCATTTCAAGAAGAAGAGAAAGAGGTGGAAATAAAAGGAGGGAAAGGGAGAAGGGAATGAAGGAGGAAGAGGAGGTGAGAGTTGAGCTGTCAGAGGAAAGAAAGTTACAAGTATGAGTCAAGCACAGATGTTGTGCAAACACCACTGATGTGGGGAAGAACATAATGAATTCTTTAACGAAGAATTGCAACTCATATTGGGGAGCAGGGCAAAGGCTTTGGTCTCTGTGTCGTTAATAAAGCTATTCATTAAGATTTCCTGAAGAAGTCGTTTGATAAGTACAGAGAAGAGTCATAGATAATAGCTTCTCAGTACACTTTGGGAACTTAGAGGTCAACAAGTTTAACCTCCTGCTACATGCTATGTACCTATCAGAGATTAATCTTGCAGCTTAGTTATTGGAATGAAGAAAAGCCTGTGATTCTTAATATTAATTTCTTAATGATTAATTCAACAAAACGATTTAATCAAACAAAAGAAGACTCCTCCCTTGTGAAAGCCTCAAGTTTCATAAATTAGAAATATACTGGTAAAATGTGAAATATTTGATAAAGTTCTGTGTCTGTCTAAATAATGAAGACCTCATTTGCTATTCATGAGTTGATTTTTTTATGAATTATCTTCATATTAAATTCACATACCACCACTCCAACCTAAATGATCATTCAGAGAAACTCTAACTCAACATAACACATGAATTAGCAGTGCTTTGGAAAAGTATTGCTCACTAGGCTGGAAATGTGCTTCTGCAATGTAGATTAATTAAAGGAGAATACTGAAGCAGAACAGATCATGCAGCAATGACACAAAAGGGAAAGTGGCAGACTTAATTCTCAATATTATTTAGAATACCATGGGAATAGAATTTAAATTCTGCTGTCAGAATTTAAACCTCACAGGAGAACATCATTTTGAAATTAATACCACCAAATATCAGTTGAAATTTAGCTGAAGATAGTTGTATTGAGGAGAATTTTCTGAAGGATACTTAATGCATCCATTCTGCTTCCTCTGTTTGCTTCTGCTATCCCTGGTGGATTGGTAAGACATAAGGGTGGGTGCTGCACTTCAGCGTTGTTTATTTAGCCCCAACTTGCAATGACCCATTCCCAGTATGCCCTAGCCAGGTACACACATTCAAGTGCACATACACCAACATCCACATGCTATAGGCACTGAATTGCTTTACTGATTGTACTTTGGTATGAAGACATGAGGACCTTAAGGACTAGAGTGCATCGTGATGCTGGAACTGTGCAAAGGCACTGAAGTTGAAGTATGTATTCTAGTTATGAAGATTTTTGGGAGAAACTTCTTTATGACTTAGTGTCATGAATATGTGTGCCTTTTCCAATGAACTAATTTGCTTTCTGTTTTGGACACTGTGATTTATATAGCTGATCACCTTTCTCTCTCAGCGTTGGCTAGGAGTAAGCTTAAGATTTATCAGGGTTCTACTCTTGGCTAATACAGAGTTGTGGTCTGCATCAATTCTAGCTCCACGTGGTATCTCAGTCTGTGTCTGTTCCCTACCTAGCCCTTCTCAGTGTTTGACATCTTGCATCATTTTATCTACATTAAACACTGTTGTAAATCCATTTTTATCAAAAACATTTTTTAACTAAAATGAGAGATGGAAAGAAGGCAACTTTTCTAAAAGAAAATGTTTGTTTTTCAACAACCAAGTATTTGAAGAGAAAGGTTAGGAACAATACTTAACACAATATCACTATATCAATATATAGCACTATCATTGGGAACACTTTCAAAAAGGCAAAATATGAAGCCAGTTGAGAGCTTCCCATTTCTTCATAAAGAAACTAGCTACATGGAGGACATTTTCTGTTAACAAAGCACTTTTGAAATCTGATTTTTACTAAGTATCATTAAACTAGAAGTAAACCTATAGACTTAGTTAATATAAGACTATATCTTTTTTTTTTAATTTTTTAATGTTTGTATTTGAGAGTGAGGGAGATAGAGCATGAGGAGGCAAGGGGCAGAGGGAGAGGGAGACAAAGAATCTGAATCAGGCTCCAGGCCCTAAGCTATCAGCACAGAGAACGGTGTAGGGCTCAAATTCACGAACCATGAGGCCATGACCCGTGCTATCATGTCCTGAGTGATAGTCAGATGCTCAACCAACTGAGCCAACAAGGTGTCCCAGGGCTATACCTATTTTTAACAATTTAGATACAATTTAATAAAAGCCCAAATATTTTCTTATATCCAAAACCCTGATTGAATCCATAAGGAGCTGTGGTTCTCTTTTCTTCATTTTGATTATAACAAAGGCCAAGTGTACATTTCTTATATAACAGGCTTGATTTTAAAAGTATTAGTTACGGGGGCCTGGTTGGCTCAGCTGGTTAAGCACTCGACTTTGGCTCAGGTCATGATCTCACAGTTTGTGAGTTTGGGCCCCCTATTGAGCTCTGGGCTGTCAGCCTGCTTTGGATTTTGTGTCTCCCTCTCTCTCTGTTTCTCCCTTGCTCACACTCTGTCTCTCTCTGTCTCTCTGTCTCTCTCTTTCTGTCTCTCAAAAATAAAGAGTAAAAAAATTTTTTAAATAAATAAAAAGTATTAGTTAATATGAAATACTGATATACTAAGGTTTGATGCTATTAGTATTGTCATATTATCTGAGTAGACTGATTTTCAAATGATATTAGAAAAAACCTACATTGAATCTAGTCCTCCTCTGGTTATATTGATCATACTAATTTTCTAGTTTCATCAGAGTTTATCTTAATTACATTCCCTAAAAGGAGTTAAAACATCTATTTAAGAGGATAATTTAAAAATATATTTTAAGGAAAAAGTATGAGGATAATGAGGTATCATCACATTGTAAGATAAAGTATCTATGAGTAATCGAAGAGATTTTGAAGATAAAGGAGGAAAATGTACTTTCTGGTGATAATCCATCAGCTAGCCCTAAAAGTCAGATAGTGTAGGGAACTGTCATTTGGTAACATATCACCTCTCAACCATGAGGGCACAATTTATACATTTTATTAAACTAAGAAACATACTTAGATCAAGTTCATCTTATATAATGAAAGTATTTATCGTATATCTCTTGGACTTTAAACTTAGCTTGACCCATGTGAAAAAGCCAATAGGAAACATCTTTCTATCTCACATAAGTGAGCTATGGCAGTAATTTCATTAATTTCTCCCAAGGAGAAATGGAAGATATTTATGCATTTATTAATTGTTCCCTTCCTATGCCATCAGTCCCATCTGAAATACAGAAACTTTAAATTTGTAGCTTTGTAATTTTCTGCAAGAAACTTCTTGTAAATATGACCTTGCTGAGGTTACTTTGCTCACCACATTCTCCACCTTGATAAAAGTGAAGTGAGTGTTTGACCCTATGAAATGATGTCTTAATGACAAATTGTTTCTAAAATGTTACTGTTATTATTTTTTTAATATTGCTGTCATTATTATATGACAGCTGTGACTTTGTAAAATTAGTTTTTCAAACTTTAAATACCTGGATTTAGAGTCTGGCCAGCAGTTGATTCTAACCAAGATAATAAAAGAGAAAACAGCAGATTTGTGCTCTAATACCAGGGTTGGAGTAGGCTGCATTTACTACAGAATCTGCCAGTACTATAATCTGTGCATTTCAGATTCCTTTTTTTTTCCTTGAATTGCACTTGCTCTTTGAAAGTACTGGTTTCACTTATTGAAATATCTATCAATAATTATTTGATCAGTGGGCAAAATTTCTGAGAAAGATATATCCAAAAGTTCAGAGTTGACATAACATGAAAATTATAATGATAAATGCAGATATGTTAGGATTTCGTATTGAAATAGCATTGTAAACTCTTAGAATATTATGACAAGTTAGAAAAAATGAATATGCTCATCTATAAAAAATATAAAGAAATCAAGAAAAAGAATATAATTCAAGTGATAGATTTTAAAAATCAGTGAAATAAGGAAAAAGGAAGTTGAGTTCTGTAGTGTAGCAGAAATTGCCACCTTACCTCAACTCCTTAAATTGCCTCAATTTCCCAAAGTCATACTGATAAGGTGAACAAATTCTTAGAATTCCAATACTGCTATATTCATTTCATGTGGCTGCTGTGACAAAATAACACAAAATACCTCATGTGGCTTAAAACAACATAAACGCGAGGCATCTCTGTGACTCGATTGAGTGTCCAACTTCGGCTCAGGTCATGATCTTACAGTTCATGGGTTCGAACCCCATGTTGGTCTCTGTGCTGACAGCTCAGAGCCTGGAACTTGCTTCAGATTCTGTCTGTCTGTCTCTCTCTCTCTCTCTGCCCCTCTCCCACTCACACTCTATCTTTCTCTCAAAAAATAAATAAACATTAAAAAAAAAGAAAAGACTTCTAGAAGAAAGATTTTAGATGGAAGACAGGAAGACACCACCAACAAGGTTTCACCACTAATGTTGTTTGCCTTCATCCGGTAATTTGACTACCATTATTTAAAAGACATTAGCTAAGATTTCATTCATTTAGACTAGGCAGTTGCTGGAATCAAACAATATTTGCAAATCCCTGTATCTCACTAATGCTTGTAATACATATGTTCCCAACAAAAAAATTTTGATGTAGTTTTTACAGTATAGTATTTATAATAATTTATAATTCATATATCTGACAAAGGATTTATATTCAGAATATACTAACAGCTGTTCCATTTCAACAAAAAGCAAAAAATTATCCAAAAATTAGCCTAGTATTTGAAAACACATTTAACAAAACAAAACCCACATAGAATAGAATAAAAGCATATCAGTTTATGTTCAACATCATTAGTAATGAGGGAATTTCACCTTAAAACTTCAATGAAGGACTGAACTCAAACACAGTAGAAAAATTTAGTTAAGAAACTAACAATACCAAATGTCAATTTAGTTAAAAAAAAAAAACTTACAATACCAAATGCTGATGAGGAGCAAGTAGAAATTTCATGCATTTCTGTTAAAAATGTAAAATGTTATTACTGTTTAGGAAATTTTATAGTTCTTCATATAGTTAAATATATTCCTACCATATGACCCAATGATTCTACTACTAGATTTTTAACCAAGAGAATGTAAAACCTATGAACACACAACCTTGTGTGGGACTGTCCATAACACATATATCTATCATAGCCCCAAACTGGTAACAACTCTGATGAACAGTAACAAGTGAATGAACAATTACACTATGAGATTTATATAATGGGATACTATTCAGTGATAAAAAGAACAAACTGCCAACATGCATAACAAAATGGAACTATTTCAAAAACGTTATGCTGAGGGAAGTAAGTGTGACACAAAAGAGTATATACGATGTTCTTTCATTTACATGAACCTAGAGAAGAAAGATTTAAAGTTCCAGTACTCAGATTACTAGTTGCTCAGCCCTAGGAGGTGGAGTGTTGACTGAAAGATGACACAAGTGAACATTTTGGGATGATGAAAATGTCTTCTGTCTTTCTTGTGGTTGTAATTCCATGGGATATAAATTTGTCAAAACTCATTGAAACATATCTAAAATCTATTTTATCATATGTAAAATATACACAAGTAAAGTTGATATAAAACACCTTTTATAATAGCATCAAAACCATAAAATACGTAGAGAGAAATTTAACACAAGATGTACAAGACCCCTACACTAAACCCCTAAAAACCTTGCTGAAGTAAATTTAATGAAAAGCAAAATGGGAAAAACATCATGTTAATGTTTTAGAAGGCTTAGTGTTATTAAGGTTTAGTTTTTTTTTTTTTTCAAACTCATCTATAGACTCAATGTAATCCAAAACAAAAACTAACATGATTTTTGGTAGAAATTGACAAGCTGGTTTTGCATTCAAATAGAAATGCAAAAAACTTAGAATAGCCATACGATCATAAGCAAAGAACAAATTGTTAGAGAACTTGTACTACCTGTTTTCAAGATGTAGTATACAGCTACAATAATTGGCAGAGTATGATAATGGCCAAAAACAAATAGAACAATAAAACTAACTTGAATTCACAAATAGGCCCATGTGTAATACAGTTCACTGATTTTTTTTTTTTTTTTTTTACAGTGAACTGATTAATAGGGTAAAGAGTAGTCCTGCATTCAGTTCAAAAAAATAATGCTGAAACAAGCAGATATTCATGTGGGGGTAAAATGAATCTTGATTTTTCTTTCTCACATCATATATAAGTTTTAATTTGTGAAATCATATATGTAAAGCTAAAGGCTAAAACTAAATCTATAAAGCTTCTACTAGAAAACACAGGAGAATATCTTAGAGATTTTGCATAAGGCAAACTTTTTTTTTCTTTACAGAAGATAAAGAACTAAGCATAAAAGAAATAATTGATATGTTAGACTTTATCAGAATTAAGAACTGCTCATCATAAGTCACTGTTTAGAAAATGAATAGGAAAGCCATACTGAGAGAAGATTTTGCTGTAGATATATCTGACTGTGGACTTGTACTCCTAAGATAAGGGATTTTTCAACTCAGCAATATAGAAGAAATGTCCAATTTAAAAATGGGCAAAATACATGAACACTTATGTCACATGAATGATGAACCTACACATGAAAAAGTGTTCAGCATTAGTTATCATGTAAAATGCAAATTAAAATCACAATGAGATCCCTTTATACTGCCACTAGAATGTCTAAAACTTGAAAAGACAGGCAACACTAAATCTTAGCATGGATGCAGAATAACCCAAAGTTCCGGTGAGTGTCAGGAGTGTAAAATGCTTTCGCCATCCTGGAAAACTCTGCCAAGTTCTTATCAAGTTGAGATATATTAATATACAGGGGCGTCTGGGTGGCTCAGTTGGTTAAGCGTACGACTTCAGCTCAGGTCATGATCTCATGGTTCATGGGTTCAAGCCCCGCGTCCGGCTCTGTGCTGACAACTAGCTCAGAGTCTGGAGCCTGTTTCAGATTCTGTGCCTCCCTCTCTCTCCGCCCCTCCCCTGTTCACGCTGTCCCTCTCTTTCTCAGAAATAAATAATAAAAAATAGTCAAAAATTTTTTTAAAAAAGGTATATTAACATACATTAACCTTGCAACCTAACAATTCCACTCCTACGTATCTGTCCAAGATAAATGAAAACCCATGCCCCCAACAAATCTTGTCCAAGAATGTCCTTAGCAGGCTTATTCATAGCCAAAGTGAAAACAACTCAGTATTCAACAACAAAAGAATAATATCCTTGAAATGTAATACAACTCATCAGTATATAAAGGAACAAACTGTTAATAAGCACAGTCACAGAGGTGACTCTCACAGACATCATGCTGAGTGAAAGAAACTGCACAAAAACCATATAATATATAATTGCATTTATGAATTTCAGTAACAAAACTAATCTATGATGATAGAAATCAGAAAAAATGGTTCTCTTAGGTAAGCAGAACAATAGGTTAGGAAAGGAACACAGGCAGCTTTCGGGGAGTAAAGTAATATTCCAGCTCTTAATTGGTGTGTAGATAGATGAATGCATGTATTTGGCAGAATTCATAAAGCCATACTTTTAATGTCTATATAATTTCACTGTCATTTATATACTTCTTCTTTTAGAAATAAGGCAGCGTTTAGGACTCAGTTCCTTTGCATTAGGCAATTGCTGGAGAGTAACAATAGCATGGAATTTATATGTGAAATATCAGCTGTAAGGGGAGCTCCAGCAGCAGCACTACTTATAATGATGTAACAAAGAAACACTATGGAACTGCTTCAGAGTTGCCGCCTCGCTCAGGACAGCCAGGAAACAGCTCCAGCAGGCAGGGCACCCTGATGTGCAATAATCAGAGGCGAGGTGGTTCATTTCTAATATGGAGCTGAAAAGTAACCCTCAATACATTTTTGCTGAATCGAAAAAACTTTTTAACAGACTATGAAGAGCAGTAAAGCTGTTATCAGTGAAGGCTTTAGAAAAGCTACAGTTATACATTGAATGAACTTTTGTAGAAGACACATAAACCTTTTCAGCCTTCATCTAACTTATAGTTAGTAATAATTACATTGCAATGTTGTTAATTTTATTATTTAAACAAATATTCATTTGTTCTTCCACAATAAATGTTAATGTAGATAGATAAAATCATGCATTGAATCAGTGATCATTGTTACAATATGGCTTAGGTGAGGGCAGAAATAGTGCTCTATATTTTGCTTGGGATTATTTTAATTCTATTTACCAACTTCTGAAAATATATAAACCTTTTAGAGTGTCCATGCTTCATTTCTTTACAGTAGTATTGCATCTAGATTCTACTTTCTTTTTTTTTTATAAGTTTATTTATTTTGAGAAAGAGAAAGAGAGAGAGAGAGAGAGAGAGAGAGAGAGAGAGAAAGAACATCCCAAGCAGGCTCCACTCAGGCAGCACAGAACCTGATGCTAGATTGAAACTCACAAACTGAGTTTGTGATCATGACCTGAGCAGAAATCAAGAATCAGACGCTTAACAGACTGAGCTACCCAGGTGCCCTATAGATTCAACTTCCTTTTTTATAACTGGAATGAAAATCACTGGAGCTAAGACTTATTGAGGGGCAAAAATTATTTCTGATATCTGAGGTCTGTTTATTATTACCTGCCTATTCAATCTCTTAATTTTCCTATTATTTTCCTTTTTTTCTTTACTCTTTTATTTATGTTTGTTTATTTTTGAGAGGGAGAGTGTGTGGGGTAGGGGCAGAGAAAGAGGGAGAGAGAGAGTATCCCAAGCAGGCTCTACACCATCAGTACAGAGCCCTATGTGGGACGCAAACCCATGAACAGTGAGTCAAAATCATGACCTGAGCCAAAATCAAGAGTTGAACGCTTAACTGACTGAGCCACCCAGGTGTCTCACTTCCTTTAGTCTTTTCAAGCTGATTTTTAAAACTGATTTCTCTTAGTTCTCATTTCATATATGAAGCCTTAATAAGTTCCTGAGATGCATGCTATTTATTCACTTTCTTCCTCCCAACAGTATGAATAATCTCTGATACATAGTGATGATTTTAAATTTTTTTTAACATTTATTCATTTTTGAGACAGAGAGAGACAAAGCATGAGTTGGGAAGGGACAGAGAGGAAGGGAGACACAGAATCTGAAGCAGGCTCCAGGCTCTGAGCTGACAGCACAGAGTTTGATGTGGAGCTCGAACTCACAGACTACAAGATGATGACCTGAGCTGAAGTCGGACGTTTAACTGACGTTTAACTGACTGAGCCACCCAAGCGCCCCAAATGATGATTTTAAATGTACACTGTTGGTGAAAGAATCTAGATGAATTGCACTTGTATGCTATAATCTCACTGGGGCAGGTGGAGGTGTGGAGACTCTGCTGACCTAACAAACTTTGTAAAACAGTGTTTTAACTGGAAACTGACTGAGGATTAAAGGACTAAAGTAAAATGAATTTTACATCCACAAGTAAGCTATCTGGCAAAGTTTTTTCCCACGTGAGTAAGGGTTCACCATTCTAATACCATTATACATTCATATAAAGGAATTGAACAACTAAGTATAGAGATGGCAGAGTGCAGGGGCCAGGTTTTCAATGTTGGAGTCGGAGATTATAGATAAGCAAGGAGAATAGTTTAGAATGACCCATGCAATAATAGGATTAGAGTTGGAAACAGTGTGAATTCATGTTTATCTTAATATAGATGTAGATGGTTACATAGGGAAATATATATACATATATGTCTATGCATATGTATTACTATGCACACATAAAGTTGCTCTGTTAACTGAGAGGGTATAGAAGTGACCACACATGGTAGCAACGAACATATCTATCATCCAGATCTTGGTTGCTAACATTCTCCAGAAAAAAGAATCAGGATTCTTTGTAGAAAGACTGATTCTAGGAATGGAGCAGGAAATAATATGAACCTTGAATATCTTCTAGTGCCAAAAAATAATTAATTCCTAAAATAATAATAATAATATAAAGATTATAATGAGAAGGCATGCCAAAGGGACACAGGAGTCAACTCAAAGAGCTCTCAATGCCCAGAGCTGGAAAATTTGAACAAAATGAATAAAGCAATATTGGATTATAACCCAAAGTATAAAAGAAATATCCATGAGTTGATGCTTATATGAATAGATGATTAAATACATAAATAAATGATTGAATAAATAAATAGGGGGAGGGGAGAGGCAAATCCAAATAATTTATACAGATATTCTGCTCTCAAGAAGAAACCTAACTCCCTAATCTCCAAATGTGGGCTGCACGTAGAGAATTCCCTACAAAGAGAACAGTAGGGAAAGTGGGGGGTGTGGAGGGAAGAATAACTTTACAGAGAAGAAAGATGACAAACACTCTTCAGCCAGGTGATCAAGGTTAACACCAATAGTGATGAACCATGTTGATACTATGTACCCTTGTTATAATGTGATGAAAATGACACTTCACCTCTGTGGTCTTCCTCCCGAGAGAACATAACCTCAGTCTAATGAAAAACAAAGTGGACAAATCCCAATTAAGGGATGTTCCACAATATACCTAACCAGTACTCAAAACTGCCTAAGTCATCAAAAAAAGGAACACCTGAGAAACTGTTACAGACAAGATAAGCCTAAGAACACATGACAACTAAATGCAGCATATCCTGGATGGGATCCTGGAACTTACAAAGAATATTAGGTAAAAAAGGAAATCTAAATCAAGTATGGACTTCAATAATAATGTGCCAACATTAATTCATTAATTGAAACAAACGTGACTTACTAATGTAAGACAATAATGGAGGAAAATGGGTGTGAAGGATAGTGAGTATATCTGTACTATCTTTGTAGTTTTTCTACAAATCTAAAACTGTCTTAAAATAAGTTTATTTCAGAAAAAAAATACAGGGAGAACTGCTTCAGTGAGAGCTACGTCATACGCTTGTCATTTTTCAATGTTCCTATTTTGATTTCACGGTAGGTTGGTTGGTTCGCTTGCTTATTGATTGGCTTGGGCCAGCTGTGGTTCACTGGTAATTGCTAAGAATCAGGTTTTGTGTCTCTATATTTACTGCAACTTATGTGCTTTTCTCAGTTCCTGAGACAGCCTTTAACCAGAGGTTTAATTCAAAGTCCATAAGTAGTATAGATTTTCAGTGTCCACACTGAAAGAATTCAGGTCAGGCATAAGCATAGTAAATGTTCCCTGGCATTTTATTAATGATCACTGCATGTCTAGTGTTTGTGGAGTAAAAAGTGTATGTATGTATGTATGTATGTATATGTAAGGAGTAAATTCATTTTAGGTGCTGAAAGAACTGTGCAGCCCATGAGTGCACAAAATATTAGACCATATTAACCTATTTCATATTGAAAGAGACCTGGCACTTGGGGAAATTCTTCCCTGTGGCCAGGTCCTCTCCGGGAGGCTCTGCCTGCTGTGCTTGCTGGGCAAACAGATGTCATGGTGTGTGGTAGTGAGAGAACAAGGAGGAGAGGTGGCCACGAGAGCTTCTTGCCTATTCAGGATACAACTCAGTCACTTCCCACAGAACTCTTTATACAAAAATGAGTGGTGTGAATTCACATACCTGCTCAGTCTTGACATTAGGACCTAAAGTTTCTCTGAATCTCCACTCTTCATCCAAATCTCCATGTACAAGAATTATTTATTTAAAACAAACAGAGAGCCTCTTAATCCTGCCTGTGTATTAGTATCCTCTCTGGAGCTTTTAAAATTGCTAATGCCTGGGCCCTGCCCAAGGCAAATCATAATCTGTAGCGGGTGGGGCGCCTGGGTAGCTCAGTCAGTTAAGCATCTGACTTTCGCTCAGTTCATGATCTTACAGTTCCTGAGAGTTCGAGTCCTGCATTGGGCTCTGGGAGCCTGGAGCCTACTTCAGATTCTGTGTCTCCTTCTCTCTCTGTCCCTACCCTACATGCAGTCTGTCTCTCTCTCTCAAAGTAAACATTATTAATAATAATAATTAATAATAATAAAGAATCTGTAGGGGATGAGGAATTGCGGGTACAAGCATCAGGAGTCCTGTAAATCCTCCAGGTGATTCTAATGTGCGTACAGGATTGAGAGCTGTTGGGGTAGATCAAGCTTTAAACCCCTATGAACCTTAACCTGGCAGTGAAGCTGCTTGTATGGGAGATGCATATAGGGTTTAAGCTTTTGCAGCTTTCAATTTAAAAAAGAAAAAATAATGGAAAAGAAATAAAACCCACAAGCACAAATGAAAACTAGAGAAAATGCTCTGGGGACTTTCACACGTCTAGGGAAGAATGACTTTAAAAATGCTTATATTTAAAATTCTCTCTCTCTCTCTTTCTTTTGTTTGCATTTCTTGATATAATTAGGAAGAGGCATATTTCTGACTTCTAAAAAGTAAAAAATCAATCTGGCTAGAGCTACAGAGCCAAAAGAGAACACGAGGAAGTAAAAGGGACAGCATGCCTGCTTCTTGAGATCAGACAGACCAGAGCATACCCCTCAAGCATTCTATGTATCTCTCGGGAAGTCCCACATCCTTGACATCGCTGTGTTTCTAAATGTAAAAATTACATGTCAATTAGGAACCTAATAAAAAAAAAAGCCTCAAATACAGGAAGCCAGGAACCACCAAGCAGTACTGAGGTTATTTGATCTAAGTAGAAATAAAACCTTAAGCTCTCCAGGACAATTAGTATTAAAGCAGGAAAAGAAGTGATTTATGATAACATTCAACTTTAAGCAGATAAAAGTAAAAATTTTTAAATATTTCTATAAACTTTCGCAAGTGTGACAATTTGATTCTACATGTTTTATTTCACTGTTTTAATCCAGAGAGGACTTGCTTCTGTGATCTTTTCTTAGAGAAATGAGTATCATTGAATAAATAGTGAATATAGGCATTACATGAATCTATATTCTTAAAGATTGCTTACAGATGAGAACAGAACTCATAGAGTTGCACATGCTAGTATACAACCTGCTTTTTAAGACAGATAGAATTAAGTTATCACAACCCGCATCTGCCTTTAAGCAGAGGTTTGATTTGAAGTCTATGAGTGGTATAGTTTTTCAGTGTCCAAACTGAAAGAATTCAGATCGTGGATTAGCACATTAAAATTTGAAGTTTGTTAGCTTAATAATGTTCAGAACTCACTAAACTGGGTTTGACATCACAAACATACTTTATCAAACTAGTGAATCTTCTTAGCCCTATGAAAGATTCACTGATTGTTTAAATGTGGCCTAAGAGAGTGTGTTTGGCCAAGAAGAGAACCACTAATTATCTGTAAATTCACAATGATCTTTAAACTTTCAACATAAATGGTTCTCATGGGGATGCTTGCCCTTTTAACTCCAGATGCTCTAAAAACTATAACAAACTGAGTAGCCAGGTGATTCCTGAGAAGTATGATAAATTTAGATTCATATAAGTTTAGGAAAAATCTCACTGGGAATATCTCTTCTTTTCTCTCTTAGGTACTAATTATATTTTATCAGTTATAAAATAACTAGAAAAATAATTATTATTTTTCTCTCTCCTTGGTAGGTTAGACTGTAATTTTTTTCTGCCCCAAAATATCTGTCCACATCCACCCAATGTCTGGTAGCTCTCAATAAATATTTATGAACTAGTCAATAATTACAAAAATGAATATATTGCTATCCTGATCTCAAATAATCTTAATCCAAACTCAACAGTTGAACACTAAACAGTTATAAAATACCTATTGCATACACAGGCACTGTGCTGGGTTCTAGGGATACATAGTTGAATAAAGTTCTTTAACACAATTCAGAAAAGAAACTGTTTGTCCTAAGATAGTCACAATATTTCTCAATGACTAATAACTGATGGCAAGTGAATGTTTCATATGCCTAATTTCAGTGGAAACCCAATTAATTTCTACCTATCTCAGTAAAGTACAATTGAGAAAATATTAGAACTGCTTCTGAGCCGTCCATTGCCAATGTCAGCAGAATGTGCTGCTTAAGGGTAAACCTCAGAGTTTAGATTTTAACTCTTTTGCTAATCGTGTGGTTTTGATCAATGTCTTAATATTTCGAAACTGTAATTTCCTAATCTGTAAAGTGGGGAAATAATGATAGTGCATTCTCACAGGGTCATTGTGACATGGGATCATCTATCTCTGAAACAAATTAAACACTTAGTAAAAGCTACTGCTGCTATATTCAGTAGTAGAGCTAGGTTTTCAAAACAGGAAGACTCCAGGGTGGTGATTTGTTTGCAGGTAGATGAAATCAGTTTGAGGCTGTGATTATAGAGCAATTTACATGAGATTGAGAAAATGTCCTTAAACATGTCAGAATGAGAGAGAAAACTGATGGAGCTTAATGGGTATCTAAAGCTCCACCAGGCTCTTGGCTGCTGTCACCATTGTTATTTATTACTTTATGTTACCACTTCATGAGGAGTGAAGAAAAACGTCATGCTAAACACTGATAGTAGCCAGAATTTTCCATTTTTTTAGTGTAGTGGAAAGAGAAGTGATGATGAGCATAAAAACGACTCTCTCATACTCATGACTGATTTAAATGAGAATTCTATGGAATATGAGAAGCCTTAGTAGGAAATCTCACTGCCAGCACTCACTCACTCATTCATCTATTCACTCACCCATTTATTCATTCATAAATAAAAGCACAATAGTAGTAATGTCTATGAGGAGCAGTGAGAAGCAACCATTTCTGTCTCACACTGGTGCTATTATGACGACCAAATTAAAAGCTAACTTATGGGGAAAAAACACACACACACAAGTTCTGCTGGGACAGGAAGGAAGGGCATGTTGCTGAGTAGGTTGTTTCCTGAAAAGGAGAAAAAGACATTAGGTTTGTGGCGGCGAATGGGTAATTCCATCAAAGACTTGGTGTGATTGCAAGCAGTGGGGAGAGGTTGCAGGATTGAATTTTTAATTAAACGTAGGTTGATTCTCTTGAACAGTTTTAGAACACTCTCCATAATTAAATAGAAATGATGAAAGGATGGGAAGGGTGAAATCTGACAGAAACTACAAATTGCAACTTAAAATTATTAACTGCTTTGCAGGCTCAAACATGACCCGTCTAAGTGCCTCTTGGCATTAGCATAGGAATGTCTTGAAGTCACATTGCTGCAACAAAACTTTTTTCACTCTATAGTTGTACAATTATTATACACACACACACACACACACACACACACACTTACTTAATTTTCACTTGCCAACATTGCCTTCTCATTCATTTCTGAGTCCTATCACTCAGGCAATAAATTGTTACGAATTGCCAGCTTAGCCACCATCACCAACCACTAGAGTTCCCTGAGTTTCCCAGACATTCTGAACTCTGTACCCTTTGGGGAACACATTTGCAAAGGGGTCCCCACTTTGAAATGACAAGATCTGAACACAAATGGAGCAGCCTTTGTAAACTGCTACATTCTCCTGTGATGATTTTTCCCTATTGTCTGTGCATCTTGTTAGTGCTATGCTTGAATCCACACCATTAGAGCCATGACACAGCTGCTGTCATTCTCAGTTATGTAGGGCTCTGGCGAAGACAGATCAACTCTGAGAAAAAGCCTCTGCCCCCCCATTTTATCACCCAGAGTCAGAAACTTAAATACATACAACCAATTATTTGAAGTCTTCCCAAGGCTCATAGGATAGGGCCAATTGCCCTTCCAAACTAAGAAAAAGAACTGAAATAAGGAGGATAGGACAGGTCAGGACTGATCAAAACTAACATTCAGACAGGAAGGACCAATTAGGATGACAGCTGGAAGGGAATGCAAGACACCAGAGAAGCAGGTGTTTTTGATTATTTTTTTCTTTTTAATTTGAGAGAATATTACAAGTAAAAATTCCATTAATATCCACAGTTCAGTGAGTTTTGTTATAATTTTAAACATATATATTTTTTATCACTTCAGGCAACAAAGCAAAGATTATGCCTAATGTGTGTGCAATGAATTAAATTGTAAAAAGAATGTATTTAAATGAGCAAGGAAAAGATGGAAATCTCTTTCAGGGATTTAACTACATTTTGATTTATGTAAGAGTTTTTAGCTAATTCAGAGGCTAGTTTCTTTTATGAGATAGGGTTTTTAATGTATTTAATTAATTAATTGATTGATTTTTGAGAGAGAAAGAGACAGAATATGAGCAGGGAGGGGCAGAGAAAGAGGGAGGTACAGAATATGAAATAGGCTCCAGGCTTCAAACTGTCAGCAATGAGCCCAACTTGGGGCTTGAACTCATGAACTGTGAGATCATGACCTGAGCTAAAGTCAGACACTTGAGTAACTGAGCCACCCAGGTGCCCCAAGATGGGTTTTGAGATTAAAGACAATCTGAATTTTTAAATATGGGTAAGGAAATATTTGACAATGTGTACATGTACTCTAAACATTAGCTCTCAAACATGGCTGCATTTTGGAATCAATGGGGAGCTTTAAAAATTATTTTATGCCAGTATAAGACTTAAAATACTGCCAATTAAGTTCACTCTTCATAAATTGTATGATGCACCCTTAATATCAGAGATATTAAATATGGAATATAATGAGGTGTACAACTGATAATAATTGTAATGTTGGCTTTGGGGGTTTACAGCCCAGGGAAATTATCTAATCAAACTTTCCCTAGCTTTGGGAAAATGGTACAGGAATAGTGAATATAAAACCAAAATAACTGCAAAGAAATTTACTTTTTTCTCTGTGAGGTTCTAAAGGAAAATACTGATATTAAACTTTCTCAGAAAATTTCTTTTCAGATCTCAGTATGCCCAGACAGCTCTATTAGCCAATTATAACAAAGTAGGGACAATTACTTTTATTTTTTTAGTGTTTATTTATTTATTTTGTGAAAGAGAGTGAAAGAGAGAGAGAGGCAGAAAGAGAGAGAAAGAGAAAATCTCAAACAGGCTCCGCACTGACTATGCAGGAGCCCAACATGGGGCTCGATCTCAAGAACCATGGGATCATGAATTGAGCTGAATTGAAGAGTGCAATATTATCAACGGACTGAGCCACCCAGGTGCCCCCAGGCAGGATTGCTTTTAAACCAAGCCATGAATATTGTCACATGTATCTGAAAAGAAGGGTCTCAAAGAAAAGGAGTGGATTCCTGAACATAATTATGATTCTTTTAGAGAGGCAAATGGGAGAATGGATGTTGGGTAGGCAAAAACAGTGTCCACTACAAGGAATTATAATAGCATCAGGATTTGTATTAGTTAAAAATTATAAACAACTTACATGCCCATGAGAGGAGGTTTCAAAAAGTATCTTATATCTATATAGATATAGTTGTCTATAATAACATGACTACCAGATGCTAAATAAAATGCAACACTGTTTTTATGTTTTTATATAAAGTATGTCTAAACATATATCAAAATGCATGTGCATGATAACTACATATCCACATATACAAAGAGAGATTCATTAATATTTAGGGATTCAATAAATGATATTTTTAAATATAAGTAAGTATTATGGACATACCTTCGAGTGAAAAATCTCCTAGGTAATTTATATGTTAAAATATATATTGGATAAAGAAGCTTAATTGTACATTTAATATTGAAAAAATAAAATGTTATAGTAAGTTAATTATAAAAGCTATTAATTTGCATGAAAATGATTATTACTAAAATAGCAAAATAGAGAAATAGGTTGCTAATATGAATGATTATTTATTATGATACTGTTATTCATGATTTTGGAGATCTCCTTCTTTATAACCAAAATCTCTATTGAAATAAACAACTAGATGTTAAATACAACTTATGTTTAGTAATATAACATTTATGGAAACATTTAACATTTCATCAAAATAGAATTATGATATCAAATACCTATTTTGGGGAATTATATTACTATTAAATAATTTAAACAGATTTATTGACTTGAAAGGGATATTGTGTTCTTTCTGAAGTTACCTAGTAACGATGCTTTCATATTACAATGTCACAGCAAGTATTATAAAAAAATGAGATTATCCCAACACCTATGAAAATATTTCCCTTCTACTAACATCTGGTAAAACTGAGCCTCTATTTAGCTATATAAATGTATATATCTAAAAATTCTAGTAATGAAGTTAAAATAATTGTTTTAAGTAAAATATCAGATATAGCCTTATATTATAGAAGTTCACTCACTAAATAGTGACGATATTTGACTTTGCCCTTGGTTTTGGCTAAATATTTATGATAATATTTGACCATCTCACATTGGATCAAATGGTTCTTTGAGGGACCTCTATTAAGTGTGTATGTGTGTATATGTACACTGTGTATGTATCTCTGTAGAGAGAGAGATTTCCTTCTTTATATATATATATATATACATATATATATTTATATTTATATATACAGAGAGAGAAAAAGAGAGAGAGAAAGAGAGAAGGATAAGGAAGTGAGAGAGAGAGAAATGAGAAAGAGAAAAAAATTCTGGAAAGCTTTGTAAATGTTTAATGGTAAATACCTCTGTGGGTGTCATCAGTGGAATTTTTATTTCCAGCACACATTATTTCTATTTTGAGTATTTTATTTTTAATATTCATTACATCTCTGATGAGGTAATTTCAATGAAGGGAAAACACAGCAGACTTTGGTTTTAGAAGGTAATGCTAAGTTCTCAAGGATCTTATTAGAATATGTTCACACTGGAGCAATCATTCCAATTAAGACTGAGAGTAAGATTAAATCCCATTAGGGTAATTATTCAGTTAATTACTCTGGTGTGAACATAGCTTTAGTTTAAGAGATGTAGAACATGAGCCTGTATCTAAAGGGGAAGAAGGTCAGGGCCATCTCCTCAGCAAACCAATTTAGAAGATTTAAGTGAACTGTTCCATTAGTCAAGAAAGAATCACTTTTTGAGAAATTAGCGTTTAAAAAGAGAGTACACTTAATTAACACTGAACACAAACCCCTGACACTCACTTATCAACAGAGAGAAATGTCAAAAGTGGAGTATTTTTACAGTAGGCTGGCCATTGGAGCAGCTCAGCATCCTTAAGAACAAATTCTTTGTTAAATCATCCATTTATTTACTCCTTTATTCACTATGTAAATATTTATTGAGTATCTAATAATACACATTAAAAATGTGTCTTCTGTTTTAATGTGCAGAGCAGGCATGAGGGAAGAATTAGAGAAGCCAAGAGATGGAATGGGTTATTTCCGACAGCCATGTGTTTTGTTAGGATCTAAAATGCAACTTGGAGTCATGGAATCACGACCAATCTTCAGTAATGACCAACAATCACTTCCTTTATTCCAAGGATTTTTGTTTTGCTGTGTTTGTATCATTTTGGCTATTAAATTGCATCTTTATGATGCCCAGCTTTGGTCCTTTATAATGCAAAACCAAATCACTACTCAATCATGATGCAAAAATCCAAATATTTGTTCTTATTTAGCAAAGTAGGGTCATAAGCTAAGCTTTATGGATATTTGCTTTGCTTCTATGGTGACATCAAACCCCAAAACAAATTAAATATACTATTGCTGCATTCTTTCTCCACCTTTCCTTCCCCAGCCTCCTTAGTCTGGCATTGGATTTTCAAGGATAAGCAGATGAGGACTTTTTTATCTTACACTTTCTGCATCACTGAAAAGTCCATGGGATGAGATGGATCTATTTCCCAAAAGGGGAAAATCAGAACACTTTGTTTTCCTGCACTTATGAACTTGCTCAAGGGTGAAGCTCTTATTGGCTGTATGTCTATCATTTTAAAAGAGAATCTGAGCTTATTACAGCTTCTTGGGATACAAAACAGGGAAAGAAATATGCTATCTGTTAACTACATGAGAGATTCATTTTTTTAGCCACTGTAATAATTGTTCTTATAGATTGAAATTAAGTTTATTTTCAAATTTATACAATACAATTTATAAGAATATAGGTTTTTAATAGCATTAATTAAAATTCATAATTCTATTGTTTTTAGCTAAAAAGTACTACTACACTGAAGTTTTGTCATTATATTATTTTCTAAAGAACCAAAAACTGTTTAAGTCTTTCCTGGGATTTTTGAATAAAGGAAATTACTAATAAATCGACAGGCTCTGTATTGATCTACTTAGTTCCATGCCTCTGAATCCTGTGGAATTCTGTCCCCCAGAATTTTGGTCCTGCCCCAAATACTGGAAGCAATCCTGTTCCTAGACAGGAAGAATAGTAAGACCCTTTAGTCAGTAATCCATGAGATCAGAATTCCTTTTCATACTCTGATGTTTTAACTTCTTTCTTATAGATGATCTCTTGCCTCATTCACCTGTGTCAGAATTATTTAAACCTCATTTCCAATAATACTCTTGTTTTTCTTATCTCCTTTTATTTAATAGATTAGAACATCATATATGCTATTAGTTCATGTAATTTTGATTATGTGTGATTTTTAAAAAAGAATCCAGGGGTGCCTGGTGGGCCCAGTCAGTTCAATGTCCCACTCTTGACTTCGGTTCAGGTCATGATCTTGTAGTTCACCAGATCAGGCCCTATGTCGGGCTGTGCACTGAAAGCATGGAGCTTGCTTGGGATTCTGTCTCTCCCTCTCTCTCTCTCTGTCCCTCCCCCACTCATGTATAGATTCTCTCTCTCTTAAAATAAACTTTTTTAAAAAAAGGAGGCTAACTTTTTTGCATATGTACTTTTCATGTATATACTACATGTGATGTGTATGTTGTACATTATTCTACATATTATGTATTTATAGAAAAAGATTAATGTACAGGGTTATATAAACCAGGTCATGTTCATTATATCTTATGAGCCATATAAATTATTGTCAAACTCAATGTTGACTAATTGAATTCACCTTGTGTGCTGAATTTAGAACCTAACTTCTAATGTACATCTTCTATATTAAGTTTCTATTGTTACTGTAATGAATTACCACAAAATTAATGGCTTAAAAACATGAATTTTCCATCATATCGTTCTGTAGATCAAAAGTATGACAAGGGCCTCATCAAGCTAAAATAAAAGTGTTCAGGGCTGTATTCCTATCAGTATGTTCTGGGTAGGGTCCATTTGCTTGCTTTTTCCTGCTTCTAAAGGTTACCTACCTTCTTTGGCTCATAGTCTCTTTATATCTCAAAGTCAGCAATGACAGCTCCAGCCTTTCTCACACTGCATCCTCTGGCCTTCTTTGCCATAGCCCTCTTCTACTTTTAAGGAACATTGCAATTACATTAGGCCCACCCTTATCTCCTTATCTCCTTGTCTCCTTATCTCAAGGTCCATAACTTTAGTTATGTCTGCAAAGTCCCTTTTGCCATCTAAAGTAACATATTCACAGGCTCTGGGAATTACATGGATCCTTTCCCACCAGGCTGAACTGGCCCAAAGTTTGCTACTCAGAACTCCTTAGATCACTGGTGCTCCCTTAGAGGGGTAGCAGGACATGACATGTTCAGCATGGTAACCAATCTCCACTGTACCTTCAGTTATTCCTTTGGAAACTTCTATAATGTGTATTTTATCCAATAAGTTTCATCATTATCATAGTGACTATTCCAAACCTTCTCCATCAAGCTCAAGCCTCTATTCATGTCACCTCTGTCATGGTCATTGTAATATGCCCCAATTCCTTTGCAAGGCAAGACTTTTAGCCCATCTGCTGGGAGGGAGTGGTCAGCAAACAACATGTAGTTGTCAGAGCCCTAATACTACTGCCTCTCCTAGGAGGATTGCTCCCTCTTGGGGTGGCCCTCATGGAGAAGGCTGATTGATATGAAGGGTATAGGGCATGCTTATCTCCGTTTAACTCAGAACAAACCTGAAAGTCTATTCTTTCCAGAGCTCCCTATGGGGTAGGCCAGGGCTATAATTGGACCTCCATCACACTTGGACTTCACCCTCTATTCTATTCTGCTCTCCTTTTTTGCTTCCTTGGGATCTTGTCCCAAGAGCACCTCTTAATAATATTAACACCCTATAAGCTAATCCCTGTTTTAGAGCTGGCTTTACAGAGAACTCAACATGCAACACCCTCTCAGAAAATGAGTTGTCTTGCAAACAACCTAAATATAGTTCTGTTGCCCTCATATGTTTAAGCCAGAATATCCTCTTCTCTTTAAGGTCTTTTGTAACCCCTCCAGGAAAACTGAGTTTCTCTTTCTATGCTCTGCCATATTCTAGAATATAAGGCCTCTATCATAAGAAGTTAGATACTAAGTTGGTAAATATCATTATTCCTCTTTGCCTTCATAACATGTGTTCTCTGAGAATAAGCATATGTCTCTTTTGTGTTAGCTCTCAAATGTCTATCAGAGCTTGGCATAAAGATGCCTAATAAATGTTTTTAACAATTGTGTGAATGAGAAGATGGTCTCTTCTGCATCAATTGAAATCCCAATTTAGTTATGATTCATCATATTACTATTTACACAGAGTTGGCGCAACATATCAACTCTCTTTGCACTAAACATTTGCAACTCAACTCATGCCCTACTCTCATCCAATCATACTTTTACATAACCTAGGAAAACAAAGAGTCCACAGGGCACTTTAGACCAGATTGGATTTCTACCATTTAGAATGCTTTTTGCAATTCTTCTACCTAATTGTTTTCTTACAGGTTATTTCTTAGGTCTCAATCACATTGTCTTTCCTGCCTGTCTATCTGTATAGGTTGCACCTAGCCCTCTTCCAATTATCAGGAGATAATCAACATCTGTAACACAAAATCTATAATAGAAAAATGACAGTAGAATTACCTATCTATGAGCTGAACTGGAATTTTTTACATTCTTAATGGGTCTTGGAGAGGAATAGTTTGTATTCAATCAGAAAGAACAGAAAACCAGAGAGAGTTCATCTTGCCCTCTTAAAAAAGTTCTCAAGTATCTAGTTCACATCTTTTTTATTTCAATTGCTTAAGAATTAGGGGTTTCTTTGTATTATGTTATATAACAGTTGACAATCCACACAAAAGAACCACAAGAAAAAACCTAGTGTAACTGATCACTGAGGTATAATTCTCCCTTTCTTATCACATTTATCCCCACATTTTCCATTCTGTCGCATTATTATTTATTTCCCCTGGACACGGGTATCTTATTCTCTTATTTCCACAGCATGTTAACACTTTAATGCACTTACCTGCATTTTGTGATCTTTAAAAGGTGAGTGCTCCAGGGGTGCCTGGGTGGCTTAGTCGGTTGAGCATCCGACTTTCGCTTAGGTCATGATCTCGCGATTCGTGGGTTCGAGCCCCCCGTCGGGCTCTGTGCTGACTGCTAGCTCAGAGCCTGAAGCCTGTTTCAGTCTGTGACTCCCTCTCTCTCTGACCCTCCCCTGCTCACGCTGTCTCTCTCTCTCTCCTAGAAATAAATAAAAATATATAAAAAACAAAAACAAAAACGGTGAGTGCTCTGGGAACAGGAAAGTGCAGAAATAGCTTTAGATTTCCCAGTGTCTGATAACTTAAAAATACTAATATCCATAGTGACTCTTTCTTTATTCATGATTCCAGGTTATAACTTCTTCTCCTGGTTGGGATTTGATCATGCTTCCCTCCCAGTCATGCATATTTAATCTTGAACATCTCAAAAATATCCATACTAGATTCAGAAACACATCTAGGAAGTACATGCTTCATGGATGCTCATGTCAATGATGTCATGGTAGCACTGCCATAGTGTGGTCAACCTGATATTTACATAGATTGCCTTTGATTATATGGAGACTAAACTTCAATTCCAGCAAAAGTAATTGCATTTTTACCTTCACATTTTCCCCAAAGTTCAAGAATATTGTTTTTAAATTTATCTGTATGTGGACATATTTTGAAATGTAAAATATCAAACTAAGCAAGCCATAAAAATTAGGCAGAAAAAAATATGTGTTGGGTAATTCATATGGCATGAAGATAAGAACTATGATTCACAAATATTATGGGGCTTTTTTATTTGTATAACTTATTAATTGAATTGAAATATTACTCTATAAACAAAATAAAGTCTGAAGTCAGAACCAGAGAGAGATAAATAAAACTTGATAACCAGACTCTCTAGTAATGGAATTGAATTAGACAGAAAAAGACTGAATTATTAAGAGAAATGGCAATGAGTACCAATTTACAAGATTGAAAATCCCTCCAATTGGACATGAAATTATTGCTGTAACATTCACAGAATGTTGGGACAGAGAAATAATCTGGTGGAATGAGACAGAGATGACGATGAGGCTGATGATGAATGAGGTGGAGAAATCATATTATTCCACTTAAAGATGGTGCTAAAGATGGTATTACTGACTTCTGAATATAATAAGGAAGATCAAAAATAAGAATTAGTGACCTAAAGTCCTCTCTACGCTGAGTTAAAATCTGTCTTACCAATTCAGTCTGTTCATAAAAATCTTGTTATTGATAGCTTTCCTTTTTGCACTCAGAAGCTGCATGACACCTCTCTAAAGCAGGCACCTCATTTATGAATTGTACACCTTAGAGCCATCCACTCATAGCTATTCCTGAAATACTGCCTCAAGAATATTCAAGGATATCCTAACTATCCTAAAAGAATTTTTCAGGATAAATAAAATTTTTAAGGAAACAAATATAGCCTCATAATTGTTTTTAGATACCATATATCACCTGAACTGAACACATGTGGTCATATTCACTGCAACACATCAACTTACTATTGATTTAAAGTAATTTAACACAGGGGCGCCTGGGTGGCTTAGTCGGTTGAGCGTCCGACTTTCACTTAGGTCATGATCTCGCGGTTCGTGGGTTCGAGCCCCGCGTCGGGCTCTGTGCTGACTGCCAGCTCAGAGCCTGGAGCCTGCTTCAGATTCTGTGTCCCTCTCTCTGACCCTCCCCTGCTCACGCTGTCTCTCTCTCTCTCGCTCGCTCTCCTAGAAATAAATAAAACATTTAAAAAAAAAAGTAATTTAACACAACTAACCTTATTTGGGAAAACCCTAGTTAACTGTATCTTTCTTAGTCATTCAAAAACAAACATCTTGAGAAACAATATTTACAGTAAGCAGTCTTGGGAAATCACAACATTTAAAGATTTTAGAAACTAATTGAATATTCACTTTGAAAGACTTGCGTCTTTTTATGGTATCCTCTTAGAATAATAACAGGCAGTGGAAGTTTAAAATCAAATGATATCTTTGATGTTTGGCATAGAATAGTTACCAAGAAACAACAGTTCTCTTCCCTTTAGGGTCCTAAAGCAGCTAAGATTGGTAATTGAGAAGGTGCAATTTATATTACACTTAACAGTATCAAAACATACAAGGATCATTATCATTTAATTGGAAATTACAGACCAGAATCAAGATATGAAATAGCCCCACTCATTTGAATAAGAAGAAGAGAAGAAAACACCAAGTCTAGTCTAGAACAGAGGCAGAAATTAAAGACCCCAGTATGATGATCTTGCAGTAAAGAATAATTTCCAATAGTAGTTTTTTTAACCAAATTCTCTAGAAATTGCCAAGAAACATTGTCATCATAGAAACTATAGTTTAAAATCATAGAACCAGTTTTGATTAAGTAAATTAGGATATATGTTTTAGTAGAGGTTTATTTTAATTCTAAGAGATACAAAGACAGCAAAAGATTTAGATTTTTTAATCATTTCCCAAATTATTATCAAGTCTTACCTAGATCTCTTTTTCTGATTTACCTCTTACTTATATTACTAATAAAAATTAATTATTAAATAAAGCTACTTATCACAGGTTCCTAAACATTTTTGGTCATGTGAAGTTTTAGAGAGTGCAGTCTCCACTTTAATTATGTCCTGTTTTAATAAAACCATTGGAAATAATTTTGAGCTTATATCTCTCTGTAGTCCCATTCACTTTCAGCCATTGTACTTGTCCTAAGCACTGTCCAGGTTCTAGAGGCACTGCAATGCACAGGAAATAAGTTAATGAATGGGGTCCTTCTAGTCAAGCAGCTTCAACTATATAAAAGGATTATTGATACCTGAAGTGAACAATTAAGTTACTAGAAATATATTTGTTCAAAAAATGTATAAATACCTGGTGAAGTGTTATATTTTGAAATGAATACTGAAAACATCAATTTGGGGTACCTGGGTGATTCATTCAGTTAAGCATCCAACTCTTGATTTCAGCTCAGGTTATGATCTCATGGTTCGTGATTTCAAGCCCTCCATCAGGCTCTATAGTGATAGTGTGGAGCCTGCTTGGGATTCTCTCTCTCCTTCTTTCTCTGCTCCTCCTCCACTTGCACTCTCTCTCAAAATAAATAAACTTAAAAAAAAAAGAAAAGAAAACATCAGTTCATGTACTTGTATACATTAAAGAAGTTTAGCCATAATGACTGGACCTTTACTAACTTTGGGTACTTATATTATCTCTATTATTCATTATATAACAATATTGTAAGTTTGCCTTTATTATCCTCATTTCTCACATTAAAAACAAAACAAAATAAAAACAACTGAGCCTCAGGATTTCAGTAATGAATCCAAGGTTAAGCTGCTAATAAGTAGTAATTTTATCATATGTTATCATATGCTCTTTTTGCCACATAAAATTTGCTAGTTTTCATTTTAAACCATTAATGCATCTAACAACTTAACTGTATGGGTGCTTTAATTGTCATATTTTACTGTATTTCTTCACCTTTACCTAATCTCTACACATAGTGCCCTTAAAAAATTCTAGACAATAAACTAGCCTAATGATCTTAGAGCATTTCCTGAACAATGAAACATTTTCAGTGAGGCTCAGAGGTGTATGCTGTCAGCATAAACTAGTCCTATGGTGATAGTGTATACAAATTAATAATACTGGAAAATTTGAGATAAAATTAAGATTGTTCATTTTGTGACTTCAATTGAAAACACTTATAAAATTTTACATCACCAAGGATCAAGAAATAGATTGATGGAGGGGCGCCTGGGTAACTCAGTCAGTTAAAAGCCTTTGACTCTTGAACTCAGCTCAGATACTCATCTCAGGGTCTTCTGTTCAAACTCTGTGTTGGGCTCCGTGCTGGGTGTGGAGCCTACGTAAAGAAAAAAAAATAGAAAAAAGGAATTCAGTAATAGAAATTAGAACTTTTGTCTGTCCAGGACAGTCATGGACACTTCTGTGATATTACCAACTGATGTGATAAGTTCTGTTTTGGAGGATTATTTCAGTGACTTATTAGAATTCCATTTTATAATACAATCATTAAGAAATATAAAATCTATATATTTCATTATTCATCAGCATATGTGAAGGTATCTTTAAGCTTCCTGCTTTTATTGAATCTCAATACACTTGAGTTTTTAAGAGATAGTCTGTTGCAACCCCATTTGTAAAATGGTAATTTATCACTTTATATAATTTTAATTCTATATTTAATTAATCTACTCATTATATACTTCTGGAAGTTCCTAAGAAAAGGATTGGACATTATAGCATTGTCATTCTCTTTAAAAATTTCATTATAGACTAGTAAGTAAAATGGCACAGATACACTGAAAAAGAGAGAGAAACAGGGATACAAAAGAAGTAAAAGAGATAAGCATAGTTAAGGAAGTCTTCCTGGATGCTTCATGACATTTTCACATATCCTTGAACAATATGTATTATTTTAACATACAGAGATAAAGGGCATGTCAACCAGAGGACACAACACAAATCAAAGCATTAAGCATGTTCAGAAAAACCAAGGAATGTAATTTTGGTACAGAATACATGAAATGTAGCCTTATAAAATAAGACAGTTCAGCATCACATTTTTTAAGAGCTTTGAATGAGTCTAGACAGCATTTGTTATAAAACAGAGAACTGCTAGAGATTTATGAAGGGGGGGTGGGCATATAATCAGAATGGTAATTTCTTAAATTTCCTGACAGTTTGGCTAATCAGTGGATGGATAGAAGACAAGGGGCCATGTCACAATACTCTAGGTGTCACAACGGGAATCACAAGTCAGGGATTAATTCAGAGCATGGGTAAATAAGTTATACATATTAAAAATTAATAAATATAAAAAGATTTGGAATTTACTGGTTTTAGGGGTTAGTGGAAAGGTGGAAGAAGTTATCAGTGAATCATGTATCCAAAAACAATGATAATAATATAATGTAGAAGCCACAGGAAGAGTTACTTTACAACTGAAATCTAAGCAGTATTCAATATTCAATAGGCAGTTTTCAGTGTGTGGCTTACACTTGGGAGGTAGGTTGGGAATGAAACTACTGATTAAGGAATTTAAAGAGAATTGGCAACTAGAGGCAACCCAGTTACAACAACAGCAATAAAATGTCCACAGAGAGTGGGAAAATGACCTCAGTGGAGTTAAGAACAGTAGCTTGGTGGGGCGCCTGGGTGGCTTAGTCGGTTAAGCGTCCGACTTTCGCTTAGGTCATGATCTCGCGGTTCGTGGGTTCGAGCCCCGCGTCGGGCTCTGTGCTGACTGCCAGCTCGGAGCCTGGAGCCTGTTTCAGTCTGTGACTCCCTCTCTCTCTGACCCTCCCCTGCTCTCTCTCTCTCCTAGAAATAAATAAAAAATAAAAAAAAAAAAAAAGAACAGTAGCTTGGGAGGGAAGAAGGAGATAGAGAAAGTGGTATAAAGAGGACCTAACTAAGCATTGTACCAAGTCAGAAGAGTGCTTTTCAGGGTGACCCAGTGAATAATTATAAAATACCGTGGAGATAAAGGTACAACTTGAACAAGGGACACAGTTCAACAACCTTGGTGTGTCCGTGTGCACTCTGCCTCGATTCCAGACCTACTTTATTCCCTCCACACTGAGACTATGCACTGTCCTCTGGTGTCAGCATTTGCCTCCTGCCCACTCCCAAACCCAGTCCCCAGTACCGGATACAGAAAGTTTATAGTACTAGGTTTTAAGTCAGGAAAAAACAGGCATACATTTTTCCCTCTCAGTGTGAAACTATTATCACATTATTCCCAATACCGAAAAGGAATTATTTCATTTTTCATATCCAAGTGGGCTATGTGGGCTTTCTTAGCCTACTGCTGCTATGATATTGTAAAATCAACACAGAGTTGTCTACCAAATAATTGAATACACAATAAAGGGCCGCTCTGGTAATTGAAAGAGGACGTTTCAGGATAAGGAAAAAAATGATATAGATTTTTCAATAGATGGTAAACTTAGGGATGCAATTTATTTAATTATAGTCATATTCATAATAAGCAATGGCAACACACATTATAAAGTACTCTGGCATTTCTAAGTATTTAAATATGCTCTTTTTTCCTGTAGATCCCAGAGTTAACTTCTATTGTTATACAGTCCAAATTCTATCTAAGTGCATGCTTGAGAGGGTGTGTGTGTGTGTGTGTGAGAGAGAGCGGGGGGGGGGGGGGCAGAGCACATGTACAAGAACAAGACAGCAGGAAGTATAGAGAGACCAAGAGAGAATAAGAGAGTGAAAAAAAGAGAGGAGGAGAGAGGTGCTTTGTTTTTACTCTGATGTGCTTATTTCAAAATGGTGGAATTCTAATAATTAGAAGAACTGTAATATCTTAAAATGTCTTCATCTTTACAAATTATCTTTGTATTGAAAGGCAAAGAGAACCCTCCTAATGGGGGCTTGTTGTCCCAATCAATATCCACAGAAGGGAAGATATTCATTTTGCTCTTTCTTTACTTCAACGTATTTTGTAATAAAATTAGGCAAAGGAAATGGCTACTCTCTGACACTTGGTTTGCACTTCTGGGTGCTTTTTCGTGTCTCGATTTGATTCTAGACCACTGCTCTGAGTCACTGCTCTGCCTCCTCCTCTGTTTCCTGCTTTTCACTGAGCAGTGATCAGTGACCAGGTAAAAAAGCTACATTTCTTCTGGCTTGTGAAAAGATCATTTATTGTTCACTTAATCACCATTTTTGTAAGTCATATAAATGGATGAAGACAAACAAAAGTCCGAACAAGCTACTTAGACTAGGCTCTAAATGTAATTAATTTATCATTTCTTGATTACGACTTTTCTTTTCCTATCTGTATCCCTTCTTTTCTATTGGCCTGACACACAAAAGAAATTAAATTACATCTCAGATAATTGATTTATTTGGCAAAAGAAGGAGGACGTTTTATTTATCTCATTATAATATGGAAAGAGATTGAGGATGTGGAAAGTATCTCAGCTCAGCTTTCTGAAACTGTTCTGACAACCTGGAAGCCCATTATTAAAAGCATTCTCTCATTCAAAACGCACACACATATTCATACTTCCAAGAATTTTATATCTTGTACTATTTACCCAGTTGTCATATGCACAGAAAATTAAAGTACATTGTTATTATTTGTTATTGAATTATTTATTCAATTTCTGATGGAAAAACTCAGACCTCAGTGTGAGATTAAACGATGCCAGGCAGTGCTCATGGGACAGGTTGCAGGGTTTCATGAAGTATAAATTCTAGAATAAGAGATCTGTGCTATAGAACGACAGCTGACTGCACTCCTTAACTTTATATGCTTTCTCTGACATAACAGCACATCAGGATGTATTCTTTCATCAGTGTTAAATGTCTTCTGGTTGTATCCAAGTTTACATGCCGGAAGCATTGAATGCATGTTTTGAAAAATAATGATTTGTAAATGGAAAATTTTTCTAATTAAAAGTGAAAAGCTCCCTACAGTTTCTAAAAGTTCTACTATTTCAGATCCTATCCTTGGGATTATAGCATCCTATAAATATAGGGCTAGAGTCATGGATTAAATAATGGATTGGGGCATAGGAGACATGACTTTGAATTTCATGTTTACCAAGTAAACTCACTTATACGCCTTAAAACAAGCCATTTAAACAATCACCTATATCAATGCTAAGTACTTTATGAACACTTTCCCACCTTACCAAAGTAGAAGCCCAAATTTGACTCCCTGGCCTTGCTTAGACATACAGTATAGGTATGTGACTTAGTTTCCTTCAAAGAGTCATTCAGAAGAAAGCAATAGGAGGATGGTGACGTTGAGCAGATTCATTATTGCTAGAAAGGATGGTGCCGTGCTTTAGAAAAATGAAAAGCTTTCCGCAGCAGTGCCAAGGCCCAGCGACACCTTGCAGACTTCGTGACTCTACCTGTTATGGAGTCTGTTAGTGCAGCAGAAAAGCATATTGGTCTGCACAAGCGTGTCGTTCTTGGCTGCACATCTTCCCAGACAGAATTTTTTTGCTCCTCTGACAGTTGATGTAAACTATCCACTATCCTTTATCCAATTGCTTTTGCTAAATTTGTTAGACTTGGCTCAGATATTTATGAATAAGAACCCAAACTGAAATGGATATGAAGGAACTTGCAGTTCCTCATGCCTGTAGGCTAGTATTCAAATCTCAAATGCCAATGAGACAGATCTTTTAAGCAAAGCAAACCAGGGTATAATCCACTGGTGAATAGCAAAGAACTTGATGACTGGTGCTTAGAGGGGACAGCTGTTGGGTCAGACTAATACATTGACTCAAGGGTACTAGGTCTTCAAATTTATGAAAGTAGTTAGACATCTATTTTATTACTTACAATCTTCCAACTTTATAAATATTGGCAAATAATAAAAACATTGTAAAGTATTGTCAGATCAGAGAAAATGTATCTATATTCTGGGTGGGGCCTTTGAGCTTTCAATTTATGAACTTAAAATGATTTCTCGTGCTTGCTCCCTTTCTCTGGGAAAGTACACTGAAATAACTCCAGAAATATTTACCAACCATCACCCCATCTATTGGCAGAAGGCAGTGAGTAGGGGGTTGTAACAAGAAGAATAAAGAATAAGACACAGGGCTCTGGAGAAGGATATGGAGAAGCAATGTGCTTACGTAAGAGAAGCCTCATATTGTAAGAGAAAGTGTAGTTTTGATTTAGGAGACACTAAACTTTTTAAACATGAAAATGAAAAGTCTAGATCATACTAAGCTTTTATGTTTACATGTAAACACAAAAGTGACAAGAAAAAAATCCCTAGAAGATATATATGCATATACACACATACATGCCAGGGTAGAAAGCAAAAGTATTTCCTCTAGGGTTAAAGATAGAAACTGGAGAAAAAATAAATCTATTACTTTCTTATATTTCAAAGAGCACATTAATAAAAAAATAGAACCCATATTTCTCATTGACCACTGCATCCCTAGTGCCCTAGCTGAGTAGAAACCCAGTACGTGTTAAATCAATTATCATGCATTTATGAGTACGCTGTTCAGAATAAAATGTGCACGCTCTACTGGAAGAACTATTTGTTTGAGTAGAATTATTGAATAGTAGTCATTCAGAACCAGAAAAATTTTTTAGATATAATCCGGAACAGCTGTATCAGTTTACTATAAGAAAGAGTATCATGAAATAAATCAACTTGCCAAAATCACAAACGTTCCCACAGCAGAGCTATAATAAAGCCCCTGTGACCCTAGATCATATCCCTGACACAGCTTTAGAGCTGGAGTTTGTGATATACTCTATAAGAAAATAAGCTATTTTTAACAAGCTTATATTTGTATCTCAAACTTAATGGCTTCTAAAGAAGAGTGTTATAAATCTAGGTACTTTGCATATGTGCAATATACTGAAATATACATATGCATAATCATATGTCTCAGATTTGGTTTCACTCCATTAAATTTACACAATTTTGCAAGTATTTTGTAGACAGAAGATAACCTGTTGGTAAGAACACGTTAGAGATTTTCTGGAATACTCTTCAGTTGCGCCTCGGTGTCAGCGTTTTCACAGTTTTGGATGTGCTCTCCTGTTGATTGCTTTTCTTCCAGATGACAGGAAGCAATTTCCAGCCTTGCACTTACTACACACTTAGCTATGGAACAGTGATACACCCCAAGGGCCAGTGATTATTATGCAGGTGATGTTATTGTGTGAGTTCCCATATTCCTCAGTCTCTCTAGAGACTATACACTATCCCCCACACCCATTATTTTCACATAAATTTTGCAATTTCATTTTAAATTGTATATTTTATATTTTTTCTTCATTGTTAAAATCTAGAAAAATGCCTTAATTTAAAAATAAGCACAGATTATTTACTCAAGAAGTTTGTTTAAAAGATATCACACTTTGTGACTTCTTGCTGCTAACACCAGTGAGGAAATAACGGAAACCATAGCATTTACATTTAAAACTGGTTTAAAATTCCAATGACTATTACCTTGAGCAAATTAATTAATTCAACTCAATAAGACTCAGGGTTTCCGTTTGTAAGATGTTGTCAACGGGATCAGTTGTGCTAGGTTGCTGATAAAATTTTTTAAATAGATTAATTTAAAATGTTTAATGTGTGAATTGTTTTCGATTTTATTTTTTTTTTTAGTTTAAATAAATTGAATTTAAAAATAAAGTGGTTCTAGATATTGAAACTTTTACTTTGGCAAATCATGTTCCCCCATGTCCACAAGGAAAATTCCTCTCTAATCCCATGAGGAATTGTACTGGGTAAGATTCTAGTCTCTCTCTCCATCCTCATAAAGAAAAAGAAAAAAAAGTTTAATAAGTGTCATTTTATTTTTTATAACATTTATCTTTATTTAAGATCAGCTATGTGACAAGTACACCTGCATATGACATCACTTATCTTCTACAATTATAGTGGCTTGCATCCCCAGCATCCATTATACTCTGTCCCTATTACACAGCAGCCCATGTAGAGGTACCGATCTGTCATGAGCTCCTGGGATGCTGACCTCAGCCCTTCTTGACACAGTGGTCTAGTTCAGGGAGAAACAAGTTGAGTTGTTCTAATTAAAGCCCTAGACTTTAACAATTAGAGGAAGAGAGATTCTGTCTACTTCTGGATGTTATTAACATGAGCCAAATAGAGGGGAAAGCAAAAATAGAGGAAAACCTATGCAAGAGAAGAACAGATATAATTTTTAATATATTGTTGGTAAACATTTTAAATCAGTGCATAAAACTGAGACAATAGTCTTCAAGATATTTAATCATGTTTATGTTATTCAACATTTACACTTTTTCTTAATTTTTAGGTTTAAAAATGTTCCTGAACATATATATTTGCCTCTACTTTTTTTTTTTTTTTATTGTTTCTTTGAGATCGTTTCATAGGAGTAGAATTGTTGGACCAAGCAACATGAGTGTGTTTAGGGTCTTGTAACTGCTTCCACAGTACTTTCCAAAACTGTTGTGACCATTTATTCTTCTCTTTTTTGATTTGTGAGAAAGCTTGTGACTCTGCTTTTTGCCCACAGTTAGGAATTATTGTCAACATTTGTTTTCCAAAATTGATAGGCAAGAACTGTTCCCAAATAAAATATTGGTTTATGATTCTTTAAGTGTTGATTAGTTGAATTTATCTTCAGTATGCTTAATGATCATGGTATTCTTTTCTTATGAAAGGTCTTTTTCAAATTTTAGAACAGTATTTTAGTACAATGATAAAACTAAAGACAAAAGAAAAAATGCATATATCATATAACTACAACTGTAAAAAATAAAAGCCATAGGGAAAAATCTTACAAGCCAACAGAATCAGGTCCTGTTTTTTTGCCCTTAAATTGCTGTATATGAAACTTCCTTAAGCAAACTATATTCCATTCATAGTAGATTTTCAATTAAATGAAGTGAAATAAAATTTTAAAAATAAATGTTAACAAATACTGGGTTTTGCATTTTTTATAGACAATTGTGAACTTCTTCATAAAATGCAGAGTACTCTAACAATACTAAGTTTTAAAATTGCTATTTTTAACAAGGATAATAATAATACCAAATTAGTACTACTAATAATAACATGGTGCCAGGATTCCTAAACAATTATGACATAAGAAGCCTAAGATTGAACACTTTCAGTCAAATATCTCACACAATGTAAAGGAAAAAAAAATTATCTGAAGAATTGCTTGCAGATGAAGTGCATAAATATACAGGTGAGTTATGAGATAATCATAGCTGAATAATCATTTAGTCTAATATTCTATATTAAACATGCTTTAAGATGTTTGTAAAAGTAGCCAAAGAATAAATTTGAAAATATTTGAGAACATTTTAATATTGAAACATTAAATCATTATGTATTTTCTCTGAAAATGTGCATGCTAATCATAAAATCATATTTAATTTTCTCTACAAAATCCCAGCTGTTGCCAGAAAGTGCCCACTCCTGTCTATAACCAAGGATAATAGAACTTACATTTTCTCTCATGCTTAGGAATGTCATGAGACCAACTTAGTCATTCCCTTAAAATAAATTTAATGGAATATAGGTTTAATTCTAAAATTGTTATTTCTGGATTTTATAAGGAAGCTCTTTCTCACTCACTCTCTTTCTTGCCCTTGCTCTTTCTCTTCTAAAAACAAGACTGTTTATAATAGAATTTAAATTGCATGAATTTGTATCTGCCAAACCTCCCACAGCTGAGAAATGGGAGATTTCTGGCAGGACAGAGTAGAGATTCTGAGAAGGCAGGGAAATGAAGTGCATTCTTGTTAATGTTAATGACTGTGCATGGATTGCTGATCTCAAAACTGGAGAGACAGCAGTGGTTTCAAGTAAACCTGCATGGAGCCTAATTTCAATGGTTATTTTCAGAAGATCTCTTGCCTCTGTCTTGTTTGTACTGATATCGTGGTTCCCCTTCTGCATTGCAGATCAGAACACTGAGTTGTCCTTTGTTTGAGAGGAAGGACAGGAGATCTATCTGCTAATAAAACTTGTCATATACTCTCTGGGAGACCTTAGTTTTTTTTTGTTTTTTCATTATGCATAAGAAGACCATATGTTCTGAACAAGAACACATTGAAAACTCAAAGAATATCAAAATATTCCACATTTTGCACCCTTGTTCTAAAAATAACATTTCCCTTGAGTGAGTTTACAAACTTGAAATGATTGGGACAGTGCCAGTCCAATTCTAATTAGCAGCATCAACTTCTGTTACAGTTTTATTTCATGGATTCTTTCTAATTCTTTATGTGATACATTTCCGATGTAACATTAAGGATAATGCACTGTTTTCTGATTTTGGCCAATTAAGGGAAGAAATAGCTTAAAGATGTGAGTCCAAATTATAGGTATATATTTATTAAATCATAAAATAATATTGCTTAGGGCCAGTTTAATCATATCCAAATAATAATCACAAATAACCATAAACTATACAGATTTGCTTTTTTCTTTATATGTCAAAATGAGAGGTAAGTATATGTATCATGCCCAAAATAAATGTGCAACACCATGTGATGAGAAAAGAAATTAGTTGGAAAGTGAAAACTAGCAGGGAAGAATATCAAAGACACTAAATCTAGCCCATTTTGCCAAGTCTATAGTAAATGACCAGTGGTAAATATACATATGTAGAAGAGAATAAAGAAGAGAAGGAAATGTCCCAAGAATAGTACTCAACTTATACTCTAAAAACTGAAACACAATCATGTTCTTTCAGATTTATAATAACTTCATTCAATATGAATGAAAAACTTCACACAGAGTGCAATAACAATATGGTTTAGGGTTTTGTTTGGTAAGTATCATATATTTGATACTGATATTTTTGAAGTACACTTTATTAGTGTAAAATACTACTAGTTCTGTAGTAACATCTTCTATTCACTTTGTCCAGAAATATAGCTCCTACCAAACAAAAGCAGATACACAGAGAATTGTTTTAAGGTTAAATTTACTCATTGTAAAAGTCATCCTGAAAATGAATTTTTACTCATCCTTTTTATTTTATTTTTTCTACTAGGGCTCATCACCTTTTACTCCACTAAAAGCTTTTGTGTTTAAATACAATGCAATGAGTTAACCAGTGGAAAGATAATCTTTAGAAGTAATTCTTGGCTCTGGAATATTAGGTGTATTACTTCAAATAAAAATGTCTCATATGTGACCTTAGTTCTTCATCAGAGTAATAGCAGAAAAGTTTATTTTCTATTTTTCATTCAATGCAAACACCAATCCACTTAGAACACATATTGTCATCCTGTCTTTAATATTTCTGAATGTCAAAATATAAGAACATGTCACTATTTTTTCCTAGCCTTAGGAAATTTCTAAATGAAAACTTAACCCCAGTTGACAGAAAGATTACAAGACTTACTTAATCTAATAATTTTGTAAATATTGTATTTTAGCTGAATCAGTTTTCCATTTTAAATTTATTTGAAAATTCAAAGAACTAAGTGATTATCTTAATGATAGGAAATGGTAGGAAAATTCTTGTGGCTCTTTTCTATTGCAGTTAAGAGGGGATTATTAAAACATTAAATAACTCATTATGATCAAAATTCTTTTGTAAAAGTTGAAAAGAGAGGAAACTTTCTTATTCCTTTGTATCTCAGGGTTCATTTTACTTAATTCAAAAATATATCACAATTACAATGTTAAATCTGCCATATATATATTCCATTTTATATAAATTTTTATATAACTGAATTGCAAAATAACTACTCAAATATGACAAGAGACTTAGCTACCAGCAATCTGAAATACCTTGTTTCTTAATGTAATGTACATATTGCATATACATACACACAGAAATGAAATCCAGACTATCTTTCTGAATCCAGAATTTTAGAACCTCAAAGGTGAATTTACAGATGATTATGCCTAGTAGAGTATAAGAAAAAAATATTTCCAAAAGTGTGAATTTCTAAATCTGTGATTATTAAAAGAATAAAAAACCTCAGAGATATATTTACCATAATTAACTACAGTACAGAACAATAGAAATTAAAATGGTTAAACTTATATCACCAAAAAATGACAGTGAAATGCTTTTATTCATAACTAACATCAAACCCTTTGAGATACATAATATTGCATCTTGGTCTGTATGTAGTCGTGAGAAGCCTATAATGTCTGGAAGCTGATGTGTCACTCAAGATAGATTTGATGGTCTTCTAATAAACATGAACAACTTTACAAAACAGCAGCATCATGCAAGGCTACTCATTGAGCATTGTGGATGAAGATAAAAACAAAACATTTCAGAAATCACATTTAAACACAGGAAAGAAATATCATGAGCAGTCTTTATACCACCAAAAAAACATGTATTCCATCTTGGCAAATATGAGTGACTGTTGTTTCTTTACCCAATAGTGTTAGCTTCACTCTATTCTTTTCTCCATCTAGAAAAAAATGCATTAAGGTAATCAGTCATAGAATAATTCCTGCCTCCTAACATCATCTAATTCAGAGCAAAGTCCCACTTCTTTAGCCCCTCCTCTAAATTACAACACAGGCTCAAACCCTATAATAATCCCTATGTTACACCATTTACTAAAACCTTTAATGATTCTCCATGGAGTTTGTTTCCCATCAATGCAATGATGAAAAAGCACAACTTGTTCAAGTGTGCTTGAACCAAAGTGTGCTTGGTTCACCAAAGATGATGACAGTGATTAAGGAAGATCATCAGAGAGATATTTTCATTTATCAATGATTATACCTGATGTCAACTTTATTATTAATGGTCTTGCCATTTATTTTTTACTATATATATTTTAGAGTGCTAAAAATATAAAAGTATCCATAATACAGCCTACTATTTTTTTTAATTTTTAAATTTTTATTATTTATTTCTGGGAGAGAGAGAGAGACAGCGTGAGCAGGGGAGGGTTAAATTTTTTTTATTTATTTCTGGGAGAGAGAGAGAGGGAGTCACAGACTAAAACAGGCTCCAGGCTCTGAGCTGGCAGTCAGCACAGAGCCCGACGCGGGGCTCGAACCCACGAACCGCGAGATCATGACCTAAGCGAAAGTCGGACGCTTAACCGACTAAGCCACCCAGGCGCCCCCAGCCTACTATTTTTTGTGGAAAAGTGGTTGCATCATATTTATTCACATAGATCTGTTGAGCTGAATGAGAACAGGTTTAGGGTGTAAATGTATAAAACCACACGCTATAACTGGAGTTAGAAAAAACTCAGTGATTATTGTTTGCATATGGCACATCAGCCTAAATAGTTAGCATTATGAGCAAATGTTTAGTATATTAAAAATTTCAATAGAATCACTGGAATCTATTAGGATCAATGAGATAATTCGAAGTACTAGAGAAAGAGCATTTAAAAATCAACATTCTTCTATGTACTCAAGATACTAGATAACAGAACAGTATCCCATATGTAACAATAACCATACAAATAAGTAGGAATGAACTCACCAAAAAGAATCTGGAACATACTTTATAGAAATTAAAAAATTATATACCCACATATTTATAAAGATTGAATGGACATATGTGTATGGAAGGGTTGTTAGTTCCTCTTCAGCTAATTTATAAGATCTACACAATTCACATTAAATATCTAAAGAATTGTTCTTGAACTTAATTCTGAAGCAGTTTCTAAAATACATAAATACCAAGAACATTTTGAAAGACAAAAGTTATGAGGACACACTAGGACTGTCAGAGAGTAAAGAATAATATAAATCAACAAAATTCACAATGATATTATAGCAAGAGTAGATATGAGACCAGCAGAATAGAATGAAAACCTCAGTGATAGATCATGGTATACAAAAATGTTTAATAGAATGAAGATGACAGACTAGTGTTCCCATTCCCAAAGGTGTCTGTAAAGTCTATAATAAACCTGTTAACCTTAGATTTCAAAAGAGACTTTGCAGATATGATTAGAATTATGGAATTTGAGAGCAGAAAATTATCCCAAATAATCCAAGAGGACTCAGTCTAATCACATGAGTCCTCAGAAACAGAGAACCTTTCCTGGCTGCGGAGATAAAGATAATCAGTGATAGAAGGACCAGATCAAAGAGATATGGGAAGACCTTGACCCACAGTTGCTGGCTTTGAGGATGGAGGGAAGAAGCCAGGAAACAAGAAGTGTGGGCACCCTCTAGAAGCTGGAAAAGGCAAGGAAACAGATTACTTCCTAGAGAACCCAGAAATGAATGCAGCTTTGCAGATACCTTGATGTTAGCCCATGAGACCTATGTTGGATTTCTGATTTACAGAAGTGTAAGATAATAAGTGAATGTTAACTTAATCCATTAATATCGTGGTAAATTCTTATAGCAGCAAAAGAGAACTAAAGTACAGAAGATATTGCAGTTTTATAATTCCATATAGCAAAAGTATTATCCAATAAATGGCACTGAGACAATGGGCTTAATTGTTTCAAAAGAAGAAAAATTAAAGATTTTCATCTTATAAATTACAGTGATAAAATCTATATTAATAATGAAATTGAATAAGAAAAAAGAAACCACACCAATTAGAAGAAAATGTGAAAGCCCATTCATTTCTTCATAGAATGGATAGTTTTTTTATAGCACTACAGAAATTGAAAAAGTGACAAAAGAATAGAACAGTACTCCACAAAAGGTGTAATGGTTGGACATGAAGAAACACTCTGAGGAATACTAATAGTCAAAGAAAACACTAGAGGAAAATAACTTTAAAATAAATATAACAAAGGGTTAGCTTCCTTAGTAGGCAAAGAGCTTATTTGAATAAATAACATCAATATTCCTAGTTTAATATGGTCAGAGGTGTAAACAATTAATTTGAAAAAGAAGAAATGTATTATGGAAAACCGTAATCCTCATTACTTGGCAATTCCATAGTTGTGACTTCACCTACTTGCTAAAATTTATTTGTAACCCTAAAATTGATATTTGGGGCACTATCAATGTCAGTCACAGACATGCACAGAACAGGGAAAATTTTAGTTATCAGATGCACACTTTCTCAGCTGAGGTCAAACAAGATGATGCTTTGCCTTATTGCTTCTTATACTACCCTATAAACAAGTGCTCTTTTTGTAGTCTAATCATTGTCATATGTTTGGTATTTTTGTGTTTTTTGTTCATGATTTTGCTGTTTAAAATAGCTGTCCAAGCATAAAATGTCCCCAAGCACTGAAGTGCTGTCTAGTGTATCTAACTGCAAGAAGACTCTATGTGCCTTATACAGAAAAAAATACATGTGTTAAATAAGCTTCCTTCAGGCATGGGTTGTAGTGCTATATTGACCATTTTGGGTTCAGTGTTAATGAGTCAACAATTTTATTTATTTATTTATTTATTTATTTATTTATTTATTTATTGTCTTTAAATAGAAACATGCATTAAAAAGATTATGTCGTGATCAGTTGATGAGAATTTGTTAACCACAGGCTGTCAGTCCGAGCCTAATTCTGTATTTCCCCTAGGAGCAAAGGTTCAGTATCCACTATTTCAGTGTTTACAACAACATTATACAATTAACTACCATGAATAGTGAGAATCAACTATAATTAACACTGTGAAAAATATTCACTCTCTCTAGTAAAGAAAAAAATGCAATTAATTCAAGTAAAAGATTTCTTAAATTTCCTAATAGATGAGCTTATCTTTTCTTAAAACTTAAACTTAATGAAAAAAGGCAGATAAGGTATGCAAACATACACTGTGTAGCATGGTGGAAATTAGAAAAAATAATTCCATTAAAAAAACATGTCTTTAAATCTCTATGCACAAATCCTGCTTCTAGTAATTAATTCTATAGATTCAGAGATAGAGATTTACATAGGCTCCTCTTTATGACAAAAATATTTATAAAAGTAAAGTTACAATGCAAATATATATTTCACAATAAGGCACTACAGTACATTGTATAAATCATAAATTTTAGAGAATAATGGAAAATGTCCATCTTATCATATTAGAAAAGCAAAATACAAAACTGTAAATTGTTAAACATGTGATGCATACATGTTTTATATGTGTATTATATGTATATATAGCCTAAAAAAAGAAAATATCAGAAATAATAATACTTTAAAATTAATAGTGTGCGGGGCGCCTGGGTGGCTCAGTCGGTTAAGCGTCTAACTTTGACTCCGGTCATTATCTCACGGTTCGTGGATTGGAGCCCTGCGTCGGGCTCTGTGCTGACAGCTAGCTCAGAGCCTAGAGCCTGCTTCAGATTCTGTGTCTCCCTCTCTCTCTGACCTTCCCCTGCTCATGCTGTCACTCTCTCAGAAATAAATAAAACATTAAAAAAAATTAAAGTAAAATTAATAGTGTGCATCACTAATTAAAGTACCTATCAGCGATTCTGTATTCTTCTTTCTTTTTTTTTTTAAATATTTTTTTATTTATTTCTAGGAGAGAGAGAGACAGCGTGAGCAGGGGAGGGTCAGAGAGAGAGGGAGTCACAGACTCTGAAATAGGCTCCAGGNGACTAAAAGTGAGGGAACGGGAGAATGATTTATCACACAAATGGATGTCAAAAGAAAGCCAGCTTACCAATACTTATATCAGACAAACTAGACATTATTTTTTTAATATTTTTTTATTTATTTCTAGGAGAGAGAGAGACAGCGTGAGCAGGGGAGGGTCAGAGAGAGAGGGAGTCACAGACTCTGAAATAGGCTCCAGGTTCTGAGCTGGCAGTCAGCCCAGAGCCCGACGCGGGGCTCGAACTCACCAACCAGGAGATCATAACCTAAGCGAAAGTCGGACGCTTAACCAACTAAGCCACCCAGGTTCCCCGGTATTCTTCTTTCTAAATGCCTTTATTTTCTAAATTTTTTTGTATTTCTTTTGGAGGGCATTCTATAAGACCTCTCCAGTCTTTAATAAGCTAATGAATCAGCTGTCATAGCATCAATCTGGAAATTTATTACAGTCCTGTGACGCTTGCAGGGTGCTTCATACTCTGAATCTGTCACATTTTTTACCCCTTCCAAGAACTGGAACACCATAAGTTATGGTATCTATACTGTTCTCCCCATTTAAGTATTTTGGATAAAATTCCAAATCTATAGATTGTTTTTGTTGTATTCATTGTTGCATTTTGCCCAATTCTCTATTTTCAGTCTTTGGGAATCACTTTGGTTTAGGTACATATGCAACATATAAATGGTTTTGCTTTGTAAGCAACCTTGAAATTTATTTTCCTTTTAATAAGCAAAAGCTTGCCTATTACATACATACATACATACATACATACACTTATTAGTATAACTGGCAATTTTCTGATCGTTAATGCCATTTGATGTGTTTTCTGTTTAAGTTTCTGTTTTGCATAAATCTTCATATAGACAAGAAATTGTATTATTTTTAGTTGTTGCTCTTTATTATAATATTTGAGCCCTTTCCTTTTAGACATATCTATCTCTTACCTGTTATGCACATTATTATGAATTCAACCTGTTTTTTCCCTCCCTTTCCCCTCCTTCACATCCCAGTTTAATCAATGGTACTATTTTTCTTCACGTTTACCTTTGTACTATTAATGTGTTTATATCTCTACAACTAGATTTGTGAGCTAATACATCTGAAGCAATCCGTGATATTATTTTCCTGACTACCTTCTTGCTGACTCCATGTCCAATCCACACCAATATTCTTTATACTATCTCTATACTTGCTGGATATATAGCAGCTACATTATATTCAGTTGCCCTTATAGGCACCTTTGTTTTGTCTTAAAATTTGCAGTAAAATATATTTGGACCTTTTGCTAAGATTTCCCTCAGTGACTTCTTGTTTGAAGTTTATCATCTAGTCGTTTCCTAAGAAGAGCTCATGCTAACAATATCCCATGAGGTCTTACATGTTTAAAACTCTTTGGTTGTAGCTTTCATGCTGTAAGCACTACTTGACTTGATATGAAATGCTTGGCTCACACATGCTTTCCTTGAGTATATCATAAGTGTTCACTTCTATTTTGATTGTTTATTGTTAAATGTAGAGAGAGATTGTGATCTATGTTGCCTACAGCTGTTACCACAGGCTGTGTGTAGAAACTTTTAATTTAATACATTTTATTTCCAAATAAGGTACTATCTCTAATAGAGAAAAGTCACAAAGAAAAACTATGCCTCTAATAAGATCATTGTCCCTAAAGCCTATTCTTTTCTGAAGAATAGCTTCACACTAAGCTAACAAAAACCATGCAATAGGAGCATTCACAGGATGTTAATTAAAATCATGTTTGATTCTTTTGTATTTAGGTATTTAGCATGAAAAAACGTTATCAAAGAATCTCAGTCGAAAAATTTGGCCAGAAAGTGTAAATTCTGGTTGTATCATCATGTGAAATATGTCTTTAAATATAATACACCAGCAACAAATATTTCCTCTATAGCAAATAAGATGTTGAATTATTTTTTGTGGCATCATACATTCCAATACAAATTAAAGGTTTCTGTTAGGAACATCTGTTTATGTAGATAAATTGACAGGCCAGTTGACACCTATCCAAGAGTTTTGAAAGAACTCAAGGGTAAAATTAGGAAAACACTGGCCAAAATGCACAAACTGTAATTATAAACAACTATATTATTGGGGAAATAGAGAATTTTTTTTTATCAAATTTTACATACACAGAAAGGATGCAAAAACCACCTTAGAGGATTACAGTGATTCTATTACTAATCTCCTTGCTTCTAGATGGCATTCCTATAATTGAGCCCATACACAACACAGTAATTCTATTTCTCAAATATCATTTTGTATATCAATGCCTGGCTCAAAAAACATTTACTGAATAAAAGTCAGACCCCTTAGTATTTAACACCCTACTCAGTATGATACCAATCTATTCCTCCAATAAAATTTCTCATAATTTTTTCTCTTAGATTAGAAATTTTCAAAAGGTCTAATCATTGCTTGTGGAACATATAAAATACAGTTCTGTCTCTCCTTATTTCCTTTCCTATTTTCTATCCATAAATTACCCTTTAGGATTTCATGCCATCTCCTCCCTTTCTGTCTGTGAATATCCATCATTTCACTGATCGGCCAATACAAATCTTACAATTTCTGTGAAAGTTTGCCCAAATTTTGCCACTCTTCCTTGAAATTTCAGAAGTCCTTTTGCAATGGAGATAGTAGATCCTAGATTTGGAAGAGAATTATTAAAAGTGGGGGATACTTAACAGTATAGTTTAGACTTCTATATTACATTTTTTAAATTTTAGAGCAAAAGAGAGACAATAAAATTTCCAAGGTTCTGAACTTTTTAATTAGTCAAATAATGAACAACTAGGGTTTAAGTACCAAAGGATATTTAAATAGGAAATCCATGTTTATATTTTACTACTTTAACAGGTCAAAGGATAAATTAGTTTTATCCAGAGATACAAAAATAGTTGGCAAACATATAATTATTGATAATAGTTCTTAATAAACTTGGAATAGAAGAGTTATCAACATTTACCTCAAAGCAACTCTAGATGATAAAATCATTGGAGATTTTTCTGAAGCTATTTCTGTTAGGTGAGGGACAAGATAAGAATGCTACCAGCACAACTTTTGAAAATATTTTTTTGGAAGAACTAGACAATAATATAAAAAGGATAAAAATAAGAAATTAATGTATCCTAAAGGAAATGATTAACATAATTGTTTGCAGGTGATAGAATTTTCTGCCTAGGAATCCCAAGAATATTACTAAAAATATACTATATATTAAAAATAGATAAGCAAAATGTAACAGCTCTTTTTTATTAGTGAAAAACATAGTTGTAAAATATAGGTTAAAATTATAATATGATAATAATTTAATGCAACTGAAATAAAAATCAATAAGAAAACAGGAAAGTCTCCAGCAGCTGTGGTGGCACGAAGATACCCACTTACTCAAGTAACAGAACATCAGTGTAAGCAAAGAAATGCCATTGTTTTGCCTAGAAGGTATAAATAAAAGTAATTATATTTAATTAGTATTATAATTAATTAGTATTAAAAGTAGATAGTTTTCATTTCCCAGTGCAGAAATAAAGACCACCAGGTGAGAATAAGCGAAGTCTATTTATTCACAGTTGTACAGCAAGAGAGTCAGCCACCATCCCTTGGATTTGGCAGAGACTCAAAGGCAGGCAGAGGAGTTGGGAAGCTTTGTTGCGGAAAAGAGGGAAAGCTTCAGGTTGGCCTGGGGGAGCTGCAGGCAGGCTAAGGGCTTCTCCTGTCACTCATTAGGGATGCGTATCTGGTTCTCTCTGGTTCATCCTAATTGAAACCAGGGGCAAAAATCAGGGAAGCTGAAAGTGATTAATCAAGTCCTGGTCATTTGGGGCCAATTATTACATGGATTGTTGTTTGACTTCCTAGACTCATTCTTAGACATAGTGGTCTGACTTCCTACATGTCTGACTTGTCAATAGCAGGTTGGCTTCCTGGGATGATTGCTGCATATTGTGGGTCAGAATTCTATTTTTCTATATTGTCTGGATGTTGTTGTCTGGTTGTATATTTAGTCTCTTACCAGTGTCACAATATTTTACTAGAGATAAGAGACACATACACTATCAGCAGGTGTGTAAATCAGTAATATTTCAGGAAGACAACTTGGTATTTCCATGGTGAACCTCAAAGTCATGCATACACTTTGGAATGGTAATCTCAAATCAAAGTTATGCTAAAGAAATTACTGATGATGTGCCTATAGGGATACTTATCGCAGCATTGTTTAAAATAATTAAAAAATAAGGGGGAAAAGCTAATGCCAATCGAGAGAGGAGGAGAATGTGTTGAATAAATTAAGTTAATCTAATAATTAAAATACCATTCATTTACTAAAAATCATGTAAAATTATTGGCAAGACAATATTTTAAAGAGCATACATAAACTTTATAAACAGTCTAAAAACGCAAACCACAAAATGTCATTAAAGATAAAAAGTGAAGAAAGGGAAGGAAGGAAGCAAGCAAGGAAGGAAGGAAGGAAGGGAGGGAAGGAGGAAGGGTATTAAAAGATATTCTAGAAGGAAAGTGATAACCTTTGGGCACTAATAGTTGAAACAGAGTTTTACTATTTATCAGAACTCTCCTAAGAATTTTACTGGTATGAGCTCACTTGATGTTCTTCACAACCTTACAAGGAAATTTCTCACTTTAATGAGGAATCTCAGATCCAGAAAGTTTTAAAAACTTGCTAAAACGACAGAACAAGTAATCAGTGGAGTTAGAATTTGAACCTTTGTTGTCTAACTCTAGATCCCAGCACGTAATTTTCTCCTGGATGCCTGTCGATGTTGAGCAAGTGTTCTGCAGCTGTTTATCAACTTCATCCTTCTTTAGAGGATATTTTTTGAATGAACATAAAGACTTCTCATTTCAAATATATGATATTAATGTTCTTCCCATTTATTTCCAGTGATTAGGGTTTCTCTAGAAATATACATTTCCAGATTTCTCTGTGCCCATAGTATAAATAATAGAAGTAAATGTGAGAGGATTTATGGAATTTGCATTTCATAATTGTACATGTGTTTAAATTTAAAGGACATGATCCCTTGTACACAGAAAGTACTAAGACTGTAATAAAAGATAAATAAGGATTAAAAAATAAAAGAATAAGTTGGAATATCAATAATAGTTAACTAATAAACCAATGCCTAAAGAATTCCTGTCAGTAACATAGCATGTTATTGATATTTACAACTTCTGGTGACATTTTGAAGTGTAAATTGTCATAACACACACACATACACACACACACATATATACAATGCTCTCTCCTTAGTAAAGTTTAAAAAAAAAGAGAGGCACAGCAGCCACTTGTCCTTGATTTGTACTATTTTTCAGAGGAAATGACTAACAAAGACCTATTTCCTTTAAGCTAATTTTTCTTTTTTTTTTTAATGTTTTATTTATTTCTAGGAGAGAGAGAGAGAGAGACAGCGTGAGCAGGAGAGGGTCAGAGAGAGAGGGAGACACAGACTCTGAAACAGGCTCCAGGCTCTGAGCTGGCAGTCAGCACAGTGCCCGACGCGGGGCTGGAACCCACGAACCGCAAGATCATGACCTAAGCAAAAGTCGGACGCTTAACCGACTAAGCCACCTAGGCGCCCCTAAGCTAATTTTTCTTAATCACAGACATTTTATGCCATTATCTAAAAAGTATGAATTATTTTTTCTAAGTTTTTTCACTAATATCAACGATAGGATTGTAAAGAAACAGGACTGCATGCTCTGGGAATTATAAAATGGTTACAAAAATATGACACATGATGAAATAATTATTCTCAAAAACTGATAGCATTTTAGGAAGAGGGAAAACATGCATCTCAAATACATTTATAAGCACATATTTAATTTGTGATCTCCATCGTTTAAGTGACCTTAATAATTTTAATAACTTTATATGTTTATGAACTGATAACATTTATATAATTCAAAATTTATTTTTTATGTTACCCAAAGAACCTTAAGGAAGTAAAATTTTTAACTAAAAGGTGTTTATACTAGAGAAATCAGTTAATTTTCAAATGAAGTATTATAAAATTGAAAGAATTTTAATAGGAAAACTATAAAGAACTGTCCAACAAAAGTGAACAGTTTAAATACAAATAAGCAATGCCAATTTACAATTATAATTTTGTCTTATATAGGATTTCATGACAAAAATTGGACATAAATTGGATTTTTAAATTAATCTTGAAATAAGTCAATGATGCTAGAAATAATGCACCACTTATTATTTCAAATCACACAAAAATTGCTACAGTAGGTGGTGCAAATCTCAGTCCATAAATATAGATTTACAAAATATCCTTACTCTTAGCCACTCTCCCATTCAAGTGGAAGGAAATCCCATCTTCTGCTATGTAATGTATAAGAATCAACCATAATTCACATGAAACCTTATTACTATCCCTGTAACTTTAAGCCAGTTACTTAAACATACTGATGCTTGATTTTGTGTATGTAACTTGGGAATATATACCTATGCCAAGGGGGTAATAATTTAGAAGATTAGGGGTGCCTGGGTGGCTCAGTTGGTTAAGCGTCCAACTTCGGCTCAGCTCATGAACTCAGGGTTCATGTGTTCGAGCCCCACATCGGTCACTATGCTGACAGCCAGCTCAGAGCCTGGAGCCTGCCTCACATTCTGTATTTCCCTCTCTCTCTGACCCTCCCCTGTCACGCTGTCTCTCTCTCTCTCTCAGAAAGAAATAAATAAAACATTATTTTTTTAAAAAAATAGTAATGTAGAAGTTTAATAATATATATATGATTCCTATGCAGTATTTGTGAACTAAATGAGTGATAACCTTCTGCTCATCACCATAATTATCATTACCCTTATCATAATCATAAACATTACTATCTATTTATATAATCAACATATATTTTTTTCTAACACATATCAAGAACGTACTGGGTTAGTATTAGTGGTTAAGATGTGAATGAAATTAGGGGCACCTGGGTGGCTCAGTCGCTTAAGTGTCCGACTTCAGCCCAGGTCATGATCTCATGGTTCGTGGGTTTGAGCCCCACATCAAGCTCTGTGCTGACAGCCAGCTCAGAGCGGAGCCTGTTTCAGATTCTGTGTCTCCCTCTCTCTCTGACCCTCCCCTGCTCATGCTGTCTCTCTGTCTCTCCCTCTCTCTATCAGAAATAAATAAAACATTTAAAAAAAATTTTAAAAAGATGTGAATGAAATTATACCAAAAAGGCAAATCCACAATCACAAGTCAAAATACCAGTCTGTCTAGGAAAGATAAAACTATATTTTGGAATGCCTGATTAACACACTAAGCCTAAAATCAATTATTTAAAGAATTCACTCTCAGGCTCGAACTTCTCTTTGAAGATAAGGTCAGAAGCCTGAATCACCATTTTCCAAATTGTGTTTGAAGGACCTATAGTCACAAAAGATGTACCTGGGCAAACAGCAGGATTCCATGATAAAATAAACTGGGAAACACTGCATTATATCTCCTTTGGAAATTCATAATGCATAGTAGTATATTAACATCTCTGAGAAATTTTTCAGTGAAAAATGATTTAACTGTATTTATCCCCACAGCAATATAGCAACTATTTGACCTTGGAAATCTTTGTGTTACCACTTTTGACGTTGTTTGGAGCCAGTGTTATGTAAAGGTACCTAATTGTTATCCAATAAATGATTAGTAAAATAATTAGACATATCTGTGTAAGAACTATACAAATTTTAAAACATTAGGTCACTAAAGAAGTTTTACAAACTCATATCAGTGGGCATGTGTATGTATGTGTATGTATATACATACATCAAACTTGTAAATCAGTTATTTTTGGAAAGCGGGATGACTTTATTTTATTTTATTTGTAAAATGCTTTTTTCAGTAATTCTGATTTTCTGTATTGAATAAGCATTTCTTAAATAATCAGGAAAATTGACAAATATGAACTTACTGTAATTTATCTGATTACCAGTTAAAGTCTAATCTTAGTAATTATACATGTGTTAGAATGAGGGTTCTTAGATAACACAATATGAATTTTATGAGTCAGTAACAATCACCTGAATATTTAGTAGTTGCATAATTAAAAATTGATGACTTCCAAGGTCTATAACTCATATATAGAGATCAGTAAGTTTCTAATAATTTCCCACATGTTGGACAGTATACAGTTTGAAGCCAACCTAAAGTGTTGATTCATGGGTCTCAGGTAATTACTAATTAACTATAGCACTGGCTTAATAACATACAATAAAGTTGAAAACTTAAATATAACATAACCATGAGGTACATATATGACAATAAATAATCACATTGACTAAGATTACTAAAATTTAAGCACATTTGAGTTTCTTGTGTGCCAGAAAAAAACAAACAGGAAATCATTCATGTTTATATTAACTAAGATTTAACTCATTAAAAACCCATTTGATTCAATTTTATTTTAATTAGCCTGCGGTATTATTTATCTTTAGTAGAGATTAAATAACATAAGTTATTTTTCCCTAGAAAAGAAAATTTACATCATCTTTGTAGTACTTAAATATAAAAATACAAAACATTAACTATAGTAAAAAAGATTTAAATGCAATCTATCTTTTTTTATAGCTCAGTAAATAAATGAGATGGACTATGTTGCTGGCAATTGATAGAAATTCACACCCTATTCATAATCAACAATATTTATGGAGTGCCCAGAATGTTGCATTTTATAGATGTGAATAGGACAATAGCAATGTTTATATTTATTTTCTTATAATTCTTTCACATCTTCTTTCTTTAAGGCATGTAATCATTCTAGGAAGGATATGAGATTTTTCACAGCTGTTCAGTTCACACACACACACACAAAATACCTAGAAGCAAGATTCAGTCCTTTAACATAGGCATTAAAATATGTCTTATGTATTTTAGATAATCAAGAATTTTGCACTGATATTCTTATTCATTGGGTGCTTTTTACCTCAGTAGTCTGTTAGCTCTTTTCATTACTGCCTTGAAACTGAAGGAAAATCAAAGGAAAAAATGGCATTCTGCTCCTCTGATAATTCTTAGAATTGCCATTAATAGAGAAAGATATTTGAGAAAGTTGTCTTCCACTACTCTTCTTTTCTCCAGTATATAAGGTTAAGTGAATCAGTGGTGGCGTGGAGGGGATAATCTGGTAAGGAAGTCATGATGCATCATTCCTACAACACAAGAATCAGAATCAGTCTTCTTTGTGAGAGACTTGAACTTTGAACTAAAGTGTAAACCAACATTGAACAAAAATAATTGAAATCCAAGAAGTGAAGTGATTTTGCATGACCACTTCCCTGCTCTAATGAGTTTAAGTTCCACTGCCTAAAGAAATTTACTACAGAGCATTTGTAGTAATATACAGATGAAGAAATGTCAGTTACTCTTTTTTTCTTTTAATATTTTTTTATTTTTATTTCAAGGAGTGAGAGAGACAGCGCGAGCAGGAGAGGGTCAGAGAGAGAGGAAGTGACAGACTCCGAAATAGGCTCCAGGCTCTGAGCTGGCAGTCAGCACAGAGCCCGACGCGGGGCTCGAACTCACGAACCGCGAGATCATGACCTAAGCGAAAGTCAGACGCTCAACCGACTAAGCCACCCAAGCGCCCCGAGATGTCAGTTACTTTTAAGAAATCACAAACTTTCACAAGATCAGAGCCAGAGAAAAATTTTAATTTATAGGAATAATAAAAAAATAGGTTCTGAAAAGAAACTAGCTGGTAAGATTTGCTGCTAATTTGGGGTAAGATTTAATTTATATTTTCATTGTGATAGCATGAAATTTACCATCTTAACAAATTTTTAAGTGCACAATACAGTATTGTTAACTATACACACAGTATTGTAGCACAGATCTTTAGAACATGTTTATCTTGTATAACTGAAACTAAGATTATAAAATGAATTAGTGGGGCGCCCGGGTGGTTCAGTCAGGTGAGCATCCTCCTCTTGATTTTGGCTCAAGTCATTATCCCAGAGGCATGGGGATGCATCTTTGTGTTGGGCTCTGTGTTGTGCATGGAGCCTGCTTAAGATTCTCTCTCTCTCTCTCTCTCTCTCTCTCTCTCTCTCTCCCCCCATCTCTGCCCCTCTCTTGTACACTCTCTCTCTCAAATTAATTAATTGATTAAATGGATTAGTAAAATGGTAAGTTGTGAACACTTTGAAAGCAGTAAAATTCATGAAGACCAAAGAACGTATTCACTAGGAATAAGTACTTCAGAAGAGGCTTATGCTGGCTTTTTGCCAGGGTTTCTAGATTAATATATCAAAGAACAGTAAAAAAGAGTTATCTTGCATATGACCAAATTTCATATGATTTTTTACATAAGAGATAAGATCTGGTGAATAACCCTTTTAGAGACATAGATTAGCAGACTAATTTACTTAGAAAAGAGGCATCTTTGGTCATTATGCAAGGACTCAGTCTCAGCTCTTTCTTGATTCATTATCAAGCAAACATTTATCACATGATTTCTATATGCCAACCAATAGGATAAACACTTAGAAAAAAATGTGTTTACCATCAAGTGTGGGGGACTTGGCCAGAATCAGGAAATTACAATGTTGGAGATGTCTACAGATGAGCCTGGAGAGGATTCAAAGAACAATCTACACATGAATAGACACTTCTCCAAAGAAGACATCCAGATGGCCAACAGACACAAGAAACGATGCTCAACATCACTCGTCATCAGGGAAATACAAATCAAAACCTCACTGAGATACACACCCGTGAGAATGGCTGAAATGAACAACTCAGGCAACAACAGATGCTGGTGAGGATGCAGAGAAAGAGGATCTCTTTTGCACAGCTGATGGGAATGCAAACTGGTGCAGCCACTCTGGAAAACGGTATGGAGGCTCCTCAAGAAATTATATAGAACTACCCTATGACCCAGCAACTGCACTACTAGGTATTTATTCAAGGGATACAGGTAGGCTCTTTTGAAGGGACACATGCACCCCAATGTTTATAGCAGCACTATCAACAATAGCCAAAGTATGGAAAGAACCCAAATGTCCATTGATAGATGAATGGATAAAGAAGATGTGATACACACACACACACACACACACAATGGAATATTAGTCGGCAATCAAAAAGCATGAAATTTGCCATTTGCAACTATGTGGATAGAACTAGAGAGTATTATGCTAAGCAAAATTAGTCAGTCAGAGAAAGGCAAATATTATATCTCTTCACTCATATAAGGACTTTAAGATACAAAACAGATGAAGATAAGGGAAGGGAAGCAAAAATAATATAAAAACAGGAGGGGGGCAAAACATGAGACTCTTAAATACGGAGAATAAACAGAGGATTACTAGAGAGGTTGTGGGAGTGGGTATGGGCTAAATGGGTAAGGGGCATTAAGGAATCTATTCCTGAAATCATTGTTGCACTATTATGTTAACTAACTTGGATGTAAATTTTAAAAATAAATTAAATAAGAAATTTCTATTAAAAAAAAAGAATGATCTAAAGAAAATCAGCTCCTTAACTGAGTCATTGAGTAAAAGCAAAGTTAAGATTGCTTGGAAACTAAGAAGAGTGCTAAAGGGAGAACAGTTATCAAGTACAGATGAAATAGGATGAGAGGAATTATCACTCAGAGGAAGGGAGAAAGCAAGGTAGAACATGGAAAGAAATGAGCCTAGTATTGTAATAAATATTCAGAAGAAAACATGAATCCTAAACCAAGCTGGGAAGTTTACACTTCATCTTAAAAGCTATAAGAAGATATTTAAAAGATGATAAAGAAAGGAAATAAAAATGGGAAGTGACAAAATAATAGTAAACAATGTGTTGCAATCTGGCATTCAGGTAGGAATTAAAGCCATGAAGATAAAGAAAAAGGAGACATCTTTTTAAAAATGTAGTTGATGCTTTATTCAGTAGCTATTGAGCATCTACCGTGTGTACTTGGCTAGGCGTTAGGACTTCACGATATCACTGAATGTCACTGATTCCATTTCTGTCTGGTAATGAGTGCTTGTCAAGTGCCAGGCACTGTGCTGAGGGCACATTCTCATGTTATCAAATTCTATTTTAGTTCTCATGCCACCCAATGAGGCACATATAATACTCCCAGACACTGAGATGAGGAAAAAGAGGCTTGGAGTTGTAAGGGATTTGTCTAAGATCACCAATGATGTAGACTTGAGGCAAATCTGGTTCCAAAGACCCCTTCTATTTTTTTTTTTTTTTTAATCATTGAGGAAAGTTTGAGAGATGCTAATGCAAAGATTATATTAATCCGGTTTTCAGTCAGTGAAAGGAAATCTGGATATTCCATTTAGTTAAAAGGACAGATAACAAATTGGTTTAAAGGTGATTGAGGAGATTAGGGGACATAAAATGAATGAGAGCAGTCCAGAGATGAGCCAGAATTCCAAGAAACTATTACCACTCCCAGAACTGGAGGTACTATAAAGAGAGGAGAGACTCTTGCCCTTTGGAAGTGGGAACTGCAAAGCAGTTGTAGCCATTTTTAAAGACTAAGGAAGAGGTATTTCTCCCCTGGTTTCTCCCTATCTTCTAATTTTCCCCCAGTCCTTGTCCCACCAATGTCTTCCAAGGGCTGGACCAAGCCAGAGCATAAGCAAGCCAGTAAGACAAGCGAGAAAAGGAGTATACAGGATCCTCCACCCCCCCAAGACAGAAACTCGTGTGCTTCTTTATGGAGCTTGACCTTTATCCATAGGTGTTTGAAAATGTATTGATTTTCCTAAAATGTGAAAAGTAGGTTAAGATTTATGCTTTACATTTATCACATCCCAGTTGCAGCATGGGTAAAGGAATTGGAGAAAGCAAGACTGAAACCAGAGAAGCCACTTAGAAGACTTTTGCATTAGTTCTGAAAAGACAGAAGATTTGCATGCTATGGGACACCATTAATCCAGAAAAGGAACAAGGGAGCAGGAGCATATTAGTCTGAGGAGAGAAGGTCATTGATTTGGAAAATACTAGATTTAAAGTGTTCCAAAGGAGAACTGCGGAGTAGGGAGCCTGAGGCTTAAGTGTCGGCGGAGGGAACATTTATTCTTGAAAGCCATTGGTTAATATAGCTAGTATTCGAAGCCATTGGGTGTGGTTGAGACACTGTAGAGGAAAAAGAGAAATATAATGTCAAGATGTCCCCAGAATTATATCATCAATTCTAACTAGTGTAAGAAAAATCAAGTAATAAACCTCTTGGTAACATTTTATAAAAATACAGCTTATATGGATCAATGAGCACCGAACAATGGAGGTGAGCTAAGTGGTCTGTGAAGAGTCTTCTTTTGTCCATTTAGTGCCACTAATGTGCAGTGAGCCAAGTAAAAGCAAGAAACCTGAAGAAACTGGATAAATCTCAACCTTTTAAAACAGATACAAGGTAGCTATCAAATGTGAAGAGGGTGTGAAATATCCATTCTAAAAAATAAATTCCCCTCTGAAATTTCAGAATTTAATATTATTCAACAGATTTGTATTTCTTTATATAAAGTAAATAATATCTGTACTTCATCCTATAGATAATGAACACGTTCTGTAGAGGTGTATTAATTCATATCTTGATAGAATCAGTTAATACAAATCAAGAATTTATCTATCAAAGAGATTATGCATATAACCATGTGTTAATATATGAGCATACGAATATACACCATTAAGGAAGTTTGCCTAGAACAATAATGGGTACTGATTTGAAATGCCCCACAATAATCTGAAGCATATATGAGATATATGCAAGAAGTTATAAAGGGACTATTTCTGTTCAAAACACTTTGAATATCTCATACAAGTAACACCTGAAAATTACTGAATAAAAATGTAGAAAGCTGCATATTTATAATCACAATAGTAAAAACCAGAAATTTATCTGATTACTTGATGAATCTCAGAACATTTTAAAAATAACTGGGAAATCATTAGCCAAAAGGAAACACCCTTTTCCATCAGAACAATTTTGAAATACACTAATATGCAAGTTATTTATACACACTCACCCATATATATATTTTAAGAACGACTCAATATCTTAAAAGCAATCACAAAATCAGTCTTTAGCTTAATCCTCATCTGCATTTTAATGATTTCAAAATATAATCACATTATAGGGCTTGAGGTTGCATATTGCTGTATTACTAGTTTCATAGCATTGTGGCTTTCCATCTTGGTAGCAATAAATTGTAGTAAACAGAGCCATTAACAGCATTTTTATAGGGTCAAATGGAGCTATGGCACTAGAAATGTGGTGCTAAGTAAAATTTGAAGGCCACTATGTTACACTCAACTATTTATTAAGGCATTAAAATCAGATCTTCTCAGGGATGTTTGAATGTTTTTCATGATCTTTTCCTCCCCTTGACAGTTCTAGCTTTTAAGTGGCAATTTGGGGGGGAATGAGTAAGATTTCAAAAAGTTTGAAGTTCTTATTAAAATATAAGCTTTATGGGGCGCCTGGGTGGCTTAGTCGGTTAAGCGTCCGACTTTCGCTTGGGTCATGATCTCGCGGTTCGTGGGTTCGAGCCCCGCATCGGGCTCTGTGCTGACTGCCAGCTCAGAGCCTGGAGCCTGTTTCAGTCTGTGACTCCCTCTCTCTCTGACCCTCCCCTGCTCATGCTGTCTCTATCTCTCTCTTAGAAATAAATAAAACATTAAAAAAAATAAATAAAATAAAATATAAGCTTTATAAAAGAATATGGCACTCTAAATAAAAGTAATTAATACTAACTGAAGAGTAAAAATACTCATCATTATATTTAGAAATATCGTGTTATGTTAATAATTTGAATGAAGGTACTAATGATTTTGAATTTTACATAGTATATGGGGCATCTTTCATTAATACAATGCAACCAAACTGGGATTCTCTAGTTCTCTAAGAATGTATTAAAGATCAGTTTTGGCTTAATAGAATGAAATACCGATAAAATACTACACTATAAAACCATCCTTTAGTTAAGAAAATCATTCTTTACTCACCTATGCATCTTTTTAGGTTGCAAAAACATAGTAAATTTTATTACACACATGTCATTTTATGAGAACATAAAAATAAAAAAGTTACATAAATTTAAATTTTCTATTTGACTTTGAGTACACAAAAATAACATTTTCTGAAATAATAGATTACATAATCCTAAATAGCTAACAGTATTAATTAAGTTTTAACATAACTTCAAATATACTAGTATTAAAAACAAATCTGGTTCCATATGGGAAGATTATTTTAGTTGTTCATAGAGAAGCATGTTCTATATAAGCAAAATTATTTTCTTTAATGCAAATTAGAAGGAAAAAAAAGTCAAGTGCTCGCTTTGGCAGCACATATACTAAAAAATTGGAACAATATAGAGATTAGTATGGCCCTTGGGCAAGGATAACACATAAATTCATTTAGTGTTTCACACTACATGAAAACGAAAAAGAAAAAGAGTCAAATTTTGTACACATGATTTCATAGCTACTGTTACATGGGTTAGAATATAAGTTTTGGAAACTAAGTTGACTTAAAGTGATATTCATTAAATAGTAGCAAAAATGGCACAGATATGATAAAAATCTTGCAAGTAGTATGTGAACAACTGATATTGGAGAAGTATGCATGTAGTCCATTCCTTCTGCATTATTATAAAAGAAACTGAGGTTCAGAGAGATGCAATGGTTTACACAATTTAACAATATTCAAGTACAAGAGCAAGTCCAAATACCTGCCTCCTATTACCTACTGTGCTAGGTTAAACCACCTCTGTCTACCACCCCCTTGACAATTGCATTAATTGGAATAGAATTGAGTATACAAATTATGAGTGCACTCATACAACTAAGTCTTTTAAGAAAATTTTGGATAACTCTTGAAACAATTAACTCAACATAAAACTTACCATTGGTACATAGATGCATACCCTAACACTTTCTAGAAACAAAAAGAATGATCCATTGTCTTAAATCACTTAGGTAGTTTTTCATTATGAGAGTGGATATTCATTATTCATTATTTACTCAATTTTGACAAAATTGTTCTTGCATTAATTTTCTTACTAAATTAAACTGTTAAATAAACATTTATTTAAAATCTGACTTACCATCTTTTCCCTTTCTTTTGATACCTTTGTATGCCATCCCATACATAAATATTTCAAATAATGGTCAACTTGAATATAATTTACATACATTTATTCTTTAAATGTATCACTTAAGCAGAGTGATTTTGGTTGTGCTTACATTATTGATAGGTATTCTCTTAAAACAAATGCAAGACTAAAAATTCGATGCATTTTATATAAAACTTTTCCCCATGGATCCTAGAGAAATTCTTTATAATTCAATAGTATTTTGCTCTTTGTATTATTTTCTGGAGGATTTAAAATGAACTATACTTTCATTAAGATTCTCTCAGGATGTTTGAGGCCTTTACATAACCATAAGTTTTGATAATTCATTCCCATATAGTAGAAATTAGTGGATTTTTATGTAAATAACATACTTTCTTTTTTAAAGTCTGTAAATTAGAAACTGTTTGTGGGTGGTCTTGTATGTGTCCATCTATGAAGTCTGCTCAAAGATCTGTTCCTTAAGTCTGTTCCCTTATTGTCAGGGGAAAATACTCTTACTTCAGTAAGTTAGATTTATGTAAAGAAAATCTATAACCTATTTGACAATTTCCTAAATACTCAAAATCTGAATATATAAATTGTTTATTATGAAGGTCCTAGTCGTTTTCACCCTCCCTCAATATTTATAACCATTTTATGTAGGGCCCATGCATAGCAGTGGGAAAAGAGAGATGAGATAAAACCTTCCGTATTATTATTTGATTACTGATCACATAGCATTTAACTAAACTTTTCACAATGAAAATGAAGGATTTCAGTATAATATTTTCATGTATGACCATCAGCCTCTTTCAGGAGGCCAATTAAAATTTTGTTGTAGCTAATTAAAACTATAGGATACTACCACATACCTTTCAGAACAGTTTTTCAGTATCTTGTGAAGTGAAACTTACACTTACCTGATGACCCAGAAATTCCATTTGTAGGTGTTTACTGAAGCAAAAAGAAAATTTCCTCCACACAAAAACATTGTGTGAATGGTTATAGCACATAACCTCAACTTAGGAATGGATAAACAGTTGTATAAACACTCAGTGATGGGAGTACTACTCAGCAATAACGAGAGATGCACTAATATTATACCAATAATATGGCTGACTATCAAATATTAATTAGGTGAAAGAAATCAGCCTCAAAGGCTAGGTTATAGTAATTTTAGTAATTCTCTATTTTTTTTTTAATTTTTTTTTAATGTTTTATTTATTTCTAGGAGAGAGAGAGAGAGAGAGACAGCGTGAGCAGGGGAGGGCCAGAGAGAGAGGGAGATACAGACTCCGAAACAGGCCCCAGGCTCTGAGCTGGCAGTCAGCACAGAGCCCGACGCGGGGCTCGAACCCACGAACCGCAAGATCATGACCTAAGCGAAAGTCGGACGCTTAACCGACTAAGCCACCCAGGCGCCCCGTAATTTTAGTAATTCTCAAACATAGGTTTATTATGAGAATGAAAATCACCTTGCAGATGTGAAGGTGCCTAAAATGAAGGAAGTACTCAATGAATTGGGTTCCTAAAATAATATTAGGGTAATGGAAACTCTACCATTGTCTGGATCCATTAAATACAAAGAACTCCAGTGTTTCAACAAATATGATGGTCTCATAATACATGGCAACCAGTAATTAGTGTTTTGGAGGAATCACCTTTTTTCAACAATACCAACTACATGAACCCTAAGTAAAACTAGAAAAGAAAGTGAGGAGTGTCAGTATATCTTAGGCTTAGTTCTAAAACTAACTTAAAAGGATTTGATTTTTTTATTGCAGAAAACAGTCTTGCTTTTTGTTCCCACAAAATCTGGCACATAAATGTTTTAGAATATTTCACATCCTGTTCAGAAAGAAATATCTTCTGTTTCTTACCTGCTCCATGGAAATTTGCACAATTTACTAAGTGATTTGTCATTACATAAATGGGCATTAATTTAAGTTTTTAACTGCACTACATGGTGGCCTTTAAATCTTCATATTTATGTCAAAGTCTGCATTTGTGAACCTATCTATTCCACCCTGCCAAGCTTAAAGAGAAACTTAAAGCTGCCTGTGAGTCCATTGTTTTGAACTTGCTACAACAAAACATTGTTGTTACTATCCTGGAACAGGAGTGTGCATTTCACCACACACCATGTGATCTTCCACTGGACTAAATACCTGTGATTCTTGCACTGAATTTAATATTGAGCAAGTAAAATGTATTACAGCTGAAATATCAAGTGAGATAATGTAGCCAATGTAACACCTTGGTTTCTCTGGATATTTCAAAGTTATCTTAAATCTCATAGTGATATAATTTTACAACTCTTAAGTCTTTTCATTATTGTTCTATACCAAAGTATTGCCATACATCTAATAAATGTATTTGGCAGTTTCATGGGATGCAGTTTCAATGTATAAAATCTATGGTATTTCTGTATTTTAGCAACAGTTTAGAAATTGAAATTTCTAAATTTCAAAAAAAAAAAACCACAGTACCATATAAATAACATTAAAATGAAAATTTTAAAAGGATAGCTTTAACAAAATTTGTGCCAGACTTGTTCAATAAAATACACAAAATGTTTCTGAGAGAAATTTTTAAAGGTGTAACTAAATGGAGATATATTAAAAAAAAAAAAAAAAACATTGATCAAAGACTCAGTATTGTTAAGGTCATAGTGCTTTCCAAAGTTAATTATGGGCTCAACGTATCCCAATTAAAATCACCTTTTTTGTAGACATACAAAAACCAATTAAGACCTTAAGTACAAAGGATCCAAAATAGACTAAATAATTGTGGAAAAGAAAACAAAGATAGAAAATACACATTATATGATTTTAAGAGTTGCTACAAAGCTACAGTAATTAAGACAATGTGTTTGATGTAAAGAAAACATATAGATCAATGGAACAAAAAAATTCCATAAGTAGATAATACACACGCACACACACACACACGCACCCCAAATTGATTTTCAACAAAGGTGGTAAGGCAATTGAATAAGGAAAGACTTGCCTTTAGGAAAAAGTGTTGAATTAACTGAATATCCATATGCAAAAATATAAATACTAATCCTTATTACATGATGTTAAAAATTTAACTCCAAATAGATTAAAGACCTAAAAGAAATAAGGAAAACAACACAACTTTTTGAACAGGACATTGGAACAAATCTAAGTGGCTTTGGGTGAGCAAATGTTTCTTAAGTAGGATACAAAAAAAGTAAATTAGACTTTATTTAAAGTTAAAACTGGTGTTCTCCAAAGACATCTGAAGAAAAAGAAAGAGCAAACTACATACTAGGAGGAAGTATTTGCAAATTTTGAACTTACATCCAAAATATATAAGTAACCCTTGCCTTACAACTCAATAATAAGAATTCAAGGAATCTAATAAAAAATGTTGCTTTAAAGAGACTCTCTGGTAAAGAGCCATCAAAAACATATAGAAATGGCAAATAACCACATAGAAGGTACTCAGTGTCCTTAGTTATCAGGGAAACACAAATTTAAAACAAACACACTAAATAGGCTAAAATTTTAAAAGTAACAAATCAAGTGTTGGAAAAGGATATGGTGCAATCAAAGCTCTCAAACATTGCTAGTTAGAATACAAATGGTATAATATGGTCAACTAATGTTCAATAAAGCAGAAAGAATATCCAATAGAAAAAAAGGCTTTCTTCAACAAATGGTGTTGGGAAAACTGGTTGATGATGTGCAGAAGAATGAAACTAGATCACTTTCTTTCACCGTAAACAAAAATAAATTCAAAGTGGGTTAAAGACTAAATGTGAGACAGGAAACCATCACAATCCTAGAAAACACAGGCAGAAACCTCTCTGAAGTCAGCCACAGCAACTTCTTAGTAGACAAATCTCCAAAAGCAAGGGAAACAAAAGCAAACATGAACTGTAGGGACCTCATCAAGATAAAAAGCTTCTGCACAGCAAAGAAAACAATCAACAAAAGTAAAAATCAGCCTACAGAATGGGAGAAGATATTTGCAAATGACATATCTGATAAAGGGCTGATATTCAAAATCTATAAAGAACTTATTAAACTCAACACCCCAAAAAACAAATAACCCTGTTAAGAAATGAGCAGAATATATGAATAGACACTTTTCCAAATAAGACATCCAGATGACTAACAGACACATGAAAATATTGCTCATCACTCATCATGAACATTCAAATCAAAACCATGATGAGATGCCTTCACACCTGTCAAAATGGCTAAAATTACACAAAAACAACAGGTGTTGTAAAGGATGCAGAGAAAGGGGAACACTTTTGCACTGTTGGTGGGAATGCTAACTGGTATAGCCACTATGAAGAACAGTTTGGAGGTTCCTCAAGAAACTACAAATAGAGCTACCCTACAATCCAGCACTTGTACTATTAGGTATTTTTCCAAAGGATACAAAAATACAGATTTGAAGGGTTAGCATTATATCAGCATTATCAACAATAGCCCAGTGTTTAAATCAGCATTATCAACAATAGCAAACTATGGAGAAAGCCCAAATATTAGACTGATGAATGGATAAAGAAGGTATGGTATAGATAGATAGATAGATAGATAGATAGATAGATAGATAGATAGATAGATAGATAGATCATGTATACATGTGTGTGTGTGTGTGTGTGTGTGTGTGTGATGGAATATAACTCAGCCATCAAAAAGAATGAAATGTCACCATTTGCAATGACATGGATGGAACTAGACTGTATAATGCTAAGTGAAATAAATCAGAGAAAGACAGTACCATATGATTTCACTCATATGTGGAATTTAAGGAAAAAAAGATCAATATATGAGAAGGGAGGGGAAAAAAGAGAATAAAGGGAAACCAAACAAAAGAGACTCTTAATGATAGAGAACAAACCATAGGTTGATGGAGGGACATGGGTGGGAGGTGGGCTAGATCAGTGATGGATACTAAGGAGGGCACTTGTGATGAGAAGCAAGTGTTGTAAGTGATGAGTCACTGAATTCTACTCCTGTAACTAATATTGCACTGTAAGTTAACTAAAATTTAAATTAAAAACATAATAATAAATTAAACAAATTTTTTAAAGAATGCAAATGGTATAGTCACTTTGGAAAAGATTTTCAAAATTTCTTATAATGTTTAACATTTATTTACCATATGTTCCAGAAATTCCACTGTTAGGTTTTTAACCCAGAGGGAAAATATATTTTTATACAAAGATGTGTGCATAAATGTGGAAACATTACTTCTAAATAGCTAAAAACTAGGAAAAACTCAATTGCCCATCATCTGATATATGTGTAATCAAGTTTTGACGTATCTGATCACTAGAACATTATTCAGCAGTAAAAAAAAAAAAACAAACTATTAATAGATGCAACAACATGGATCAATTTCAGAAGTATTCTAAGTAAAGGGAACAGATGTAAAAACTGGAAACTATATGATTCCATTTGTATGAACTTCTAAAAAAAAAGGCAAAACTATAGGATATAGAGCAGATTAGTGTTTGCTATGGTGGATGGCTGGAGGAGGCATGATTGCAAAGTGCTGAGGGAATTTTTGGGAGTGATGGAAATCTGTGTCATGATTGTGATAATGATTACAGAACAGTACTCATTTGACAAAATTATATGGCTAAAATTGATAGATTTTAGTTTTGTAAATTATTTCAAAAAAACTGAGAAAAGGAAAACAAAATAATATCAAAGACCCCAAATTGCTTTTGTTTTCATGAGTTATATCTATTGATATTTAGTGCATTGTAAATTAATACTGTAGAAATATTTAAATATGTACTTAGTTAAAAACAAAAAATTCTGGGGCCGCCTGGGTGGCTTAGTCGGTTGACCGACTTTCGCTTAGGTCATGATCTCGCGGTTCGTGGGTTCGAGCCCCGCGTCGGGCACTGTGCTGACTGCCAGCTCAGAGCCTGGAGCCTGTTTCGGAGTCTGTGATTCCCTCTCTCTCTGACCCTCCCCTGCTCACGCTGTCTCTCTCTCTATCTCTCTCCTAGAAATAAATAAAACATTAAAAAAAAATAAAGAGAAAACAAAAAACAAAAAATTCTGTAAACTTAAATATATCCTATTAATTAAAAATATGTTATATGCAGTTATTATGAACATAGGTTAAAACATATTTTACTACCTTTCAAAAACATGTAAATCCACTGCATATTTTAGGACAAAACTATATTTTCAAAACAAAATTAACTCCCTGAGAAGACTAGCATTGTGTTTTATTTTTTTCAAATCTGTTCAGTGTCTGGCTTAATAGGAGATAGCTGGATTCTCATAACTACTTCTGTATTTAATTGGTTGTGATATATTTATTAAGAAAATCTAGTTTCACATGCATATATATTTTGAATAGGAAGGAATATTTCATAGCCTTTTCAAGTGGTAGTGTCTTTAAAGTGGGTTGCAGTATGGAATATGGCACCCTATAAATCCTTCTTCTACTGTTGCATTGGATTTTAAAAGGATTGTAACCCATGCATGAAGTACCAAACATTAGCTAAGATATGAAGCAATATGATATAATAAGCATTGCTGCTGGGAGAAAAAAAAAGTGATACACACACAAGGAAAACAATTTGACATTATCTTTCAAAGCTGAACAGATACAGATCTTTTAAAAATGTCCACACCTCTTTCCAAACAAGTATGCAAATATTCATAGCAGTATTGTTTAGAATACCAAGAAACTGGAAACCTTCTAAATGCCCATCAGAAAATAATGTATAGGGGCGCCTGGGTGGCTCAGTCGGTTGAGCATCCGACTTCAGCTCAGGTCATGATCTCACAGTTCATGGGTTCGAGCCCCGGGTTGGGCTCCATGCTGACGGCTAGCTCAGAGCCTGGAGCTTGTTTCGGATTCTGTGTCTCCCTCTCTCTCTGACCCTCCCCTGTTCACACTCTCTCTCTCTCTCAGAAATAAATAAAAAATTTAAAAAAAAAGAAAAGAATGTATAAATAAATTATAGCACAATCACACAATAGAATATAATTACATAGCAGTGACCAAGATAGAACAAAAGCTACATTCAACAACATATATGAATTTTAGAAAAGTACTGTTGCCTGAACAATGATAAATTGCTTAAGAACATACATTGTATAAACCAGGTTTAAAAACAGGCAAAACTGGATAAAATATTGTTTAAGGACATATGCATATTTGACAACTGATAATTACAGCAAGTCAATGATAAGAAACAATGAAAAAGCAGGAGTACTCCTGACGAAGGGTGTGAAATATAAGTAAAGTTTTATTTATAAAATTGATGTTTGTTTTATTATTAATTACTATTAGGATTCAAATCATATACAGCCTGCATATCTGTTTTGTATGTTATCTACGTACATGGTATAGGAGTCTTTTAACAGGATTTCCAAAGACTTTTGAGAATATTTTTCATCTTCTTCAGAGTCTTTTGAGATTACATATGGTCACATTTGGGGGAGAGGGATAACATAAAACAGCATGATATATGATAAGATTTTCTTGATAGTGAGATCACAGAAAAATCCATATTATAACCATGCATATCATTTTGTTCAAAAATCAACATAATATACAAAAGTGTAAATATACACTACATGGTGTCTTCTTATGACTCTTAACACAGTGGAAACTAAATCATTGAACCTAATTTTTCTTTCCATTCTTCCATTAATTTCTATTCTAAGCAAACAGAAGCAGTGCCTTACATGAAATATGCCCAAAAATTGCGCCACAAACATCTATTCTTGTGAAATGAATGAAAATCAGAAGCAAATCAAATAAAATTTCTTATACTACTCATACTTCTTTCATTTTGGCTTCTGGGTGGTTCTTTTTAAAGCCTCGCAGATTCATTTAAGCTCTGGTGATGCAATACAGCATTTATTTTCATGACTTTCCCATCAAATTTAACAATCAGGCAGTAACAAGAGACTATATATTTTCATGGCATTTTTTCAAGAAATTGAAGTATAATAACTTTGAATTCTAACCTTATTTTCAAAGTCAGATATACAGTTCATGAAAACAGTGTATTTGTGTTTCTGTAATAGAATATTTGATGTTCTGTGGGGAAAAATATCCCTGTAGGGTTTCATACGGAACTGTCACAGATGTATTTATTTAATGACATCTACTGTTGGGTGTAGAATGATGTCAGGAAGACTATTATTTGATACACAGCCTCAGCGGAATGGTCACAATTACTAGATGAGCAACATTAGTGATGTTCTTTTCTTTTTTTCTTTTTCTGATTATCTAGCCCTTAATTTTAGTTTTTATTGGCTTTGATGTCTTTCAGGCTAAAGACAGCTTTGTAAAAGAATTAATGCACTCTATCCTCATTATAAAGGTGCCTTTAGGAGTCATGCATTTTGATTGTAATAAGTAGGCTGTGTTTTGTTAAGGATAATTATCATTGACAAATTAACATGCTTAGAAGCAGATAAAGAGCCAGTGGTTTTATATAATTACAAATGTTCTAAAAGGAAAAGAATATGTGATCTTTAACTGATAATACAACTTTTATTTCTTGAGTCTCAACAATAAAATAAAACCAAAAGAATTATAGATTATAATGTATTGGGATTTTTTTGTCATTTTAAAAGATTTCCTTTTTTTATGTGCCATCAATAGAATAAACCTATTGCCTATGATAAATCTGCTATTGCTTTTTATGTATACATAATTAAAACAAAGAAGGTATATGTAAAATATCAATTTTATATCAAAACACCATATTGAAACACTATCATTAAGAATACTAGTTTTTTCAAGTATAATTAGCATACAGTGTTATATTAGTTTCAAATGTACAATATAGTGATTTGACAATTTTATGCATTTCTTGGTGTTCATCAAGATAAATGTATTTTCAATCCCTTTTTTATCTATTTCACCCACCTCCCTAATTACCTCCCATCTGGCAATGACCAGCTTATTCTCTTATTTAAGAATCCTTTTTTTGTCTCTTTTTTTTTGTTTCTTTGCTCATTTATTTCTCAGATTCCACATAGGAAGATATGCAGTGATATTTGTCTTCTGTGATGGACTTATTTCATTTAGCCTTATTTGTTCTTTTTTATGGCTAAGTAACATTACATTGTAATGTATGTGTAGGTGTAGGTATATATATATACCACAACCTTATCCAATCATTTATCAATGGGTGCTTGGGTTACTTCTGTATCTTGGCTATTATGAACAATTCTGTAATAAACATAGGGATGCATATATCTTTTGATATTAGTGCTTTCAGTTTCTTTGGGTTAATACCCAGTAATGGAATTACTGGATAATATAGTAAAGAAGAATACCATTCTTAATTATAGGATATTCAGAGTTTTATCTTATCTTCATGGATATAGATAGTAATAACAAGTGGTGGATTACATTTATGTTTTCCATACTCAAAAGAGTCATTCATATATATATAATGTTTCTAATACTAATTGTTAAGAATTAATAAACTTTAGTTCCTTTGGACTTAATACTCATAGGTTATAACCTAGAAAACTAGGGAATCTTTTAAAGTGAGGGATGCCTGATTATATTATATAATCCTGGTTCAAGGAGAAAAGTTATAAAAATAACCTATCCACATATATTACAATTATCTCAATTAATGAAAGTTCAAAAACACAACCACATGGAGATGCTAAAAATGGTAGAGAATGATGGATCTTCTTTTTACCAGTACAACCAATAATCTCAGTACTTCAAATTAGGGATGCTTGAAGTATGTTCCTTAGTTCTGTGGAGTTCTTCATGAAGACTGATTTGTAACCCCTGAGCTTATTGAAATGCTGGACTCAACTCAAGCACTAGTGTTCACGAGTCATATAAATGACAATCTGGAAGTTAGACTGTACAAGTAGAAGTTCTTTCCCAAAGTTACATCAACTAAAATGAAATTGGAGAGGATTAGAAACATCAAGGTTGGAGAAGAAAATGACCTATCACCAGAAGTTTTAAATGTATGCTTGTTCTAATTTTAAGTGAAATAACTCACTGGTACCTCTAAAGTGTTATCCAAATAATACATTTTCATTTATTAAAACATATATACATGATTGAAAAATGAACAATCTTATTGTGTATTTTTCTAATTGGTATTTCTAATTTGAATAAAATAAGACAGTAGTGTATATAATGCCAAGTACAAAAGTTTTATCTGAGCTCAATTGAAAAATAAAAAGGTTTTAGAATAAAGACAGTAGGGAGATATTTTCCTGGATTTTTAGCTTCTTAAAAATGTTCCACACTCGTGACAGAAGAACCAACCATAAATTTTAAGATTTTCCTATAAGTACCTGATAAGGCACAAAAGTAAGGTAAGGCTTAAGAAAGCTTTCATTTGTGTCTTGAAACAATTCTTGCTGGCCACCACAACACACTTAACATCAGGCATGCAGTCCCAATGCATACAGAAAATCATTTTCAAAGTAGCTGAAACTTACTCCTAAATAAACTTTTAGATGCTTGGCCTCTGCAGGATAATACTGAGAGGCATAATATGAAAATAAATAAGGAGCATGGCATAGGAAGAAAAAAAAATGTGCAACTCTTCTCTAATTTTTTTTAATTTTTACTTTACAAAGTAAATACGCTTCAAAAATTCTATTTAAGGAGAGCCTGGGTGGCTCAGACAGTTGGTGTCCGACTTCGACTCTCGTTATGATCTCATAGTTCATGAGCTCGAGCCCTGCATTGGGCTCTGTGCTGACAGCTCAGAGCCTGGAGCCTGCTTTGGATTCTGTGTCTCCCTCTCTCTCTGCCCCTCCCCAGCTTGCACTCTGTCTCTCTCTTTCTCTTTCAAAAATAAATAAACATTAAAGAAATTTTTTTAAAAAATCTATTTCAGGGTCTCCTGAGTGACTCAGTCGGTTAACCGTCTGAGTCTTGGTTTCTGCTCAGCTCATGGTGTCACAGTTGTGAGACGGAGCACCTCATGGGGCAGCCTTTGTGCTGACAGCACAGCTGGGAGCCTACTTGGGACCCTCTCTGCTGCTCTCCTGGCTCTTGCTTTTCCTCTCTCTCTTTCTCAAAATAAATAAAAATAAACTTTAAAAAATTCTACTTAAAAAAATTAGAATTTTAAATAATGTCAAAAAGTACCTGTTTTGTTAGAAATTTTCTAAATTTGAAGACTTAGGTGATGCTGCTTCATCTACCCATTTTTGTGCAACTTCTAGAAGAGCATAGACTTGGATGAGTTCAGAACATTTCATGAAAAAGTAAATAAGGTACATTTCAATTTTATAATATATAATTACAAATAAAAGAGTCAAATCACAGGATAAGAAAACATGTATCTAAAAAACCTTGTTGGGGGGCACCTGGGTGGCTCAGTCGGTTAAGCGTCTGACTTCAGCTCAGATCATGATCTCACGGTTCATGGGTTCGAACCCCACATCAGGCTTTGTGCTGACAGCTAGTTCAGAGCCTGGAGCCTGCTTCAGATTCTGTTTCTCCCTCTCTCTCTGACCCTCCCTGCTCAGGCTGTCTCTCTCTCACAAATAAATAAAAACATTAAAAATTTTTAATAAAAAAATAAAAAGCCTTGTTGGAAAAGTCATGATAGCTACTAAAAATTTAATAGACAAAACAAACCTGGACCTGCTTGTCTTTTACCTATGAATTAATCAAATTCATCTGATAATTTACCTCACCATAGTAAGTTTTTCTGGAGGAATATATATAAAATTTGGCCCAGAAAGATTTCCTTTATCTCAAGACACACCTAAAATAAAGTTTAATACACCAGTAGAACATATTTTCCATTGTACTTACTATATTTCCCTTAAGATAATGAACATTTTTGTAGCTTAAATCCAAAGACTGGGATGAATTCCAAGATGGGAGGATATAGAAAGGCAAGATGCAGGACAAATGTCTTTGTAGGTTAATATCATGCCAAAATCCTACAGATCTGTCTCACGGGTTTTTAGTGCATCAGAGCCAGTTCTCTTGAAGCTGACGGAAATCTCTATATCTAATTGTTGTATAATTGTAGAGGAATAATATCACCCTGCTTTGATTCAGTAAATGGAATTTTTTCCAGCAAACTCTATATCAAGGTTCAGTTGAAACAGCTGTGCAGCTCTTGCATGAACCAAACAAAGGCAGACCTTTAAAGGATAGACAAAATTCCATGCTTTCTAAGCTGCTTTGAAACAGAAAAGAAGCACTTTCTCTCCAATATGAATAATGTGGTGCCCTTACAAGGTCATTTTCAATAGAACCAAAAATCAAGTTACAACATGATTTTTCCACTTTTCTATTATGATAATCAGCTTATATGACTAAAACTGAGCAGAAAACAATAGCATCTCTAGTGCTGAAACCACACCCCAACAGTGTTGCCCCCACAGCGCCTCTTGTATTACCCATTATTACCCATTTATGAAGCCAATAGTCATGTAATACAGACCCTTACAGAGAGGAGCCCTTAGCAAGTATGTGTTGAATTATTCTTGGACTCCTTTTTTTTCTTTCCTTTTCTTTTCTTTTCTAATCACATTTGCTGAACTAACTTTTAGCAAAAGTAAGAATTATCTTTTTAACTACATTTTAAAATTCTGGATGGTTTTGAATGATGTGTGATATAAACAATGGAAAAAATTAGCACTCATATTCCCTACCTAATGTCTCTGAGCTTCTTGATTTTTTCATATTTTTAGTATCGAAATTATGTCTTGATTAAATAAGAACTCACACAACAAGTTGCACACTTCTCTGGCTAACAAAAATGGATGTAATGGAGCCCTTACACTCAAAGAGTCTCAGATGGAAGAGAACAAATAGATCACAACATAAAACATAAGGATTAGATGAGGTAGTACAGGGCTGGTCAGCTTATAGAATAGGTAAGACTTTCCACCAGGAGATACAGAATGCTATGCTATAATGGCTAGTAGGACCACATAATCCTAATTGTTGATATGTAATAATATGTTAATACTAATATGTACTCTTATTGAGGCCCTACCTCTCATCTTTGGGATTTCTATCCTCTATATGAATTTTTTAAGAAAACTTTATAAAAAACTTGGAAACTGATAGTACAGGACTCAAATGGAGAATATATTTTGAGTCAGTCACATCTACAGATGTAAAATTCATCCCCACAAATGTCTACTTGCATGAGATTCTTTGGCCAAAGGATATCCACAAGGAGGAAGTTCTCTGTGTAGCTGGGAGACAGGAAATTAGAGTGTACTATATGAAAGATGATTTTTCCATGTCTGTAGAGAATAGAGAACCCTCTAGGATTTAATGTCAATGAAAGCACAACAGTGGTGACCCTGGGGAGAAGGAATGTCCATTAAAGGGCAGCAGTGCTTTTTTTGTTATACATCAGTATTTTTTATTAAAAGTGACCTTGTTCAGAGTTACCTGAGTGGCTCAGTTGGTTAGGCCTCTGTCTCTTAATTTCAACTCAGGTCAGGAACTCCTGGTTGGAGATGAAGCCTCATGTGGACTCTGTGCTTAGCATGGAGCCTGCTTGGGATTCTCTCTTTCCTTCTCTCTCTGCCCTTCCCCCATGGGCTTGTGTGCCACACCCCCCAAATAAAGTAAAAAAAAAAAAAAAAAAAAATTCAGTGACCTTGTTCAAAAGAATGTGTGAGAATAGTCAATCATTCCTGTGAGTGGGGACGGATGGAAAAATTTTTCTAGTGACCAAAATCCTAGAGTCGAGCTGGTTAGGAGAATAAGCTAAGAAGATAATTGTTTAAAGGTAAACATAACTTCATTTGTAACTGCAGGCTACTGGTAGCTGGGGAAATTCAAGTTCCTTTAGAGAGATTCAGGTAAAACTTTATTTCTTTCATCAATTTACCCAGGGACTTAATTAGGTGACTAAAAAGTGCAGTTGCCTAAAATGATATTTGAATACCAAAGGGAGTACAAGTGGTCTCACTTCACTAACTCCAGGGAGCTGCCAAGAGAATGCTTTCCAGAAATAAATATGTATAGAAGTATCAGCCAAAGGATCAATAAAGTACCTTGAAAATTAATTTTTGCTCTTTTTGTTTTAGAAAGTACAATAAATAACTGTCATAATTCCTTCAATTGGTGGATCTAGAGTTTGAAGTTAAAAGGACTTTTATCTCTTATCTCTCTTCAAATTAAGACTTTAGCTGCAATAGGTACCATATGTTCATAGTATAGCTTCCTCTTGGTATTTTCTTAAGACAGACTTCACAGCCATAAAAAATATTATACAAATTAGGACAACCTGAAAGGTTTTTATTTTACTCAAAAGATACATGTTCTGCAACTAATAAAAAAATCAATATTCTTAGGAAATTTAAATTATTATATATATGTATGGGGGAATTAAGACAAATTATGATGCAGTATATTCCTCAGCAAAAATACAAAACCAGGGTGCCTGGCTAGCTCAGTCAGTAGATCATGTGACTCTTGATCTCAGGGTTGTTAGTTCAAGCCCCGCATTGGGTGTACAGATTACTTACAAATAAAATCTTTAAAAAATATATAATGTGGGCACCTGGGTAGCTCAGTCTATTGAGTATCCAGCTCTTGATTTTGGCTCAGGTTATGATCACAGGGTCATGAGGGATTGAAATCCATGTCTCAATGCTGAGTGTGCATGGAGCCTGCTTAAGAGTTTCTCTCTCTCTCTCTCTCTCTCTCTCCCCCTCAATCTCTCCTTCTCTACCCCTCTCTCCTGCCTGCACTCTCTTTCTCTCTCTCTAAAGTGATAAAAGTTTAAAGGCTACAAAACCAGTTTGTCATCCACAAAACTGGAGCCACACATAATGCAGCACTAGCAAGTTTTGCCAGTCACACTGAGGGATAAGCACAGAAGTATTTGAAGGGAATCCAAGGCCACATCTTGGAGCATTCTGACATTTGAACATCTATTTGATTGCTTGACTGTGATAGCAGATCCTTAAAGCAGCTCAGATAGTAATATCAGTTCAAATATATTCTTCTCTATGTTTACATCACCTACAGCCTGAATGCACCTTTTAACAACTCCAGCCAAGGGCTGCAGGGAGCACCAGAGATAGCAGGTTGCCAGAAGAATCCATTCACAGGAGAACCATTCAGCTTTTGTAGCTCTAAGGTATTGACTTTGCAGTTGGACCAAAAGAACATTGCTTGAGGAAAAGTATGAAACATATAAAATAGATGCCGTTTTTACTCATTCCCATATAGTCAGAGAAAGGGTATACTAAGAAATAAATGGAAGCTTAAAAAGAGAGAAATAAAGACATATAAACATTTCTTGCAAAGAGGAAAAATTGCTTATGTTCTGAATACGTGATCAAATTGTTCTACAGATCATGTTTGTGATGTGAGATAGAAGAGGCACAACAAAAAAGCTTCCAAGCTTCTGGTGTTGAAGATTCATTAAAATCCTCTACCCCTGTCTATTTTTTGTCATGAAAAGAATTTCAAATGTGTTTTCCTTATAGAAATGGCAATCTCAGAACACCTTCAGAGAATCAAAAGAAAAAAATTTTAAGTACAAAAAATAAAAACTACTGGTCAATTATTGTGTTGTTTTGTTACCGATCACTCCTCCCTGAGAAAGGAAGGAGATCAGCATTTATTTAAGACAATTGGAAATTACACCTGGCAAAATATTTTAATGCTTTCAAGTAGCAAAGATATAAAGACAAAATGGTCTAGTGTAGTAAAAAGCCAATTAAGATCAAACATTTTCCCTAGTCACATTTGAGTAAATTCTCTATAGTTCATAATATAAAATTGGTAATATGCTACATGTGGAACTTGTTAAACTTTTTTACTCACAGTGTGACCAAATGGCTATGCCTGTTCTGGGAGAGTTCTAGTATCAGTTAAGGTGAACTCTGTCTCTCCATTGTTCTGTTCCTTCATATTCCCAGAACAGTGTGCACATCAACAAATCTATTCTGATTTATTCTTGCACAGAAGTTTTCCTTCTTCATTATGCCTGTAATTGCTGGCTGCAGGGTAGAAGTCAAAACTCAAGTGCAGACATGCACCTCAATGCTTATAGCAGCGCTATCAACAATAGCCAAAGTAGGAAAGAGCCCAAATATCCATCGATGGATGGATGGATAAAGAAGATGTGGTGTATCTATACAATGGAGTATTAGTTGGCAATCAAAAAGAATGAAATTTGCCATTTACAACTACACGGTTGGAACTAGAGAGTATTATGCTAAGTGAAATTAGTCAGAGAAAGACAAATATCATGACTTCACTCATATGAGGACTTTAAGATACAAAGCAGATGAACATTAGGGAAGGGAAGCAAAAATAATATAAAAACAGGGAGAGGGACAAAAACATAAGAGACTCTTAAATATGGAGAACAAACAGGGTTGCTGGAGGAGTTGTGGGGGGGAGGATGAGCTAAATAGGTAAGGGGCAGTAAGGAATCTACTACTGAAATCATTGTTGACTATATGTTAACTAACTTGGGTGCAAATTTAAAAAAATAAATTAATTAAATAAAAATTTAAAAAAACCTCAAGTACAAGAGGTAAAGAATGTGGATTTTAAGATCTACTTTAACCTCTGTGACTTTTTAGAAGTCATATAAGGGCTCTAAAGCTTAGTTTTTGACATCTGAAAAACAAGGTTAAAGATGATACCAGGAAATGCAAATGAAAACTACAGTGACATACCGCTTCACATCAGTTAGTATGGCTACTACTAAAAATTAAATAAATGAAATTAAAAAGTGTTGATACGGATGTGATGAAATGGAAACCCTGTGCATCGTTGGTGGAAATGTAAAATGGTACAGCCACTATGGAAAATAGTATGGCAGTTCTGAAAAACACTTTAAAATAGAATTACCATATGATCTAGCAAATCCACTTCTGGGTGGATTTATACTTCTGGATATATAGCCAAAAGAACTGAAAGCAGAATCTTGAAGAGATATTTGCTCACCTATATTTATTGCATCACTTCACAATAACCAAGAGGTGAAAGCAACTAAAGAGTTTATCAACTAATGAACAAAATGAAGTGTGTGTGTGTGTGTGTGTGTGCGCTCGTGCATGCTCACACACACAATGGAATATTACTCAGCCTTAAAAGAGAAATTCAGAAACATGTTACAACATGGATCAATCTTGAAGATATTGTACTAAATGAAATAAGTCAGCCACAAAAAAAGACAAATACTATATAATTCCTCCTGTATGAGGCATCTAGAGAAGCTAAGTTCATAGAAACAGAAGAATGGTGTGTTCCAGGGCCGGAGAGAAGGAGAAAGTGAGGAATTACTGTTTAATAGGTATAGAATTTCAGTTTGGAAAGTTGAGAAAGTTTTGGAGTTTGGTTGCCCAACAGTATGAATGTAATAAACACAAGTAAAATAGGTAGATGGTAAAATTTATGTTATATTGTTTTTTCTACAATGAAAAGGTAAGTTTAAAAAACAGTATCCAGGGGCACCTGGGTGGCTCTGTCAGTTAAGTGCCTGACTTCGGCTCAGGTCATGATCTCACAGTTCGTGGGTTTGAGCCCCACATCGGGCTCTGTGCTGACAGCTAGCTCAGAGCCTGGAGCCTGTTTCAGACTCTGTGTCTCTCTCTGACCCACCCCTGCTCAAGCTGTCTCTCTCTCTCTCTCTCTCTCTCTCTCTCTCTCTCAGAAAAAGACAAAACATTAAAAAAAAAAAAAAAGTATCCAGGTCATGAGGCTACTATGAATGTTAAATAACATATGTAAAGTTCTATGTTAAAGAACAATGCCTGAAACATTACAAGTATTTAATAATTTCAATGACTGTTACTACTTCAGAACTGAATTTCTGCTACATCCAACATCTCTGGATGTAGTCCTGTGGCTAGCTGATCACTGTTGAGGCAATGGATGAATTTCATACAAATTTGCTTTCATAACAGAAGAGTGCTTCTAGGTTCACTCCATCCAGGATATAAATCCGTTGTAGATAGAACTCATGGCCTCCTTCCTACTATCAGGAACTGCTAGCTCTCCCACACTTGAATTTTTGCTGTATAACCATTTCATTTCTTTTATATATAGGCTACAGAAACCCATCTAAACTAAATAGAAAGATAACTCATAATACATACTGACTGTGTGTTATTTTTTGAAACCACACAGTTCAGAATAGGACTTAAATAGATCACTTTCAATAAAATTATCTGAGTATTATCACTTATACCAGTATATGGACAAGAGTTGTTTTCTTTAATCTCCACTGGGACATATTATTCTTGACCACCTCTTTTTCTTCACTTATAATTTATGGGGAAAAAAATGGATAAAGTCAAAGTTAAGGAGTTTTTCACGTTTGTTCAGATTTAAGAAAATATCACAACCATCAAACATAGCTAGGATTTCTATCATGATCTGCTATTTTTTACATGTAATGGCAGAATTTGTAGTTTTGTCTTGTTTGCAAGCTTACCAAGTTTGCGTTTTGCAGAAGATTGAGAATTGCTTTGCAATCCATTCCTGTGTTACCATTCCCATAAAAGTATGTACTAGCCTGCTGTCACTCTCCAGCCTGTTGCCACAAAATATATACATTGCTCTAAGACATAAATCTCCATCTTCAATGGAGTAATGGGATATAGATGAGTAATGTAAATTTTTAAGATGAAAAAGCAAGTAAAAACCTATTCTGCAAAATGTCACAACATGCTATATACCTCAAAAAGAACTCTTATGGAACCTTCATCATTGTAGCAGCTGTGATTGTAATCACTTTTAAATGATGTGTCCCACTGAAAGTAGTTGATCACATACTTTATGCAAAGTTAAAGTACCCAAATATAACTCCTTGTCCTGTTTTGTCATCAGATAAATGAAAACTTTTCTGCTGCTCATTATAAAGTCTGAAAAATACTCCCATACACCTCATCAATGTAAAACACTTTCTACCCTTGAAGCCTAGCCCTGAATTGCTCAACTGAGATTCATCTGTTTGATGTGTTCTGTAAGAGTAACAAACTAAAATACATGTAAATGACACATAGCATATATATGTATATTTATAGCATATATATATATATATATATGCTGTCTCTCTCTGTCTCAAAAATAAATAAACATTAAAAAAAAATTTTCAAGTGTTCACACACTTAATCATGAATATGGGATCCACTGCTTAAGAATGGTCCACACCTTGGCCTAGAGAAAGTTAAATGTGTCTACTCCTGAGTTTTAGAACTTCCTATATTCAACCAACCACCTAGGTTATTATATGTCTATCTTTAACCACATTTCATAGGACATCCAATCCTCCTAGAAATACCAAAATACCATTCTGAAGTACCTGTGGCTTTCCTTTTTATCATCTACCATAGCCTCTTTGGATAGAACTCAGAAGAGCCACTAGCTTTTGTCTTTTTCCTTCTCTGTGATTTGAATTCTGATTTAAATTTAAACTTTCTATTCACTCCTGGTATCAAACTCTCAATTAGCAGACACTGGTGGGAAAAAAATCCATGTAAGACAATTATCAGTCATAAAACTCTCAAACTTTCAGCTGTCACCCAGATTGCCTACTAAACCTTACTTACCTACTTCATGTATCACAGATCACTATGTGTTAAATTGCCTGGCTTTTTTGCTATGCTTCTGAATCTGGTACATTTGTTCCAGATCTATTCCTAGAGGTAGGTTTCCTCCCTGGTTTCTGATCATCCCTTCTCCCTGATGCAGTTGCATTGATATGAGTTCCCTCCATACCTCATACTTACACTTGACTGGTGACATGAGCCATTGGAATAACAAGTTAGGATTGAACTCTAAATGAATGATTTTAACATGTATTTTATGCACATAGACAGGGAAATTTTGCTAAGCATTATTCACATGTATTTATATACTTCATTATTTTTAAGTAATTATTATAAAAGACATGTTAATAAAGCAAAGAATTGCCAAATTCCCAACTAGTAACATGGGTGCTTACTGTTTTTGTTTACATAACTACATGATAAAATTGTTATGGATATTCTTATTATAAATGAAATCTTTAAATTCTTTATAGTAAGTTTGAGCTTTCAGAGAAGGCCTCCATCTAACTAGCCTAATTTAGATACAAATGCCATTTTGTCCTCTTCAAAATTGTCTGCTTTCTGTCATTTTTAACTTCTCTGAATATGTTTTATTGTTTTCTTGTGCTGTTAGGTTACCTATTGTTAGAATCATAGAGCTGTCATTTATTAAATATAAACTTGGTAATACTGTAATCTTATTTCATTTTCATACCTTTAAGAGACGAGTATTTTTAATGTTATTTATAATGTGAAGAAGCTATAAAATTAGGGACATAAATTTTTGTCTTGAATTTCCAGGTCAGACTTCGAAGATCATGCTCTTTCATCTCTGCAGTCTCCTTTTTTAACAAAGCTGGGCACTTTATCCCTTCTTTTCCTGTTCTACATCTATCCCATTTATTCCTGGAGTGACAATTGCTTCAAATCTATTTAAGAGTTTATCTAGTTATTTACATATGAGAGAGCATGTGAATAGGATTATAGGGCAAGAGCCAGACAACACAAACAGAAAGGTTTAATCTTGTGCTTCCCAAAGTATCACTCACCTTTATTGTTGGAACCTTTTCAATCATCATCACAGTTCTGAGCTTTCATATCGTGTCAGTCCCTCCAATATTTATAGAATGAGGGAACACATGGCTGAAATCAAGAATGTACTCCATTATTTTTGTGTTTTTATCATAGTAATGTAAATAGGATATACACACTCTAAAAGTTTGTATGTATTAATATATGAAATATGCACATTATAAACACTATAATTATATGCATTAAAATCACAAATACATTATAATTTACACATTGCATACATTAAGACAGTAGGGAGTTCCTAGAGAAACATTTTACTCTGCCTGCCTCAAGTATTTGTCAATGGGCTACAGGGTATAAGGAAATTTAACTCTATATGCCTTTTCCTTCTGCCTTTGTTCCTCATATCAATATGGAGAGGTGATGTTGGGCTCTTTGGGGCTCGAGGAAAAGGGAGTCTATAGGTTTCTGGAGATTAGGCTATTGATAAGATTGCCTTTTTCTTGTGACTTACTAAGATATTTGTAAATAGATGGAGACTAAGGTCCCGTAGGACTATGATCTCTATCAGTTAACCCTTTGTGTTTCTCTTTTCCTTTGTTCACAGGCAGCCAGGAGTGCCTCAGGCATGCATCTCTCACCTTGGGGTGGAGGTTGGGTGTTTGCTGCAGGTCAGCTAGCCCTATGTCCTCTCATCAATCAACATCTCGATTGTGGTTACTATAAACTAAGGTTACCACACTTAAATGGGTTTTATTACAAATATATTTAGTACTTTCGTAAGGCCACAAGTTTAAACGTCTAAAGCAAACTGACTCCATGACAGGCTTTAAGTTTCCCCTCTGAACTAGAAGGCCTGAGTTTCAGCATACAAAAAACTATCAGGCAGTTACACATTGCCCAAGGCAGGAGAAACCACCCTTGCAACACCCAATCAGGAAAGACCAGCGACAACCCTCCACATTACTAAGGGAGAGGCCTGGAGATAGAAACTATAGATAGGACCCTGTTACCTTATGTTAAAGTTAACCTGTTAGTCGCCGAACAAGACCCTAGGCTCGCTCTGTGATTGGTTGAAATTAAAGGTACTCTAAATGTTGTAATTGGATCCCGCCAAAAGAAACGAATACTCTAGACAATATGTGTGGTCAAACCCGCTGTCAATGATGTTGAATTATTATGATTGGATCACTGTTCCCATGTCACAACTTCTGTAACTCCTCCGCCTCAAACCCCATAAAAACCCTACTCTGCCCTTGTTTGAGGCTCTCAGCACGGACCCATATGCTGGTGAAATCTGTGAGCCCGAGCTTAAGCCCGTAATAAAGCCCTTTGCCTTTGCATGGGTGACTCGGTCTCCCTGGTGGTCTCTGGTCGGTGAGGATACTGCGATCTGGGTATAACACTTTAATTTTAAAATGACAAAATGGGGATGCAAATATAAATGAGGGAAACAGATATCATAGTTATGTTGAAAGTAGCATAATTTTTTAATTCTAAAAGTTATGTAGGGTTTCTTTCCCAGTTTTTTTGTTGTGACAGAATTTGAACGGGGAAGGTAAGACTTTTTAAAATTCTCCCTGATTTGAAAATTCAGTGTCTCAGAAACTACTCAAGAATGATAAAGAAAGAATATTACCATTGAATATAAACTGTTCAGGAATGGTAAAGATCATTAAATATAATTATGGTGAGAGACATAAATCACACAAAGGTACAAGGAAATGCCACTGTGATGTGATTTAGGACAAAAAGCATATATTTGGTTTTTGTCTCAGTTTCAGGTACAGAGCTCCGAAAACCCTTGAAATTCCCTAGGTGCTGAGAGCTGTGAAGGTGTCTTTTGTAATGTTAATAGTTACTTTTGGAAGGCTGGAAGAGTGGGGGCTGGTTACCAGGGTAACTAAACCTGTAATTAGAGGTTTGAATCAGTTCCATCTCCAGGGAGGGGATAGGAGCTGGTTGAACCAATGGCCAGTGGCCAATGATTAAGTAAGTTTTCATAAAAACCCAAAAGGAAAGGGTTTGGAGAGCTTCTGAGTTGGTGGACACGTGGAGAGTGGCGCACTCAAAGAGGAAAGGGAATCTTCTCGCTCCTTCCCACAAAGCTTTCCTTATGCTGCTCATCTGTCCAGCTATTGCTTCATGTTCTTCAATATCCTTCATAATGAACTGGGAATGTGGTGAGTAAACTGGTTTCCTCAGACCTGTGAGCAACTCTAGCCAATCAGTGGAACCCAAGACATGCAGACCTCTGATTTATAGCCAGTAGGTCAGAAATATAGTAACAACTTGGACTTGCAACTGGCGTTTGAAGCGGAGGGTAATCTTGTGGGCCTGAGCCCTTAACCTGTGGGATCTGGTGCTGTTTCTAGGTGGTGTCAGAAAGGGTTGAATTGACACCCAGAAACTTGCGTGGTGATGTGGAGAAAATTATACCCCCATACCATTTAGGAGGTAAGAGACTATATTCATGCCCCTTTCTGGGAAATTTAACCTCCTCCAGAGGCAACTACTTTTATACTTAGCATGTTTTTGAGATTCAAATGTGTTAGTGTGGGTGTATACACATTCCATTTCTTTTTCTTCAACATAATGTTATTGAAATTCATCCATGTTGCTGTGTGCATCACTAATGCATTCCTTTTCATTGCTAAGTATCATTTCACTGTATGAATATAACATAATTTGCTGAGTTATCTTTTGATTGATGGATATTCATGTTATGTTTCATTTTGGGGCTACGATAAATAAGACTAGTATAACCATTCTTGTACAAGACTTTGAAAAACATTCTCATTTCTCTTGGGTAAATACCTAGAAGTGGATGTGTAATTATTGGAGAAATGTGTTTCATTTGCAAGAAATTTCCAGTTTTCAAAAATAGTGTGCCATTTTATGCTCCTAGCTGTCTATAGGGCTCTAGCTCTACCGTTTATGTCATCACTTGCTATTGGCAGTCTTTGATTTTAGCCACTTGTGCATATTTTAATTTGCTTTCCCCAAATAATAATGATTAACACATTTTTCATGTGCCTGCTGGTTTTTTGTATATCCTCTTTTTAAAAACATCTACACAAATCTAAAAAGAAAAAAAAAATGAAGAAAGACACACATACAAAAAAACCCATCCACACAATTCTAGTGCCTTTGCCGGGCGTGGGGGAGGAGGGGAGTGGTAATTAGTTTTCCTTTAATGTTGATCTGTAAGAATTTATTATACAGATTAGATACAAATCCTTTGTCAGATAAGTGTAGTGTGAGTCTTCTCCAGTCTGTGGTTTGTCTATTTTCTTAATGGTGTACTTTAATTAAATTGCTTACTTTATTTCTAAAAGCTGGGTTTAGGTTTTCTCCATGGAGTATTACATACTGCAAAGATCTTGACAGTTTCTCAGAAACAGTAAGGGAAGATGAGGGCAGCCTGAGCATGGGATCACTACTGATTGATCCTTGAGTATAGGACCCCTTCCATTCAAGCTGCTATGGCCTTGAAGTAGATTCTGACCTCCTAGAACTGCCCAAGACCCTTAGCATTACTGAGAAATGGGCATACCTTCTTTCACTGCTGAATTACTAAAAGCTAGTAGTTTTAAAGCACTAGTTGTAAAATTGCCATATTTAGCATTAATTGATTGTTATAACCACACTATATATTTTCAAAATAAATAAAATAATATGGAAGTTTGTTTTTCAGTGAGCTTATTCCTTTCTTACAAAGAGTCAGAATGAATAAAGGAATGTTAGATGTGTATTATTAGTAAGTCACTGCATTTTTGTGAGATTAGCTTTAGCCATAGGAGTGATTTCTTTTCTTTTCTTTCTTTTTTTTTTTAATCACTAAACTTTTTCTTATATATAGTCCTGGTCACAGTTGAATTTGCCCTTTGTGTCCTCCAAGCTGGACTACTGTGAGGAATTCTAATGAAGCATTTCTTGAAGAGCTTCTCATAAGTTTCCGGAGTTGCAACCTGGGGAGAACACAGCATAGAGCTTGTTAACTGCCTCTGATTGTTAACAATGTGTGCCCTGAGGGAACAGTGAGGAGTTCTGCCTCTGAATAATGCCTCCAGCTATGTAAACCTCCCTAGGTGCTTCATTTGATATTAATGGCTGAATCAAACTCTTATTTACTGGAAATCCTCTTTCAGTCACTTAAAGATGGAGAATTTAAAAAACTTTTTAAAAAGGCCCCTACCATATCTAGGGCTTTTCCATTTTCCATCTTTTATCCATTTCAATTTGAAAGTCAGGTTCAGGTCAGCCTGAAAAGAAAATGTAAGCCTCCACCTCTCTCTGTCTCTCTCTGTCTCTCTCTCTGTCTGTCTCTCTCTCTCTCTCTCTCGCTAAACCACAGTGACTGCTAAGTATTTATGTTACTCTAAAGACAAAACAAGCATATGCTCTTAGAAAAATTAACATTAAATATCCATCTCTTTCAAGTATATGTGTATGAAATATATACATACTTACACTTATGAAGAATATATAAATATAGGTCATGTTATGTACATATAAATGGCATAGATTTAACAGTTAAAATTATAGCCCCAACTGGCAGAAATTAATGACGTTAGTTATAATACATTTTGGCATAGCTGTCCCTCTGAAGCCATTTGATGTCATAGTACACAGTCCATAAAGTTAAATATTTATAGCCTATGCCTTTCTTAGCCTTTCCTTGCATGAGGAAAGGATAATTGCAAAAGTAAAGTCTGCTCCCCAACAAGTATTTCCCAGTTGCTAACAGGAAGTCACATACAGAATGGAGTTTTATCTCCACTCACATCCCTCCCTCACTCTCACACTCTGATGCTAATGAGAGTTTCAGTAGCCAACTGTCAGTTAGCCAGAGCTGGGAGAATAAGGCATTAGTGTCCTGAATGATGGAAAAATTTGAATAAATGGTTCTTGACCACTCAAATTGTTGCTGTAGATTGTTGTATGAGCTATATTTTGTCTGCTACAAAGAATGTAGCTCAAGTTAACAAGGTAGTTTATTAATCCAAATTCACAAGGCCATTAATCTTGTTTTGCTTCTGTAGTAAACAAAATATTCTAGCCCACTGAGAGACTACTAACTAAATAGTACATCTTAGATACTTTATATTCGTAAAATACATCCACATACAGAATGCTAATTTAGTATGTTTTACAGTATATAACTGAGGAACCTGAGGCTTAGGAAAGTTCTCTAGTCCTAAATTTTACAAAACTACTAAGTGTTAGGTAATTGATTCAAACATATACTAAGTCAAATATAAATTCTATTTATACTAGTCACTTAATGATAGTTGTAAAAGTAGGGTCTTTAATTGTTAAGATAGGTTAAGAAGATCGTTAACTAGGGCTTCATCACATGTTTGGGGGCTCAGGCCAGGTACCAGCCAAAATTGGCATTGAAAAAAAATCGGTAGCCAATTTGTATGAAAGCTGACGGTGGACAGTTAGGAGAAGGTACTTCACATGCTCAAGTCCATATAGTTGGGAAATGAAGAAGGATGGAATTTCATATACACTGATGTGGTAGAGACATATCACAGAGATACTTGGTTCTCAATTACTGATTCTTCAAAAAAGCCAGAAAAACTTGTTGAAAGTTAAGTTATTAGATTTAGCACAGTGAGGAAGAATGCAACCTTGGCCGAGTCTTAATAGTCTCAAAATGGGAAATTAGGGCAAGGTGTTTGTAGAGTTTTAGGGGACTGAACTGAATGATTTTAAGGGGATCTTTTCTCAAATAGAAATTAGTCAGAATTTGGTAGCATTTAAGACATCATAACTTCATTGGTGGTTACATAGAAGGAAGAGTCAAAGCAAGTCTTGATCAGGAAGCAGTTAGTCTTGATAAGTAATCCATTTAGTTGGTTCATACTCTTACCTTCTAGAAGCAGGTATTTCCTGGAGTAAGCAACTAAATTAATTTTGCTTGGTTCCAGCATAGTTTAATACAAGGACAGGGAATTATCTTGGGTTCAGTTCCATAGCCTAGAAGAATTGAATTCCAGTGGCACTGTGTGTGATTGTGTGTGTGTGTGTGTGTGTGTGTGTGTGTGTGTGTTTGAGAGAGAGAGAGAGAGAGGTCTCCAAGCCTTGGGGAGTGGCTGAAAGAGACAATTATAATTTAATGAATGTGGATACTTACCATCCTCCTAATTGTTCTTGAAAGGTACTGAGATATAAAGCATAATTTTAATATTCCTTCAGTTATCTCAGTCCTGTATGCTGAGAATATGATTCGTATATCTAAAATATTTTCTCACAAATTATAACATACAAACATAAGTAAATTGATGTATCTGGTGCTTGAATAAAGAAATGGAAATATCCCTCAAATCTGGAAGGCCTAGAGAATTTTCAAAGTTCAATTTTCTCTTAAAGCTTTTCACTTTGTATATTGGGCATAGAACCTCACTCTGTATTACTTACCATTCATTCTACCAAAGTGTATGGCATTGGGCTCCAGGGTGCTGTCTGCTGTAGTCAAAGGAAGCCAAAAAAAGAAAGCAGACATGAGCTTGTTAGTATCTGTCCTTATGGACTCCAGCTAATGAAAGATGAAGGGGCAGGGACACCTTAATATTATAACCATTACCAAATCTTTGCAAGAAGGCAGAAGAGGTAAGGAGAAAAGCATGACTTACAGGCAGGCAGATTTAACTGCATTTAAAACCGGTTTCAGGCACACTAAAACAACAACATATTTTGATAGCCTCACCCATTTCTCTAAATGCCTTAGCTTTTTGCCTAAAATATATTTGAGTAAATTTATGGGAAAGTGTAAGAAGCACCAGCAAAGTACTTTACAGATGACTCCGATGATTCAATATCTCTATCAAGTATTTTGACACTTCTGTGCTAATTGTCAGTTTCATGTATTATCCAAAGCCCAGGGGAAAAGAATTAATCGAATATTTTAAGCATTATAGAAGTTTGTATCCACAGTTTCTGCATAGGCCCTTAAAATGTATATCATCAGATTATTTTCTAACAAAAATAAATTTTACATACACTCCCAAATTAAGAAAACTCGTAACTGGTAATATATTAATTTTATTCTGAAAATAGGAGCCCTGAATTGCATTATTTTTATATAATTTCCCATGGAATAGTCAACCTACAAGGTGATATTCAGAAGCATTTGTATTATAATTAAAAACAAATATTTTTTTTTCAAATTAGAACTGTGCAAAGATAGACTATAACTGGGTGTGTGTATAAAATATAACTGCTTTGACTTAATTGTCAGTAGAACTGATAAAGAATTTTGTGAATGACTGACTCAAAGTCAACCAAGAAGAAATTTCTACATTGGAAGAATAGGTGGATTATGTGACATTTAAAATTTTTAGACTTTTTAAAAGAGGATTAATAGAAAAACTAGCTCAAAATCCTATTAGATAACTTGGTATGACATTACATTTCAAAATATTCAGTTTCATACCAACCAAGGTGATATTAAGGTTTCCCTCAGCTTGGCCAAATGTCAAAGAGGGTTCTTCCTGCTTCTGGGTCCCTGACCTCCCTTTCTTTAGAGCATTTATGCTAGAAAACTAGTACTTGTCAATTCTGCCCCTTTGAGATATAAAATTTTTTAAAGTTTGTGTCAGTTTTACAATCCAGGACTATCTTTCTCAAGGGCCTAGGAACTATCCCTTTGAAATACTATCATCAAGGAAAATAATGCTCCATCCCCCTGTGTCTGTGGAAGGATAGGAGCCTCACTCCAGTGGTAGACTAACTATAGGATGCACCTATGGATAAGGCTAATTTGCAAATACAGATGGCTTAAGATTTCTTCCATCCCAGTTCCTAACAATGCTCCAGGTCTTTGGGGTTTTTTCCTCAAAAAGTGAAAAAGATAGTTGTTGTTGTTTTTTAACTTTTTCACTGATGTATTCATTCAACAAATATTTAACTTAAGACTTCCTTGAAAGCACTAAAAGAATACAAAGATTAGTAAAAGTGTTTTCTGAACAAGATCACAGTTAATCAGGAGAGATAATATATAATAAACAAGAATAATACCAGGGGAAATAATTAAAGATAGATAGAAATAAAGTACTCTCTTATATTAAAAGATGTGAAATGATTTGTACCTGGTTGGTGAAGGAGATGGGCCTCTAACAGTGGTAAGGAATAGTGGGCTTTGGATCCACAGAGAAGAATACTTTAAGGAGGAGGCTTTCAAGGCAAAGGCAAGATGACAAACAGAGCTGTAAGTCTCTAAGTGGACAGAATAACCAAAACAAAGTTCCTTAGGGGAAGTACAACCTGAAAATTAGGTTGACCTAGATCTAGAAGTATCTTGGGACCAAGACAAAGATTTGGGATTTTATTCTATGAATGATAAGCTATTGGTGTATTTTGGACTAGAGAGGAAAGTGGCCAAATTTGCAAGCTAAAAAGTGCACTTGGCAATGATGCAGTAGTTCTCAAACATTTTTGCTCCTATATTAAAATTTTTAAAATATTTTGAAAAAATATAGCAACTCTTTATAATATTTTCCCCAAACCATCACTAACCCATCATCTAGTGAACAGGACATGGCAAAGAAGAACAGCATGATGTTTTGGTTACAGGCACATTCTCAGGCAGGTCGGTTTTAGGAGAGAGGACCCATGGAAATGGAGGATGTGGAATAGGATTCCTTACAATTATCTGTTCCCATGTATTTTTCGGCAAACCTTTACCACTTCTATAGCCATGCATACAGAAACAACATTTTGAAGACTACTGAGAGACAATGCAATAGAGAATATGAAGACTGGAAACAGAATTAATGACAGAATATTTTTTAGTTCATGCACAAGTTGTTTAATGCACAAAATAGGGCAGTGAAAGTGGGTGTTAGCTTCTGCTCCATAACAAGTTACTCCATGTTTATTGGCTTAAAATAACAGCCATTTGTAGTTGCCTATGAATCTGATAAAGTGAACAGTATCACCTGACCATGGATTGACTCACTCTTGCATCTGTGATGTGCTAGCAGGTAGGCTGAGGTCTCCATAGGCTAGGGTGGCCTCATTCACATATATTGGGTGTCTGTTGATTGAAGGAGTGAGGCAACTGAGCCACAAATGTCCCCTTATCCATGAGGCTAGTCTAAGTGTGATAATACAGAGGTGACAGAGTTCCAAGAGGGAGCAGAAGCAAACAAGACATTTGGAAGCCTACACATGGAACTGGCAAGTTACACCTGCTACATTCTATAAACAAGTATGTCACAAGACCATCACAGAATCAAAGGGTCAAGATGTAGACTCTAACTTCTTTCTGAAAATTGTTGCAAAGTCTCATATTTCAAAACACATGAACACAGAGAAAGGAAGAATTGTGGTTACTTTTGCAATCAACAATGATGATACAGAAAGCCTCAGATTTTAGAGCTGGACTGCTTTAAAAAGAATACTCTTGCAAGAGCAGGTAGGTTGTATCAATGAAAAAGCAGTCTAGAGTGTGAAGATTAATGAAATAGCTGAAGTTTACTTAGTCTAGTGCAATAAAATAGATGTAGTGAAGAGAGGTGGTAAAAGAAGAAAGAATGTACGTGATTGGGTAAATTACTGGTTACAGGAAGAGTAAAGTTCTTACTAAAATTATTGTAGTTGAATTTTATTTAAATATGGAGTTAATTAAAATTCATTTTAATTGTGTCAATTTAATATAAATTTGGTCAACCTGATTGGGAATGCAGAGAAGCTTTGAATATTAGTCTTTGACAAAGCTTTCAAGTCCATCTAATTCAGTCCCCTCAACATATGAGAATATAGAATGTATCATTCAATAATACATAGAAATGATGTCATTTTAACCCATAAAAAGACCATTTGGCAAAACACAACGGAGTCCAGAACTAGTGATAACAGTGACCAAGTAACTCAATTATGTGTTCTGAGAAGAATTGTCAAGTAAAAGACAAGTAAAATATATCTACAGGTGACATAAAATTCAATTTTCATCTTTAAATTCAACCACTTTCCAAGTCTTTAATAACTGATCTGCATGTTGTCCTAAATCATATTTGAGAATGAAGAAATCTTGGAGAAAACTTAGTCCAGTTGTTTTAAAGCATTATTTTAAAGCACATGGCGGTCTAGTTCAACACACTTTTTATAAAAGAATATTGAACAAAAGTGGAAGTAAAGTCACTTTCTGAATGTACTAGAGTGATCCTTGCCCAGCTCAAGGATCTGTTTTCTCAGACTCTGACTAGGTGTCTTCTTCCCCTGCTTTGAGGCAGGCAGAGAAGTAGTTTCAGCAAAAGGAGGAAAATAATGAATGGTCTTCAGAGGCAGAGCATGAATCCCAGCTGATGACCTGAGAAATAATGGAAATGACTGCAGCTAGAATGTACATTTGCTATGTAAATAGAGTGATACATGTGTGGTCATGTACACAAACACATGTGTAGGTGAATGTCACTGATCATTGAGTGCTCTCATCACAAGGTCCAGGTCTGCAGACTCACAGATACATGAAAAAACTCCATCTGTTTGTCTTTTAACTTACCCATTTATGCCTCATTTTCTTCCACAGATAGGATCCTAGGGTGGCTAATCAGTGTTCTGTTTAATCAGATATTCTGATTAATAGTAGCTGTACATATTTTATAGATAATTAAATTCCCAAACATTAGGATTCAAGTAAATATCTTTGACATTAAGTCTATAGCAAGCAAAATATAATTTTTCTTTGTTGAATCAACAACCTAATAGTTCAGGGTTATTATGATGAGTTTCATTATCATCTTATTGCTGAATTGCAAAAGGGCCTATCCACTGAGCTCCCTGAGCTCCAGAATACCACACAATAGGCAAATCGTGCATAACAGAAAGAGACAGAGAAAGAAATTTCACTATGCACATCCTGCCTAGAGTTTCCTGTTTCTGTTGATAAATTTTACACATTTACAAACGTTCATTTTGGATTGTAAATAAAGACTGAGAAAGAAACAGCCGGTAGCATCTTGGTAGTTACGACAGATGGCGTTAACCATGTGGGAATGCTTAGGATATAGAAAAATAAATTGTTACATATCAAGGGCTCTGTCTTACACAAATGTTTGATATAATGCAAATCAATTAATTCTTGTAGTATTCTAAAACAATATCTAATGAAAACGCTAAGAATTAAGGGATAGTATAACAAAATTAAGTAATAAGCAAGAGAAATTAAGTATGCATTCCAGATGTAAACAAAATAATACAATTCAGTAATTCTCAGTCTTTAAATATAGCTTTTCAAGCTGAATTTGAAAAGGCAATGTGATCTCCAAAGCAGACAAGTTTTTATTAAAACAATAATTTTATTCAAGAAAAGCAAAATTTCCCTAAGATTAGAATATAAGCTGCTAAGAAAACCTCAAGGCAAAAATATTTTTCAAAACCAATTTCTACCACACTTACTCCCACACACACACCAGAAACTGTATAACTCGTCCTATGGGCTCATACTACACCTTCCGGCTTCATGAGAAACCCCACACTAAACCCACTCAGACCAGGCTTCTACCTGGACGGCCACACCTGCCATAGTGTTAGAAAGTGATTATGTTCTGATGCAGGGGCTTGAGCGAAGGAACCAGCTCCTCCATCACAGGTTAAAAAAAAAACAAAAAAGGTTGCAAAAATGTAATTTCTTTAAAATTGCAAATAATGTGTCCAATGGTCCCAATAAACCACCACCAAACAGAGAATTGACACCTACCATCAAACATTTTAAAGCTTACATGCAAGGTTTCTCTCAATGGTTGGAAATTTTACATCATTTCTTTTTCTCCTTTAACTTGTATTTCCATTCCAAGTCCTTCACAGATTTAATGTAATATTAATGCAGCATAGTTTTATTCTTAGACATTTTTCATTGATCACCCTGTCAGGACACTGTGTTGCCTAATCCCAGGCGGTATTATTTACATAAAACATATTATTTGTTAATTCTCTGAAAATAAAGTATATTAATTTAAAGTTATTTTCGTTAAGTTTCACGATTTCCCATGACTATAAACCCCTAAGATTTATAAAAATTTCTTTGGAGGTCAAGTTACAATTACAGCAATGAGTAGTACACAGTAAAAGCAATTATATTACCTATTAGGATAATGGTAAAATAAAAACAAATATTACTGAAAATTCATTTAAGGTAATTGGGCCTTTTATAATTAAATAATGTGCCATCAATTAATACCATTAATTGCTAGAATGTGAAAGAGTTCAGTAGCTACTCTATTCCTCCCTAGTTTTCACCTTCAAATGTAAATCTGAAAAATCTTGTTTGTATAAATAAGTGGACATATCTGGAAAGTTTTGCAACTAAATTCTCTGAACTAATGAGTTATATGCCAAGTATCACTGAGATATCTTTCATCAAATTTTATTTGTATTCTGTTAGTGGTTAGTTTGATCAGTTCCCCTTTTGATTTTTAAGAAAGAATGAAGTAGAAATACCTGATTTGGAACATGGTTATCACCCACCATTAAATTCATTAACTTTTTCAAAACCAATGCTTACTTTAATGCCCCCAAGATTCTTTTTTATTTCTTGAGAGACATTTTTAACAGAATGAGATGAATACCCCAGTTTGAAGACTAGTAGACTTGTCTATCTATCTATATCTGCCTTCTGTCCTATGGAAATGCTGAGAATGTATTGCTGAACCTTATCCCTTCCAGTATGTGCAAAGATGGTGAAGATATGAGAGACAGCAGAAGAAATGCAAGTGTTTTCAGAAAATGATGAATGTTACATGAGGTAAACAGGATAAAACACTCCATGATAACCATCATGAAAGGCAAGGTACAAATCATTCAAGAAATGACTTGTACCTCATTTAAAAATAACCAGGAACAAAATGTTTAAACACTACTTTAGTAATTTAGAACTCGTGAATAATCTTTCAGAACTTAAACCACTATTAAGTAGAAAAGTTTTTGTATCCCTGTAAAAGTAATAGAAAATACGAACTAAAGAACTTTTCACTAATAGCCAGTGCCTCTTATTTCCAGTATTGTCTCTTCAGTAATCTGAACTAGAACAAATAACTTAGATACCAGCTAATGGGCTTCTACCATTTCACAAACTTAAATCTTAATACTAACCGGTACCAATAACTTCCAAGCACCTAACAACTTGTGTGAGAGAAGAAAGAAAATAAGTTGGCTTAAACAATGCCCATTTAGACAGACTTGGGCTCAGCATTTTCCATCTGCCACAAGAGTATGAGGTCACCATACTCAGCTATGGCATCATTTAATATAGAATAATCATCCCAACATAAAGTTGATACAAGTGTTCAGAATATGACTAAATCAGGTATTTCATCCTATTAACTAGGATTGAGAACAAATAGAATCACCCCTTGTAATGCAAAACAATAGATTGATATAAGTGCAAAGAATAACCAACCTTATCCATTCCAGGCATTATATATGGCTGCCAAATATGGGAACCAATAATCAAATTGTTGTTATTTAAATTGATTAAAAATAAATAAAACTAAAATTTCAGATTTTGAGCCATACTAACCTCATTTCAGGTGCTTAATAGCTGCACATGCTTAGTGGGTATCATAATGGACAGTGCAGATATGAAACATCCCCGTCATGGCAGGATGTTGTGATTACTTACACCAAATAAGTAGAAGGCCAATTTCAATTTTTTGTTTAACAGACACATGGGTTCTTTGTAATATAAATACTATATGGTTAATACAAATATTATATGACTCCTCGCAAATAGACAACCAATTTATTTTAATGGATGTTTTAATGTATATTAGCATCATGAAAATCATGTGAATATCATTTGACATAGAGAAAGATGAGATTTTGTAACTATACTCCAGTGGCCTGCAGATTAATAAGCTTCCAAACTTGAGCAATTTACACCTTTACAAATAAGAAAAGGTCAGGTCTCTGGTGTTTCAACTAATCTCATTATGTAAAAAACTATACTGAGCCACTCATCTAATACTGAGAAAGAGACAGCTAAAATAAATAATTGTATATGTTGTAATTTTAAGGCTTTAAAACAGATATATCATGCTTATTATATTTTGATATAGATGTACGTGTGTGTGTGTTTAATCAAACTTTATGCTTACATATTCATCCATTTTAAGTGCATAGATTGATGAATTTTGGTAAATGTATGGCTAGGTAACCATACCATAGTCAGGTTATAAAAGATTTCAATCATCCCAAAAGTCCTGCTGAGCCCCTTTGCAGCCATTCCCTACCCCATCACCAGAACCTGGAGACTACTGATCTACTTTACAACTCTATAGATTAAATATGTCTTTTCTGAAATTTCAGATAAATGGGATTATACAGTATGTACATTTTGTGTCTGGTTTCTTTCATTCAGCATAATATTTTAAAGGTTTTTTAAAAATGTCTTTAATGTTTATTTATTTTTGAGAGAGAGAGAGAGAGAGACAGAGAGAGAGAAGGTTCCAGGCTCTGAGCTGTCAGCACGGAGCCTGATGTGGAATTCAAATTCAAGAGCCATGAGATCATAACCTGAGCTGAAGTCAGACTCTTAACCAACAGACCCACCCAGGCACCCTTAATTCAGCGTAATACTTTAAAGAATAAATCATGTTGTTTTGTGTATTAATAAACAATGCATTTGATATGGAATATTATTACATTGTATACCTTTATTTTTTTTAAATGTTTTATTTATTTCTAGGAGAGAGAGAGACAGCGTGAGCAGGGGAGGGTCAGAGAGAGAGGGAGTCACAGACTGAAAACATGCTCCAGGCTCTGAGCTGGCAGTCAGCACAGAGCCCGACCCGGGGCCCGAACCCACGAACCGCGAGATCATGACCTAAGCGAAATTCGCTTAACCGACTAAGCCACCCAGGAGCCCCACATTGTATACCTTTATATACCATAATTTGTTTAACAATTGAAAGGATGATTGATTGATAAGGTTGTTTCTACTTTTTTAGTATTATAAATAAAACTTATTAGTATTAACACACAAGTTTTTAAGTGGATTGATGTTTTCATAACTTGTGTGTGAATAATTTAGAATGAAATATCAAGATTATGTGGAAAGTTTAATTTTAAAGACTATTCCAAGCTATTTTAAAAATCATTTGTACCATTTACATTTTCAATACCAATATATGAGACTTCGGTGTAGTGGTATTTCTTCTAGTTTTAATTCTCATTTCCCTAATGACAATAGAAGCATACTTTCAAGTACTTATTTGTTTACCTTATATGAAGTATGTTTTAAAATTTCTTATCGAGTCTTTTGTCTTATTATTTAGTCATAAATATTCTTTATATATTCTGGATACTAATAAGATATATTCATAGTATAAATATTTTCTCCCAGTCTGTGGTCTGTTTTGTTTTGTTTTTCATTTTCTGAAAAGTGTCTTTCAAAGAGCTGATCAGCAGACTGAATAGTCAGACTGGTACCACCTTGCTCCTTGAGGATGCTGGGTGGGGGCAGAGGCTCAGCTTACTGTTGGAACCCAGCATCATCTTGAAGGAGGTATTGGAGCATTGCCTGCTTCTGCCAGAATATAATGGAATATCAGCTCCTTGTTTAGCCCTAGAGGTACCACCCCATAAAGGAACCTGTGAGTATGAGTATACTACCTGTTTCTTCCTTAATGACAAGGCAGGAATGGAGTGGAAAATCAACTTCCTGTTGGGTCCACATTGAGAGGGGTAGGGGTACAAATATTTTGTAAACACTTAGCTGAATTAGAATGGATATTGCCAAAATATGGGCCACCCTTTTTCTATCATTTGACTGGAGGAAACAGGCTTATCTTGGAGATTTATCTGTGCCTGTTGGCAGTTCTGGGCTCCAGGAATGTACTACTTGGGATTGATGGGAAAATCAAGGAACTCACTGCTTTGCATTTCACAAGTCCCAAGGTCTCTAGTAAACACACTTTCTTCCTTCCACTTTTAAGAGACTTTCTCCGCCTATCAGTTGTGTTTCAAGGGGTTTTCAGTTGTAAAGGGAAGCTAATATTTCTATTGGCCAGGAAAATATATGTACATATTAAAAATTATATATATTAAATTTCATTTACAGTAGAATGAAAATAGCAAATACTTAAGAACTATTTAATCGAACGACTAATTTTCATAGAATACAAGGTAAGACTTTATTTTACAATCTATAAATTTGAGGCATCTGGGTGGCTCAGTCTGGCTTAGGTCATGATCTCATGTTCGTTGGTTTAAGCCCCATGTTGGGCTCTGTGCTGACAGCTCCGAGCCTGGAGCCTGCTTCAGATTCTCCCTCTATCTGTGCCCTGCATTCTGTCTATCTCTGTCTCTCAAAATAAATAAAAACGTTAAAAAATTTTTAAAACCAAAAAATAATAAAAATAAAACCTACAAATTTAAGATAAATTAAAGACATAAATAGAAAAAAAACCCTTGCTCATGTATTTAAAAAGTCAATATTAGAAAATAATCATTTTTTTTCTAAAACAGATTTATTTATAGATTAAATGCAATTCTACTCAAATCCTTAAATGTATTTTCTGGACATTGACAAGCTGATTATGTTTAATGAACTCGTATGATCAACTAACCCATTTGATGTTATATTTCTTGAGAGATTCATGGTATAATCAGAAAATCAGTTTGTGAGAGCAAACAGAATATATTTAATTTCATTAACATTAACCAGGAATTAGGACAGAAATATCAAAGTCATTGCCTTCCCTAGTAATTATTAGAATCAATTCTGAGTAAATTATATCTTAGATTACATAAATATTCTCAATTAAGAAGGCATTATAACAAATGTTTCATTAATTCTCTCTAAAACAAAATAGTTCTGTAAATATGATTTCTCATCTAATTTCCTGAATTTTTGTACTTAAATAGAACTTTCTATATATTTTTAAGCCAGTACATTTTCATAATTGGGTCAATCTCCTACTTCTTCAATACACGAGAATTCTGAATGACATATAAATTTACCCATAGGGGCATTATATAATATGATGGCTCTGAAAACTATTGGATTTTCAGTAAGATACAGCAGGCACTAGATTTTAAACATCCCTTAATACACATGAAAGCACAATAACAACTTAACAAAACAATGTAGTTGTTCTAAGACTTGTTAAAATTCAAGTCTCACTACAATTTCTTGTAAATATTTGCAGAGCATCAGTTTATAAGGATGGGCATACCCTACAACGGTTCAACTTCATTAAGAAGATATAAAGGTCTCCTGTAGAAGTAATTAAATTCAGCTCTTGCTTGCATACATTTCTTTTGCAAGATTGATTTAAGATTTGATAACAGAAATGCTTTTTGGATAGACTTAATCAATTCTAAATGGTCACCAAGGGACAAGGCCCTGAACACACATGAGCAAAATCAATAGCTTCCCTTCTTGTGTGGTTTGAAATGCACAGAGAAATCAGCCCATACAGACCCCTCCCCCACTGACTACCAGCAGGTTTGCAGTCCAGATACTAGTCACATATTCAGTTAAAAAGTGGAAGCTCTTTGTGTAAAATATAAATGCTGCCTGAGAGGGTATCCTTTCAAGTCAATTTTCAGGCATCTAGCTATTATTGCATTTATTAACTAAACATTTGGCAAAACCTCAGAGGCTCGATCTTAGGAGTGGTATTTTGGTATGGGTAGAAGAGATCCAGAGTATAGCGTAACATTGGCACTGTAGCCATGAAGGCCCAGCATTCACGCGTAACTGCAGAAGACCTACCAGGCAGAAAAGTAGACCACAGGAAGTAGGTATCAAAGGATGGAAATGGGGACTTCAGAGTAAACTCCTCATGCTTTGAAGCTGGGATGTATTTTGCCACTACACAGATGTTGCAGAATCTTTTTAGAGATGTTTATGGGTTCATCTCTTCAGGCTATATTTATGCAGGTCAAGAGTTGAGCAGTTTGATGTGGCAGATGCATGCTTCCATCATATCTGATGCAGCGTTTATCCCACATTTAAATCTCTGAAATTGCCAGATCACAGGAGAGATCCTAGTTTGCTATTTTCACACAATAGGCTGGCTGCCCATCTCTGCTGTAGAGAGGAGCCTCTTGACACCTCTCTGTATTACACAGGTATTCCCACGTACTTGATACCAATTAACACAGACATAGGAGACTATGTGGAACTTATACTTTCTCGTGACATACATGTATCACTATTGGATAAAGAAGAATGAGACACATGAGTCCAAACTTTGTTTTTAGTAGCACTTGTGTTTTTTTTCCAGCCAAATAATTCCTTCCTCGCATGCTCTCTGCAGAAAGTTAGAAATGTGGCCTATAAGCCAGAGGAGAGGCAAGGAGATGCTGCCATGTCTATCTCCGCTCTGTTCTCAGTGTGGCTAAGAAGAGAGACTCAAACCATATCGACTGCCGCCAGCACGGCCCGGGGCAAAATAATTTCATTAAGAGCATTAACATGCATAAGCTGACTGCTCAACACTCATTCCTGGCCACGTCTTTTCTATGCATAATAAATTCAAAGCAATTAAAGTCACTACGGCGCATGCAAAGTATGTGTAGTTCTGAAGTAAAGACCAGTTTGTTTTCGTGCAGCATTGCCAAAAAATCCATTAAGCCATGAATTTGGGGGTGGAGGAAGGAGTATTTCTTTGTATGATTCAATGCTGATGTCGATTGTTCTTATAGTTTCATATAAATTATGAAGCCATTTACTACTTGAACAGAATCACACAGTCAGGAAGTAAAAGAAAGATGGTTTCCACCTTCTGTTGCTGAAGGCAGACTCTTATCTGCAGAGTCAGTTGTGGAGACTACGATGCTCTAAATCACTGGAAGAGATATGGATAACTGAAGAAAATTTGTTAATCTGTAGATGCTTTCTAAAGTACCCATGCAAGCTACGGTTGTTTACAAACTTCAAACAAAAAAGCCGAAAATGTACTCTGCTCAGCCTTAGTATGCAGTTTTCTGAATCTGGGAGTTTTCTTTTAGGATGGGGCCCTAAATCAACAAAGCAAATGTTATTCATAGAACAAGGACAACAAAAAGCTGTCAGCTGTACAAGCAAAACTTTATGCCAGTAAAGCTGCCAGGCTATCTACCAATGAATATTTATTTAGACAATACTTTCTAGAAACCCTCATTGAGTGTTGTAACTCTCAAGATGCTGTAGCCTCATAGACACTGCCATTGTGCTCAAAACCTGATCCCATAGACTCTACTACTTCATCTCAACATGAAGTTATCAGTCCAATTGCAAGAGTCTGCCAATAGATAAATGTCTCCTGTCTGTTCATTGGTCTTCTTTCTATAGCAATCTTCTGTCTGCTTAACAGAGCTGCCAAATTTTGTTACTATGTGCTCATGATGTAATGTTTTTCTCTAGAGTTTACATTCATTACTACATTAATTGTCATAATAATCTTATTAGATAAATATGGTTGATAAGCTCACTTCATAGGGTAGGGGATGAACAATGACTAAATAATTTCTTCCAGGTCACACAGTTTATAAGTTTGAATCTCGGTATAGAACCAAGGATTATTTGGTCTAAACTACCAGGTTTTGCTGCCTTTTTGGTACCAGCCCATGATGGATCAGAGATGTATGAAAAGTTGAAATATTAGTGTAGTACATTCAAAGACCCTTACTGAATATGACCGTTATTTATTTACTTGATAATATACTCATAACATATGTCTAACAAAGACTCTGCCTGAAAAGAATAAATGTTGTATTTCTTAGGGATAAAAACATCACAACATTTTTCCCAGTAAGAACTCAAATAGAATAGATTCTCAAAAAATTACTATGAATGAATAGGTTTCCATGCCAGCATATAAGAATCTTGAATGTTACCACTTCATTCTAACAAGAAGTTAAAAGCTGAATAAACTAAAAAATATATATATTAGTGTTTCTTCTTACATGTGTAAGAAGTGAAACCACAGGGCAACACATGAGGGAATCTGGGGAGTCAAAACTGAACAGCACAGAAACCAAGATCAGGAACCAGCGCCAGGATCGAGAAACTTGAAGTGTACTGATGAATACAGTTGAACACGAATAGGAATATAAACCTAAATATGAATTGCTGGAAGCTCATTGTGAATATCTTAGATTTAAAACCTACTGAATCATAGTATGCCCCATACTTTTGTTAGTTTTCCCTCCAGGATCTCTTCTAGGTCTTTATGGGGAATAGAGGAAAACAATCCTTTTATATTTCTGCCAGGAGAGGAGAAAAAGGAACATCTTTAAATATGCCAGAATATTGTATTCTTTTAAACAAGGTCTGCCCTCAGAGAAACTATTTAACCAGAGCCTCACTAACACAGAAGAAACACTCAAATCCAGCCAGATCTAGCTTTCCTGTACCACCTAACGGTCAGGGGGACTGATAAACACATGTGAGGTTCCCAGTCCTGAAGCATGAGCTCACTAAAAGACAAGAGATCTCAAAAGACTATGGGATAATCCTCACCCCCCCCACACACCTTATTACCACATAACTAAAGCCTATTTATAACAGTTCCTTTTACCTAGGACATCATGTCCAGCTGTTAAGAAAAAAATACAAGACATATTTAAAGGCAAAAAGTAAATTTGAAGACACACAGAAAACATAAGACCTGAATTTCAGATATGGCAAGAATGTTGGAATTATTGGATCAGGAATTAAAACAACTATAGTGGGTATGTGAAGGGCTCTGATAGATAAAGACAGATGGTGGAAATTCTGAAAAAAAAACAGAAAGAAATGTTAGAGACCAAAACTACTATAAAAGAAATGAATTGGCCTCAATGGGCTTATTAGACTGGGAATGGCTGGGGGTGGAATATCTGAACTTGAGGATATCTCAGTAGACCCCTCCAAAACTGAAAGCAAACAGAAAAAAAAAGACAGAAGAAAAAGAAGAGGGAGAAGAGAATATTTAAGAACTGTGGGACTGCTGAAAATTGTGTAACATACATGTGATAAGAATACCAGGTAGAGGAAAGAAATGAACAGAAAAAATATTTGTGAAAATAATGACTGTTTTCCCCAAATTAATATCAAACATCCAACCACAGACCCAGGATGCTCAGAGAAACTCAAGCAGGATGAATAACAAAAACAAATAAACAAAACAAAAACCAAACAAACAAACAAAACATTAAATGCAAGTATATCATTTTCAAACTCCAGAAAATCAAAGGTAAAGTAAAAAATCCTGAGAGAAACCAGAGAGAAAAATCTTTCACCTCTAGAGGAGAAAAGATGGTAAGAATTACATCCAACTTCTCAGAAACCATGCAAATAAGTGAGTGTAGTGAAATATTTAAAGTTTTGAGAAGAAAAAACAAAACAAAACACCAGGCTAGAATCCTCTAGCCTGTGAAATTACCTTCCAAAAGGGAAGCCTTCCAGACAAACAAGAATTGAGGGAATTTGTTGCCACTGGACCTAGCTTGCAAGAAATGTTGAAAGATCTTTAGAGACAAGGAAAATGATATTGGTTGGAAACTTAGCTCTTCATAAAGAAAGGAAGACAATCAAAGAAGGAAGAAGTTAAAGTAAAAAGACAAAATTAAAACTTTAATTTTCCTTATATTTGACAGGGCTAACTGATAACAGTTAAGCCATGGAAAGCAAGCTTCAGAGGAAATGAAATTGAAAATGAAATGGAAAAGAACACAGAGGTTGAAAAGATTAGATTGATAACAATAGAGACCCAGATGACAAATAGCCAGCTTATAGAAGAAAACTAAACAAGTGGAAGAAAAAAAATATTCAAAGGCACAATTAGATAAAATTTATCAGATTTAGAAAATTGAAAGTATATGACATGTCCAAAGAAAAAATAATACAGTCAAATCAAACCAAGGTATAAATAAATAAAGATGTAGAGTTTCAGAGATTTAAAAAAGTGTTTGGACATCTGGACAAAAATATTAAATCACCTAAGGGGAAAGTAATCAGATTTTTGTAAGGAAATAGAAACTGATAATTTAATTATTTCAAAGTCCTCAAGGAAAGAAAGTATGAACCCTTTAGACTTTTATATCCAGTCAACGACCATCCCACCCTGAACGCACTTGATCTCATCTGATCCTAGAATTTTATATCCATACAGTAAGAGAACAAGGGCCAATATGTTTACTCATTCAAGATGTCATGAATCCTCGTTGAAAAGACCCAGCCAAGTAGAAGATGAATAGGAAAGCTGTGCCAAAGGATTCAACATGAGCACTGAGTTCATTTAAATATATGCTTTAACCTAAATATTAGTGGGAATTTTTCTTAAATAACAGAAAATTTTATAATTTATAAGTTTATGACATTTTTAGGTTTATGCTCTAAAAATATAGAAAGGGTGAGGGGGATGAGATGTAAGAACAGAGTAGCAAATGCGACATTTAGAGTTGATAAACTGAGCATTATAAATGTAATCATGTATTTTCAATAAAAAGGAACCACTAGAGGACTAAATGTAACAGGAAGTTACAGCAAGGGGGAGGAGAGGGAGGTGGACTGCAGTGGAAGTACAGTAATTATATCATTACATTGAGTGGAGAAGCGACACAGACTCTAAAAATGAATTACCCACTGTAATATTAGTGTTGTAAAGTTAGCCACAAAAGGACAAACTAAAATTTTCTGAAAGAGCATGTATGCGCAAAACAACACAAAGCAAACACAATGTTTTTTTTTAATTTTTTAACATTTTATTCATTTTTTTGAGAGACAGAGAGTGAGGAGGGGTCAGGGCAGAGAGGAAAGGGGAGACACAGAATCTGAAGCAGGCTCCAGGCTCTGAGTTGTCAGCACAGAGCCTGATGCAGGGCTCCAACTCATGGACTGTGAGATCATGACCTGAGCTGAAGTCAGACACTTAATGGACTGAGCCACCCAGACATCCCCAAAGCAAACACAATCTTAACGGTGAATGCAGGATGGAAAACCAAAGAAACAAGGTGGGGGGGGGGGGGACAACAGGAGCATAAAAAGGAAAGCAGAAAGATCACAATACTTAGACCAAATGCATCTACAATATAAATAAATAAGTAAATAAATAAGGCATTTGTTTTAATGTTTATTTATTTTTGAGGGAAAGGGAGAATGTGGGGGAGCAGCAGAGAGGGAGATACAGAATCCGAAGCAGTCTTTAGGCTCTGAGCTAGCTGTCAGCACAGAGCCCGATGCAGGGTTTGAATCCATTAACGATGGTATCATGACCTGAGCTGAAGTCCGTCACTTAACTGACTGAGTCACCCGGGTACCCCTAAATAAGGCATTCTTTAAAGTTTATTTATTTTGAGAAAGAGAGATGTATGTTTTGGATACTCCCCCTTTATCAGATATATCATTTGCAAATATCTTCTCGAAAATATCCATTCCAAAGGTTGCCTTTTAATTTGTTGATTGTTTCCTGTGCCATGCAGAAGATTTTTATCCTGATGAAGCCCTAATAGTTCATTTTTGCTTTTGTTTCCCTTGCTTCCATTGACATGTCTGGTAAAAAAATTTTTATAGCTGATGTCAAAGAGGTAACTGCCCGTGTTCTCCTTTAGGATTTTGATGGTGTCCTGTCTCACATTTAGACATTTCAACCATTTTGATTTTATTTTTCTGTATGGTGTAAGAAAGTGATCCAGTTTCATTCTTTTGCATATTTCTGTCCATTTTTCCATGCAGAATTTAAGAAACAAAACATAAAACATAAGGGGGAAAGAAAGGAAAGGCAAACCAGAAAAGAGACTCTTAACTATAGAGAACAAACTGAAGATTGTTGGAGGAGAGGTGGGTGGGGGGATGTGTTAAATGGATGATGAGTATTAAGGAGAGCACTGGTTATGATGAGCGCTGGGTGTTGTATGTAAGCGGTGAATCACTAAATAATACACTTGAACATAATGTTACAAGTACGTTAACTAACTAGAATTTAAATAAAACTTATGTCTGGAATTTAGTAATTTCTCTGTAACTGCTAGTTTTATTATGCATTGATGATGATATTGATGATCATCATGATGAGAGAGTTGACAATCTCTTATAAATTTTGGATTGGCAGTTCTTTTTGCAATTTTTCATCATTGTTAGGGATCAAAAGCATTTTGATGATTTTTCCAGAATCTGAAATTACCAAGGAACAGAGTCAGCCCAGAGTTGATCAACAAAGTATGGGCTAAAACAAAGTAATTGGCAGTAAATTAAATTTTCCTCCTTCATTGTATCCTAATTGGCTAATCAAAATATGTTTCAGTTATTCATGCATATCATTTTAGGTATGAGTTTGTGCTTTAAATGAGCTCCATGAGAGCAAAGACAGTTTATTTTTAATTTTTCATCTCCAAAAGCTAACCCAGCATCCAGTTGGTAGGAAAGAAATGCTACATGTACAATAAATAACAAGAAACAAATTATAGTAATAAGAATAATCCTAAACTTGAGAAAATCATTTGCTATCTATAAAGAAGATACTGACTTATGTTTGTTCTATTGGTTCAGACTCTGCTAAGAAATCCCGTGTGGAGAAAAGTGGGGCAGTACTCACCATAGGTATAATCCAGACTCCGGCTCTCAGCCCCCACCATACTGTATGTAGTGAGCCAGGAAGATTCAGAAGGCCAAATGGCTTCAGGTCTTGTCCTTGCCCTTTTCAACTAGAACAGTGCTAGCGACCTAACAAGAGCTTAGCAAATATTAATATAAACAAATAAAAAAGGAATAATGCTGATATTGGTGCACATTTCCAGTTCTGAGGTCTCAAAATGGGTTATGTGTCATTGACTCCTTTACATAAAAGGCTAGCATTCTAATTAATCCAGATTTAGAAATCTAAAAAAGTGAAAATTTACATTACGCCCATAATAAAATTAATTCCAATCTTCCTTTATCTATTCTAAAACCAACTTGTTTGGTTGAGCTATCCTCCTTTTGACTGCTTATTACTTCCATGATGCCTTTACCCCTTGACTTGGTCCCCAAGGTCATCCTGTGATGGGGCCTCTGCTCACCTCTCTGGCTTCTGTCCATTTCCCAAGCTCACCTTCCATCTGTGCAATTGGTGATCTCTCTGGCTGGAATCAAAACAAATATTTATTGAATGAAGGAATGAATGAATTGGCCACTAAGAATTCAGTTCTCTGTTTAAAAAGTAAATTTGTTGTTTTCTAGGTTTTTAAAATGCCTATCTTTGAATTTTGCTTATTAACTATTTCATTGTGCATGAACCAACTAGAATTTCTTTTAAGATTGACATTGCAAACCCTAGTTCTAGCCCATGATAGCACAACGCAATTACCTTTCTTCTTCGCAGCCTTACACTATATAAAGTGAGTGATATTTCAATGCAGTTATCAGGAAATGTGTGAAAAAGATAACTGATTGGGCAGCCGTGTGAGATGGAAGGTCTCTTGGGATAGTGACTGTGACAGACCTTCTGTGGGATGCTGCGTTGCTCACATTGCAAAAGACTTAATCGCACAGCTTTCTCCAGTGTTTTCAGGGCAGAAATATGTGAATAATTAGGACACAAAATACTGAAACAGAAACATTTTGACTTAAACCTCCCACTTAGGAGTAGAAATGAGTTAATTTTGCAAAACACTGGAATGCATTTTTTGGCATTTATTGAGATAAATGCTCTTAATAAAGCTTGAAACATAGAATACTTTCTTAATTGTCATAAATTAAAGCAAATTGTCTGCATTCTTATTGTGATAAAATACTCAGCAAGTGCCAATCTCTAGGAAGTGACCTCAGATTGTAATACAATGAGCTTACTTTTGCTTGTTGCACTTTATTTTTTTAATGGTTTTATTACTGAGAGACAGAGAGAGAGCATGAGCAGGGGAGAGGCAAAGAGAAGGGGAGACACCAAATCCGAAAGAGGCTCTAGGCTCTGAGCTGTCAGCACAGAGCCCAATGTGGGGTTCAAACTCACAAAGTGTGAGATCATGACCTGAGCTGAAGTGGGACGCTTAAGCAACAGAGCCACCCAGCTGCCCCACTTGTTTCACTGTAATCGCTATTCTAATTCTAAGAAAGAAATGTAGTATATGCAGATAATGCCAAAGTGTATATAGGCATTATCTGTATTAGTTCGTGCGTAGAGTTATAGAACCCAAAACATATGCTACTAAATAATTAAGAACTAGGATGAGATATTAATGTATTTTCTCCATATAATTGTTTAAATTTGATCAGACCGAGACACTAAATAACTGTCGAACAGCAAACCTCATACCTATTGGTTTTATCAAAGTATAGATCTTATTCTACCTCAGATTCCACTTGGTCATGTAGTAGTAAAACTAACAGGCTATTTGCACTGAAAAAGCTATTTTTTTTTCTGGCTATAGTAAGCACATCAGCAAGTTCAGATGATCGCGTAGGAACAGCTCGTTTTTATTGAGCACTTACCATGTTGTCACTTTTCTAAGACTTTTACATTTTCTAACTTATTTCTTCTGTTACGTTATTCTCACAACAAATCCTTGAAGTATATATTTTTACCCTCTTTTCCAGGTGAAAAACTGTCTCTGAATTTGCCCAAGGTCATGTAGCTAATAAGTAGATGGGCTATTAATACAGTCAGATTCAGGAGCCAGCCCTCTTACCCACCACACTGTATTTAATTGTATACGTGTATGCGTGGGTGAAATGGCCATGAGAACCTAATTTACTATAGGCAGACTCATTAGAGGATGACTCGTATTCCAGGTGCTGATTGATTATTTGGTAACTTCCCAACAAACGGATAATTTAATCTGCAAGTGGCTCCCAAATTAGCTCAGATCTTAACGTTTTGTGAATAGAGAATCAGAACAAAAGAGGCTGAATATTATCTTTCTATCAAGTTTCTATAATATCATGAATGTCATTCAACTTTGGGGTATTTTTTTAAAGAAAAGTGTTATTAGGGGCGCCTGGGTGGCTCAGTCGGTTAAGCGTCTTACTTCGGCTCAGGTCAAGATCTCACAGTTTGTGGGTTCAAGCCCCGCATCGGGCTCTGTGCTGGCAGCTAGCTCGGAGCCTGGAGCCTGTTTCAGATTCTATGTCTCCCTCTCTCTCTGACAGTGTCTCTCTCTCTCTCTCTTTCAGAAATAAATAAAACATTAAAAATTTTTTAAAAAGTGTTATTAATCTATGGTTATTTCTGGGTAATACTCTTTTTCTAGACATCATAATATTTCCCCCCTGGACAAGTGGTACATTTGTCACCTCTGACTTTTATAAATTAAATGATGGACATTTTCTTTTGTCATTGAAAACTTTCTACTTCTGTTAACAGAATATGAATTCATTTTTGTTAACAGTAGTTTTAAGTATCATTATCCTTGACTCTAATCTTGATAGTACAAAAAACTCAAGTTATACTCTTTATACCTTACAAAGTCAATGTAATTCTATAGATTGTGGATGAAATCAGAAAATACTAAATCTGAAGAATAGAATGAAAGTTTTCCTGAAATACCAAATTAAACATTTGTTAATGACTTAGTCTCTGAACTTATTTCAAAAGTTAATAACAAATTATGGGAATGCAAAATCACTAGAAGAATCAGAAATATAGACAATTCTATTTAGTAGAATAAATCAAATAACATAAAGAACTTATTACAGTTTAAAATCCCATGTCAAATTATGAATCACTTATGACATAGAGAGCATGTGGTCTCTTAAGAGGAAAAGGAAAAACAACCAGAGAAGTATCAGTGAGGTTATCATGAATCTTTTTTTCCAAATTTAGATAAACTTTTCAAAGACTATGGGTTTCCAGGAACATCTGTGAATAATTCTATCTAGACCCTACAAGTCCTTTCAACTATGGTTTCTAGTCATTAACTTTCACCTATTTTACTATCATTATCAAGATAGCAGTATTTAAATCAACATTTTTTCATGTTATAAAAAACAGTATATATCCATAGTCTAAAACAAGTTATTTCGGAAAATTTTAGAGTGGAAAATGTAAAGCGCTCATATGTCTTTAACCAACATAAAATAAATTTACTTTTGATATCTTTCTTCCCTTTTAGATTAAGTTAATGTTTGGTTTATACTTTATATATGATTTTATGTTTTGCTATTTTTCATTTTAACATTATTTTCTGAGTAATTTTCTATACTACAAATCTGCACAATCTGTATAATAGTAGCATAAGATTCTCACTGAATGGAAAGATCATTCTTTGAGCATTTTTTTATTGTTGGATATTCTTGGTTGAGTAAATTTTTTATATATGTAACTAATAATATAGTGATTGCTTTTTACATCTATACTTGTACACATCTCAGATTATTATTTTAGAATAGATTCTTAGATACAAATATTGTACTTTCATATACAAATATATGAAAGTTATTTTATTTTATTCTTCCTGCATTGTATAAAAGTGTCCAATATGTTATACTGTCACTAGCATTGAATATCTATCACCTATCTATCTATCTATCTAGAGACAGGAAGACAGAGAGAGAGACAAAGACAAAAGAGACAGAATGAGAGCTAGATTTACTTTAAGAAATTGGTATGATAATGGAGGCTGAGAAGTCCCAGGATCTGCCATTTGCAAATTGGAAGCCCAGGAAAGGCAGTGGTGTAGTTCTAGTCTAAGTCCCGGTCTCATTCTGAGGGCAAGAGAATACCAATGATCAAACTCAGTCAGACACAGAGAGAGAGAGACTGAGAACTCCCCTTTCCTCTGTCATTTGTTCTATTTAGGCCTTCAACAGATTGGATGATGCCCATCCACAGGGGAGAGGGCCATTTGCTTTACTCAGTCTATCAATTAAAATGCTAACCTCATCTGGAAACACCCCCTCAGATATACCCAGAAATAATTACCCCGTGTTCCAGTCAAGTTGATACTTAAAATTAACCATCATAACATTATTTTATTTTTCTCTTTTCGACTTCATAGGTGAAAATTGGTACTCTGTTATTTTCACTTGATTTTCTTTTATTATTTATAGTGTTTCAGATATTTATTAGCAATTTGTTTCTCTTATTATTTCAGCCTAGACACTTTTACCTACTGAGGTGTTGGTGTTCTGCTTATTTTTATTAATTCTTTATATTTTGAAGGTAACATACATTGATGCATATTTAAATATTACTTTTAGTTTAACAGTTCTAATAGTTTTCTTTATTCTTTAAATTTTAGTTAACACAGTGCAATATTGATTTCAGGAGTAGAATTAGTTTCATTACTTACATACAATACCCAGTGCTCATTACAACAAGTGCCCTTTTTAATACCCATCACCCACCTAGCCCATCTCCCACCCACCTCCCTCCATCAATCCTCACTTCGCTGTCTCTTGTGGTTTGTTTCCCTCTCTTCTCTTTTCCCATATGTTTATCCGTTTTGTTTATTAAATTCCGCATATGAATTAAATCATGTTTTTTTGTCTTTCTCTGATTAACTCATTTCACTTGGCATAATACATTCTAGCTCCATCCATGTTGTTGCAAGTAGCAATATTTAATTCTTTTTGATAGCTGAGTAATATTCTATCATATGTATATGTATACATGTATATATATATATATGTATACACATGGTATATATACAGCTTTATGTATTCATCAGTCAATGGACATTTGGACTGTCTCCATAGTTTGACTATTGTTGATAATGCTGCTATAAACACTGGGTGTGTGAACCCCTTCGAATCTGAATTTTAGTGCCCTTTGTGTAAATACCTAATAATTTTTATGTGTAATTTTCTTGATTATATTTTAAGGATGATTGTCCCCAAGAAGGAAAGTCATCTCCATTTCATCTGAACATGTGGAATGAGTAATGTCTATTAACTCGTGAGAGCAATTACCTCTTCATAGAGTATGGTTCTGAGTTAGTTTCAGTGTTAATTTGTGGCATTTGTTGACGTTGTTAATTTTTTTCATTCAGTTATTTTACACTTTTGGCCCCCTATGGAATCCATATTACACCAAGTCAATAAAGCAAAGAAAATATTCACAAACAAAAATGTGTAGAATAAAAATGGATGCTCCTGGGTGGATGTGGACTAACGAAACTTGACAATGGACTAACTGATCCCAGGGTAATTTAACCTCCTTCTGAGAAATGATTCCTGGACAAACTAAGACTGCCAATTTACACTCTACTCCATTATCTTGACTTCACTTCACATAGTTCTTCTAAAGGAATGGTCAGAAGTTATCTCAAAATAACCTGTGTTTTTATTTGACTGCAAAGAATTTACATAGGAAAAAAACATAATAATCTATATATTATGGAAGAAAATTAAAGCTTGTGCCTCAGAGAACAAGTGAAATACTGTAATAATACTCAAAGAAATGAAACCTAGATCAATCACTAATCTACCTAATGACGAACTTTAAATTTCTCTACGTATAAATATGTTTGTGGCTTTCCATTTTTCCCACTTGTGTTTGGTTGTCTGTCCACATCGGTGGAATTTGTTGTTCTTGTAGCTCTTGACCTGGATTGGCAGACTGTTTATTTAACTCCATTATGTAGTGGGTGAGAGACATCACTAGAATTGTCGTAAAAATGGCCAGTGGTACTTGGTATTTATCCTGTTCATTTTCCACTTTCCACGGCTTGCACTGAACTCTGTGGAGTCACTGGAAAGGCACATTTTTCACAGCAGAGAAGGATGGCTCTCTGCCCAGGAACCAAGGATACCTGATCTCAGGGGACCTGTAAACTTACAGGACAGGTGCCTACAGAATTTTATCTTAGAGAAAGGAAAAACAATCTTGTGAGTGAGTGTTAATTATTCTCTTTATTTTAAATAGTTGCGTTTCCTTAAAGTTGTGTAAAATACTCCATGGTTGTTTAATCAATTGCTAATGCTCTTTTTTTTTAAATTTTTTTTAATTTTTATTTTTATTTATTTCTAGGAGAGAGAGAGAGACAGCGTGAACAGGGGAGGGTCAGAGAGAGAGGGAGACACAGACTGTGAAACAGGCTCCAGCCTCTGAGCTGGCAGTCAGCACAGAGCCCGACGTGGGGCTCGAACCCACAAACCGCGAGATCATGACCTAAGCAAAAGTCGGACGCTTAACCGACTAAGCCACCTAGGCGCCCCGCTAATGCTCTTTTAACAATTCATTGAGACAGAATCCTTCCCATAATATATCTGAAAGCAATTCTCAAGGAACCTTTTTTATTTAGTAGATATTCCAAGAAAAATTTTGTTTACATTGATGTTTAAAATAATAAAGCCAGTTACCAAGCTGTCAGACTTTAATGTTTATATGTGGAGATAGATTTAGCTGTAGGAAAGCCAGTGTTTCAAATGACAGATGATTTATGTGGCATGAATTGATGTTATCAGGGAATGATGTTGCGATCATGCTTCCCCTGTTTTACTAATGCCTGACACTCACTATTAGACCTCTGTGGGGTTTTTGGTTTTGCTTTCTGTTGTTATTTCTTTAAGTTTAGATGAAAAACCTTCCTGCTGTCTTCAAGTAAAGTTCACACACTTCGCTTGGGCATATGATGTACCCATAATACAGTCTCTGCCCATGTCTTTAACCTCATCAGGTATCTCTCTCAAATTTTTCTATGTTTATAATCATAAAATAGAGTGTCCAAACCCAGACATTTGGGACCACAAGTTACTCCTGTTATTAATTATGCCAAGATAACAGATACAAACTAGGATGATTCCAGAAAATTCAGAATACATGTCATCATGTCACTTATTCCAAACTTCATGTATCTCTTATAATTTCCCAAATGCATCCCAATATCCTCACCTCATTGCTGATCATGCTACTTCTGACTGAATCACAAACCTCTTCCTCCAATTCAGTACACCCATATGGCAAATGTGCTTCAAGTTCTAGTTCAAGTGAAGCCGTGTGTGTGTGTGTGTGAGTGTGTGTGTGTGCATGTGTGTGTGTTTGAATGTGAATGTACCACTGTGCCTAGTACATGATCACTCAATGCACACGTGGTACGGTAGATTGTACAGCATTTGTCCAATAAATAGAGTTTGTATAGAGATGCCCAGTAAACAAATGGATGGAAAATGCTCCATGCATTTAGAACTGCATGTCACTTATCTCAGAGTATTGATAAATTTATCTTGTCTTCCTGAGAGATTATTTTAATGAAGAGGAGAAGATATGTGGGTGCCGGGTACATGCAGGAAAAGGGGGAAGGAGCATCATTTTTAACCTGGAAAAGCATTCAGTAACACATCAACAGTGAGAGAACTGCCTTCTTCATGGTTTTAAAAAGGTCTAGCCCCATCTGAAGCTCATCACTAGGTTTCAGGAGTTGATTTCTTCTTAAAATGAAGTATTTTGTTTTAATTGAATGGGCCTAGTACTCATTTTGCATTTAGAATAGATTTCTAAATTAATTTTTTCACTCCCTGTTGTCAACTAAAAGCATCTAAGGTAACACAATTTCCAACAATTTAAAAACAAATGGCTTCAATTCAACTGGCCTATATTTTATGCCTTTAAAAAAATTAACTGTTATCACAGCTCAATGTGCCAAGTGTCAACCTTATCAAATTTCTCAGTGCCCAAGAAAATGAATGTAATTGCTTCCTCTCTATGATATATTGTACATAATTGGCTTCCTATCACAAAGCAGCTGGGAAATATTCACAAATTCTTAAAGAAGTCTGCATTTGCATGCAGACCATAGTCTCAAATGTGTATTTTCACTTTAATGTTAGTTGTGACAAAAGCAAAAATAAAGTTTTGTTGATATAAGAAAACTAACAATAACAACTAGAAAAATCCAGCAATAATTTTTAAAAGAGTTTAATAAATATATAGACATAAACACACTATCAGGTCAATTCTATAATGTCTCTGATATTTTATATTCCTATTTACATAATTGTAATTGCCTGTCAATTCAAATGCTTAGCATAAAAAGGAGTGTAAGTATTGAGATTTAGATATTTTCTGTACCACTTAGAAACTCATATGGAACATTGAGGCCAATTGTGATGTTTATTCAACTATAATTTATGAGACACACTTGTGGTTTGTCAAGTCTGCCGAGTGAGAATGCATACCCCTGTTTGCTTCACTTTACTCCCCTTATGCTGACAACTAGCTTGTTTGGTGTACCTGAGATAGTGGCACAGGGGAACCAGACGCACTTACCTGTGTGAAATGTAACACTTACCTGCTACTGGGAGCAGAGTTGACTAAAAGACCCAGCTGCTGTCCTCTGGATCCATCACTACATTTGTTCCAAGGCCATACTTCTCAGTGGCTCCTTCCAGTCAATGTAAAAACATAGCAAAGGTACCAAAGAAGTCCATTGTTGCCCAACCTGGAACTTTTCTCGTAGAGAACTTTGGCTCACAGACTCTCACTGACAGAACTCTACTGCAGTCTGACATTCTTTGTGCACAATCCTTCATTTTTCCCTTTCCTTCACAGGCATCAGACCTCATCACTACCTGTAGGCTCTCTCCACATTCTCCTGCTCCTACTCATTTTTCTTCATTGGCATGTCTCCTAAGAATGTCTTAAATGTGTAATTCCATCTTGGCATGTGTTCTCTGAAGCCTTGAAAATGCATTGTATACTCCTACCTTGAGGATTTATATCTCAAATACCATCTGTTTTCAGGCTCAATTGAGTGGAACAAAACCAGGTACAAACTTTGAGTCTCATATGCATCCCTTTACCTAGAACCCCATCGTGTTTGAGCATAAAGAAGCCATATATTTCTGCTCCTTAATGTCACGGCTCACTTCTCACGTCAGTGGTCCATCAACTGTTTGGGGGTCAGTGGTATCTTTGAGAAGCTAATGAAATACATAGGCTCTTCACCAGAGAAAAGAATACATGGACACAAATAAAAAATATAGTGTATTTTTTCAGATGTTTTATCTATTATTAAGAACCCCTACTGAATGTAAATCTTCTAAGGAAAGACATGGCAGTCATAAATATACTTTATTTAATCATAAATTGACAGAGCATTATTGAGATAATTGGTGAAGTCTGAACAAGAATATGAATTAGATAATAGTATTGTATCAGTACTAATTTTCCAGTTTTGATAATTACACTGCAGTTATGTGAATTAATATTTTAGTTTACAAGAAAACACAAAAGTATTTAGGAGTTAGAGGACATTATGTCTACAACTTATTCTCACAAAGCTCAGAAAAAAATAGACGTACATAATAGACAATAAGAGAAAGAGAAAGCAAGAGCGAGATGGATATAGTAAAAAATTTTTAATGTTAAGCATTTGGGGAATTCAAGTGTCCATGGGAATTCTTAGTAATCTCACTACTTTTTATAGGTCTCTCAAAATGAAAAATCTGGAAATCAGTTAATCCCAAATAATAGCCCCAAACATAGTTTCTTAGTATTTGACTTGAGGCATGGGGACCAATTACCTTTGTTCATTACCTTAGCCAAAAATACACATCATAACATTGTTACTGTTATATTCTAGACCATAATAAATGAATCAATAAGTAATAACTAAGAAAATAATTAACTCTTAAAAATTATGAACTCTAGGGGCGCCTGGGTGGCTTAGTCGGTCAAGCACCCGACTTTCGCTTAGGTTATGATCTCGCGGTTCGTGGGTTCGAGCCCCGCGTCGGGCTCTGTGCTGACTGCCAGCTCAGAGCCTGGAGCCTGTTTCAGTCTGTCACTCCCTCTCTCTGACCCTCCCCTGCTCACGCTGTCTCTCTCTCTCTCCTAGAAATAAATAAAAAACATTAAAAAAATTAAAAAAAATTATGAACTCTAAAAATAACAAATTAAGAATTTTAAATAAGTAAATCCACAAGTAAAAAATTGCTATTGGTAATTATGTTCAGATAAATCTAGATTCTAACTAAGTGGCTAGTCTTTAATCAATAAGCATATATGGATGTGGATGATTTTGTGTGTGTATGTTGAATATAATAGAAGCAGAGACTTTGTGACTAAACCCTAACATTAATCTCTACCTTCTCTTTACAAGTTTTTGTTCTTTGAGTTTTCAACAATCTCTTAGCATCATGAGGATATCACTGGGATCTTCTCCGAATTCTGGCATCCACAAAACAGATGACTATCAAAATTTGATGTATATAAGTTAAAATCACAAAAAGAGGGAAATTTAAATTATGTTGGAAAACAAATCAGAATTTTTTCTGCATAGTATTTGATAAATAACATGACCTAATATAGGGGAACATAGAAAAAATGCACAGAAAAGGTCTGACTCCAAATTTCTGCCTGTTAACTGGTGAGGACAAAGGATTCTTTCAATTCTGAGGTCAGTCTCAAGTATCCAAAACATGTCTATAAATTCCATGGAGAAAATTGCATTGCACACCCAACACACTGCTCTATGCCCCAAATATATCATCAGTTCTCAGTACATGTGCTTCTATGGATGTGAGGCCTCTCTGAAATTATGCATGGATTCAAGGGATGACTAAAACAGGGAAACAATTTTTTGGTTGTCTTCAATGTGTAGAATGTATGACAGTATATGAAAATAATACATAGTTTGTGATATGGGGTAAAAAAGAGATGAGTCTTTATAGAAGTAATAATCCAAGTGAGAGGAGTTGATTGCAGACCCCTCCACATCAGCAGTATGGACCAGTGCCTTAGTGGCTGCTGTGTACTGCCACCCAGATCCTCTTCAAGACTGAAGGGTGCATCCCTCAGCTGCTGGATAATAGATCTCTGATGTCCATCCTCTCAGCGAATTGCTCTATGCTGAGGGAATCACTTTCCCCAAAGAAACATTCTTCCTGGAAGCATGGATGGTTGATGTGGAAGTATAAAGGTCTAGCCTCCTTGCTGTGTCATGAGACAGCCTTAGTAAGCTAGTCTGACTTCAAGTTTCCTGTGAGTCAGTTGAGGCCTTGTTGTGACTGCACTGCAGCCCACTTTCTATTGTTCATTTCTACTCTCTTCTGTTTCTACACAGATCATTTCCAAGAGCACTCATCAGGGAACTTCTTGCATATTATTGTGTGTCCCAGGGTCTATTTTCCTGGAAACTCAACCTCTTGCAGTTGGTACTTGAAGTGGTTAAGGAGAGCAGATCTAATTTAAAATCTTAGATCTGGATCACACAGATCTAGCTAGATCTAGGCATCTAGCAATGAGGACCCCATCACTGGCAGTAGATGAAGTATCAATATACCCTGGAACAAGGTAGTGGTGTAATTCTCAAAATTCTCATGAATAGTAAACCTGGATGGTTTCCTGATGGAAGGAGATGCACTGGTCGGTAAAATGTATCGGGTGGTTGAAAAGCAATATAAGATGGTCAGAAATGAGCTGGATCTGCCAAGGGAGGAATGGGACTAGATGCTGAAGAAGCTGTGGGACCTGGACACCTTGTAAGGACAGGAATCAGAAGGGTATACATGGGGCTAGAGTCTGAAGGGACTGGAGAAAGAGGCTCAGGGAGAAGGCAAAGTTATTAGATAGGGAGAGTTTATCAAGATGCAAACACTCCCCTAAGATCTGCATTTAATATCCTGATGTAGATCGTAGAAGACATTGCAAACATGCTGTGAGATGGCCCTTGGAACCTTGAAGAGTGATGGCCACCCAAGCAAAGGAGAGGTGCCAGAACTGTCATGGCAGACAATGGAAAATACTGACCAATCTGTCTTTTCTTCTTTTGGCTGCTTAAGTACACCAAGATACCATGAATCCTGGAAAGGCAATCCAGAGTTTATCTAGTCCAACTTCCTCTCAAATGAAAGTATTGTATATACATCACAAACAATTGTTACTGAGAATCTACAGGACAATAAAATTACAAAGTATTATTTATCCTGAAATTCATGTGTTATAGTAAAACTAAACCAGCTTCTGTCTCAAAAATATTTCTTTGTTATCAGAATATATATTAGGGACCCTTTGATAAATCATATATTTAGCCAACACTGATCTATTTAAAATCAAGGTTTATTGTTGATACACACATACACCCCAACACATTTTACAAGGGTGCTTCTAAGAGGTTAAATCAGTTATTCTTTTCTAGAAAAATTATATAGTTTTCTTGTGGCAAATTGCCCTTTTCTTGTAGTTTGCCAGCCAGAAAGTAATATATGTCACTCTCTTCTTACTGCAAGATTAAGGTGAACACAAATAGAACCAAGGGTTCTCCATTTCCTCCATGCTTTCATATATCTTATCTTCATGACATTTTGGAACCCTTCAGTAAGAGCTTTGACTGTGAACATGGAGGTGATGATTGAAGGGCCAAAAGTACAGTGACGGTGGCAGACATATAAAGGAAAGCCTTAGAGTGAAGATGATAAGGGATTCAGAGAGAGTTATACCCCTCATCTCTAGCAGCTTACTGGAACAGAAATACAATCAGCCATCAGAATTGTCAGAAATTCGTCAGGCCAATGGCTGGAGAAACCTTGTGAGAATCACCAGATCTGACTTGGCTTAAAGAGTTATTTTACCTCCAACAATCATACATGCATACATGCACACAAGCACACACATGTACCACATCTCTCCAACTATAGGAAGGGATGGTTACTACTCAGTAAGTAATTACCAGTACTCCATTGCCAAAGACCTGATGTATTAGAATCTTCGTCTTTCTTGATTTTCTTTAATATACTTAAATTTCTTATATTGAGAAGTGTGTCTTTCTACCTAAAAGAAGATATAAGCATTTCTAAGTCTTAATGATAGAGATATGTGTATAGCATCTTTCTAAACAAAATCCCTCTCATCTATATCTAAACAATTTGGAAATACTGAGTTTAACTTCAGTAATTAAGCATATCTAATCCAGAGATGCAGGGAATTAGAAAAGAGTAGATCATAGGTAAAGAGTTTAGTGATATTTGGTAGTCTGGCTATCAGCCAGCTCAGTTTTAAGTGTTGTTATCTGAACTTGAAATTTTTCATTTATCACTTGAGTTAACCTTTTGCTATAACTCATCAATAATAGTTCATTTAAACAATGTACAGGATAGGACTATTTTAGTGAAGTACTTCACTATTTTAGATAGAAGTGTTTCCCCAAAATTTCATATAATACTGATTTGAAAGAAATGTTTGGATATGATGCTTCAGTAAAGAAATCTGTAGTCTAGTGGATGACGGCATAGATGAGATGGAACCGCCAGACTCCAGTTGTCTGATTTTCAACCTCAGGTACAATAAAGCAACTCTACATTATTCATTTTCCTTGACTATAAAAATAGATAACAATAGTTCTTATTTTATAAAGTTATTGTAAGAATTAAATAGATTAATGTGATGTAATTAATGGATTATGAAAGCACTTAACCCAGTGCCCGAAACATAGTAAGTTCTCAATAAATGTTATCTCTCATTCCTCAGTTTAAAGAATAGGAAAATTAAAGATCATATCCGTATGTGTTCAATAGGAAGGAACAAATAATCATTGAAAAGTCATTGTATATTTCAACTCTATTCCTCTCTCTTCTATATTCAAGATTCATTAGTTCTTTCACATGGACAAAGAAACTGATAATGGGAGCAGCTCAGGAAACTGCGGGAGTATCAGAGAGGAGATAGAATGGTAGGAATTTAGACCCAGGTATTTCATACTGCAAAAGTCCTACCTTTTTTTTTTTTTTTAATGTTTTATTTATTTCTAGGAGAGAGAGAGAGAGAGAGAGACAGCTTGAGCGGGGAAGGGTCAGAGAGAGAGGGAGTGACAGACTGAAACAGGCTCCAGGCTCTGAGCTGGCAGCCAGCACACAGCCCGACGCGGGGCCCGAACCCTCGAACCGCGAGATCATGACCTAAGCAAAAGTCGGACGCTTGACCGACTAAGCCACCCAGGTGCCCCAAAAGTCCTCCCTTTTCACCATCTCCCGTTGCTTTTTAAATTATGTTTGAAGGATGATGGCTTTTAAATTATGTATGGAGATGAAAATTACCATAGACTGAGAATATTTAAATGTTATATTTTCTTGGATATGAATTTAAAAGCCATAAATATGATTCTTTATATCCTTTCCATGGCAGAGAGTTTTACCCCTAGGGTCAATTAAGATAGAACCCAGATCCAAGGTAGAAATTTTGTGCCTTTTAAAATATGTCATTATTATTTCTTCACTGTCTTACCCTTTTTACCCCAGAAGAAAATACTAAGAGCAGAAATATGGAGCAGGGACGAGATAGAAGGATAAAGTATCTGTAGCTTACTCTGCTGGTGTTGGAGAAAGACAGCCTTCACCAGGGGTGGCTGGACATAGGACAATGCCAGACTCGTGGGAAGAGGGTGGGATGCTAGAATCCTCCTTAGGGAACTTCATAATAAAAATAGTTTATAAAACTGCTTCCTCCTCTGGAGGCTTTGTAAAGCATTAGAGTCACTGGGATTTACAACTCTGCTTAGTGAAAATCCTCAGTTTATCTGATCTCTCATGTCCTTGGGAATCACCCAGCCGTCTTCTCCATAATCTGGATTCCTGTATGGGCAGATAGTTCTTGTTGTCCTCACATCCATCTACTAGAATTGAACACTTTATACAAATTAGTTGAATAAATAAATAACGAATGAAATAATTGATGTATTTTGTGAATCTACACCAGGCGCGCGTGCGCACACACCCACACACACACATACACCTTCGTTGAGAACATAAAATAAGGCATAAGTCTATGAATGCATTTGTAAAGATTATATCAATGTGTCATTTGGAAGTCTTTTTCCAAATATTACCAACTGGAATGGTGTTCTGAAAACTTCTTTGTACTTTTTTTGGGTTTCAAGTATAATGAAATATATCCCAAAAGTGAAAACAAAATTAAAAATTAAATGTCTGTTTTTTTTCCAGTTGTTCATCCATTCAACTTAACATCTGGATGAATAATTACAAAATTTGCCTGATTTGTTTATAGAATCAGACATGTAGAGTGCTCATGTGTGATGAGGTTTCAGGTTATCCTACTGGGCACCTCAGAGAAAGAACCTGTAAAGCAGACCCATGAATACAGAGAACAAACCGGTGCTTGTTACAGGGGAGGCAGGTGGGGGCATGGGCAAAATGGGCAAAGGGAAGTATGAATAAATAAGTCATGGGGATGAAAGGTAGAGCATAGGCAATATAGTCGGTGGTATCATAACAGGGTTGTATGATGACAGATGGTAGCTACACTTCCGGTGAGCACAGCATAATGTATAGAGTTGTCGAATCACTGTGTTGTACATCTGAAACTAATGTAACTCTGTGTATCAACTACTTTTTTAGAAAACAGAAAAGAAGAAAAATATGCTACCATCGTATACATTCTGACCTAGAGTGACATCCATATAAATCATGACATCACGAACAGAAAACTAACAGTAGTTTCAGCTACTAACTCCAGACTGGAAGTCTTGTGGCTGATCCTTTGCACTTGGCTGCTGATCTGTAATTGAGCTGCTTCTCACTTGGACAATTATATACATTGTGCCCCACAGGTTGTGGCTACAGAGACTTGCTTATTTAATGATGGTTAATAATCCTCTCAAGAAAAACCACATACCAAGTATGTGGCAATAAAATTAAATATTAAATAAAATAGTTCATGGTATTTATCTTACATCCAATGTAAGATATCATTTTTGTCTGACATTTTTCTTAAGTCATTAATTAACTCCCTCTTCATTTCTCTTAGAATTCATGTTTGGTTTGCCTATTTCATAGAGGATACTATTAAGAAAATACTGATCAGGAAGGATTGAGGGAAACTCACCAACTCAGGTAGAGTTTGTGATTCTGTGATTATAAACAAAATTAAGGCACTATCAAACTTCCTTCCTGGCCTAGGACTTTACAGTTTTGCATTAGTAAAACAAGAGTTACTGACTCCTCCAGAATCCTAGAGAATTTGTGAAGAATCCTGCAGATCTTTAATGTAGATTTTCTCAAACACACAACATATACTTGACAAGAAAATTGAAAACTCCTATTTAAACATTTCTCCTCTGAAAAGCTTTCTGCTAATTGTACCTGCTTAAAATTACTCATGATATCTCCCTTCTTTCAGCACTGTTGCCTCAAATACAGACTGTTCTGATGTGCTCTACCTCCTTCTCTGCACCTTCAGTAGGCACACAGTTCTCTTCCTCTCTCAGGAAGATCGGAGAGAACTGTATCTTTTGATAATCAGTCTCCTGCTGTTGAACCACTTGTCCCCACCCGCCTGCCTCGGAGTTTCTACTTTCTTTTTAAAATTTTTTTTAACGTTTATTCATTTTTGAGAGATGGAGAGAGACGGAGCACGAATAGGGGAGGGGCAGAGAGAGGGAGACACAGAATCCAAAGCAGGGTCCAGGATTTGAGCCGTTAGCACAGAGCCCGACATGGGGCTTGAACCCATGGACCGTGATATCATGACCTGAGCTGAAGTTGGACACTTAACCCCCTGAGCCACCCAGGCGCCCCTTGCAGTCTCTACTTTCAAAGCCCTAAGCAACATTTCCCTTGACACCTCTTGAGTTGGATTATGAAGAAAAAGTTCTTGGAATACATATCTATACTTCTTTCTTTCTTTCTTTCTTTTTCTTTCTTTCTTTCTTTCTTTCTTTCTTTCTTTCTTTCTTTCTTTCTTTCTTTCTTTTTTTCTTTCTTTCTTTCCTTTCTTTCTTTTCTCCCTTCCATCCTTCCTTCCTTCCTTCTTTTCTTTCAGTACACCTTTCTTCTAACAATATAGAGACACCTTATTTTTTATGCATTATTCATTACATTTATTTACTCAGCAAATGTTTATTGAGTGCCAGATACGTGCCTGCCATGATTTAAGGCTGTGGAATACATAAGTGAAAATAACAAAAATCTCTGCCTTTGTGTAGCTTCTGCTTTATTGGGAAAAATGGAAGGGAAGACTGTTAATAAAATAAAAGGGATATTAAAGTATATTAGAAGGTTATAGATGCTTTGGGGGGAAATGTAAAATAGATTTGGGCAAGAGTGGAGATTTGCAGTTTTAATTAGGGTAGTTAGGGCAGCTTTACTGAGAAAATGTCATTTATAGCAAGAGTTTGAAGGTGATGATGAAAGTATCTGGTGATATTCAACAATTTGAAGGTGATGATGAAATATAATGTAATTTATTATATTATAGATAGAAGTAACAATGGGTGTGAAGTCCTAAGGGAAGAAGACCGTGCTTCAGAAACAACAAGGAGGCTAGTATGACTGGTGCAGGGCAGCAAGAAGAAGAAGGCAAGGAATCCGATCAGAGAAGGAACATGGCAGGGGTAAAATCTAGGGAGGAGGGGATCACATTATTTCAGACCTTAAAGGTCTTTAGACAGACTTAAGCTTTTACTATGAATGAATGGGAAAGCTACTGGTTGATTCTTTTTTTTTTTTTTTTTTTTTTAATTTTTTTTTTTAATGTTTTATTTATTTCTAGGAGAGAGAGAGAGGCAGCGTGAGCAGGGGAGGGTCAGAGAGAGAAGGAGTCANGAGAGGCAGCGTGAGCAGGGGAGGGTCAGAGAGAGAAGGAGTCACAGACTGAAACAGGCTCCACGCTCTGAGCTGGCAGTCAGCACAGAGCCCGACGCGGGGCTCGAACCCACGAACCGCGAGATCATGACCTAAGCGAAAGTCGGACCCTTAACCAACTAAGCTACCCAGGCGCCCCTACTGGTTGATTCTTAGGAAAACTCACAGGATCTGATATCTGTTTAAACGAAGTCACTTTGGCTACTGGTTTGAGAACAGACTGGAGGCAAGTAGAAAGAGTAGTTGTGAGCTCAGTTGAGATTCTTGGAATTAATGTGAAAGATGTAGGTGATGGTGACAGGATCAAGATGGTAGCCGCAGAGGAAATGAGGAGAGATCTGATTCTGTATGCATTTTGCTGGTAAAGCCAATAAGATTGTTGACATGTTGGATTTGAAGTATGAAGGGAAGAGAGGAGTCAAGGATGGCTCCATGGCTCTGGGTCTAATCAGCAGGTAAGGATGAAGTTGTCATGAGCTAAGCTGGGAATCACTGCAGGTAGAGAAAGTTTTCTGGGGAAACTCAGGAGTCTAGTTTTGGAACTGTTATATACAGCATCCTCTCTTCCTGTGGTAATGTGGGACTGTAAACTGACCACGTAACCTGAAAGTGAGCAAAACAATTTTAAAAACCAATGGGAAAATTATGAATGTGTCATGACCTTTAAAGGTTTTATCAAAACATTTAAAAACTATCTTATGATTATAAACATACAGGGACTTGAAAAAGTAGCAAAAATAATATTCAGGACACTATAAAACATTAGAAACATTGAAAACTAAGATGTTTATTTCCTATGAGAAAAACTTTGAACAGTGCTTGCTTTTCTCTTATATAGCTTACAATATGGAGCAAGCATCTTTTCTGTGACTTGGAAAATTGTCATAATCCTTTCCATGTTTGGATCCTTTGAACTTCCAATGTTGTGAAATTTCTGGAAGCTTTTTAATGTGAATTTCTTCACTGACATCATTTCCTCTGAGACATGTACATCTCTTCCATTACAACCACTCTCCTCCTTCATATCCATAAGATCATGACCTGAGCCGAAGTCAGACTCTGAACCGACTGAGCCACACTATGCAGCTGGTTTCCTTAGCGACCACTGCAGTAAGTTCTTCCTTAAAGGTTTTTTTTTTTTCCTCCAGTCTAAACTATGACAAGGATCTTGAGCAAAATTGGCTTTTATAAGGACATTGGTGGGATTTTCCCCTGAATTTGAAATCCTAAATCTCAGAGGTTAAGTGCCACTTCAAGGTCACTTAGCCCAACACTTCACTTTTTTTTTTTCTTTAAATTTATTTATTGAGTTTTGAGAAAGAGAGAGCGTGTGTGCATAAATGAGGGAGGGGCAGAGAGAGAGGTAGACAGAATCTGAAACAGGCTCCAGGTTCTGAGCTCTCAGCACAGAGCCTGACGCTGGGCTCAAACGCACACACCACAAGATCATGACCTGAGCCGAAGTCATGCTTAACTGACTGAGCTACCTAAGTGCCCCTTAGTCCAACCCTTTAATTTTGTAGTTACAGAATTTGAGACCAAAAAGGTTAGATGACTTAGGCAGAGCCGAAAGATTTCTTGGCAGAATTGCTTCTTCAACGCTTGGTCTGTCTTCCATGCCTTATGAAGTATACAAAGGATGCAAAGCACGTTTTATTTATTTATTTTTTTTAATTTTTTTTTTAATGTTTTACTTATTTCTAGGAGAGAGAGAGACAGCATGAGCAGGGGAGGGTCAGAGAGAGAGGGAGTCACAGACTCTGAAACAGGCTCCAGGCTCTGAGCCGGCAGTCAGCACAGAGCCCGACGCGGGGCTCGAACCCACGATCCGCGAGATCATGACCCAAGCGAAAGTCGGACGCTTAACCGACTAAGCCACCCAGGCGCCCCCAAAACACGTTTTAAATAACAGAGCTTGAAGCAATGCCTGCACAATTCCCAATGGAGGACTGAATGCTGAGATCCCCCAGGGCTGCTGAGCAGTTACATGTGGACTGCAGCTTCAGTACTGGTTGGGTTGGATTGCCACTGCAGTTGAGAGCTGCCATCACTCATCGCTGCTTTAAGCTACACAATGAATTTTTGACAGTGAAGAGCCTGAACTCTCTCTGTAAACAAGAAGTATAGGACATGAGTGAACTAAGGCTAAGTTCCTGAAGGGGGAGGAAGATGCTGAAAGCATGTTGGTATTTGGATCAATAGCCCATGACTTCCCTCCACACAAAGAATGGCAGTAAACACCTTCCTAGACATAACACTGAGCCATGAAAGACCAGGACTATTTATCTTTATGCACAGATTCTCAAGGTATGTGTAGTATGTGAAGGCAATTACAGATTGTTTAGGCTACAACTTGTTAACTCAGAGCACACCACACAACTAATGAGGCCAAGGTCACAAGTTTATGTATTTGAGGACAAGTTTAATGTCATTCTGTTCATGCCCTCTGACTGCAACCTGCTACAGCTGTTAGGGAACAACTTGAGACCTTGTTCTTCTGTCAGAAAAAAACTTAAGATCATTTATATATTGGCATTGGATTCATTCTTTTCCTGATTACGTCACTTAATTTGTACTCAGCTCATGAGAATCAGATGGTTTAGTTTCACTTCATTTTAGACAGTTAACCTAGTTGTATAATGTAAATGCAGTATAACCTGCATTTAATAATTAGAAGAAAAAAATCAAATTTTAGATTTTAAGACAAAACAAAATACATAGGTATTTATGTATTCCTTCTGACTTTAGGATCACCTTAGCATATATGTTTGACCCATCAAAAATGCAGTCAAGATTGACACTGCAACTGGATTTAGCAAATGTTTTACCTCTCTTTTTAAAGCAATTGCTAAAAGAGAAGGAAGAGAAAGAGGATTAAAATCAAATGAGAAGGGGATGAGAATAGAAAGAAGATATGAGAGTCCCAAATAAATTATTTTACATTTTCTTCTCTTTATAGTTTTACCTTAAGTGTACATATAGTTCATTTGAAAGTGTATTTAATCTAGTGTCTAGTTGTGTTAGTGTTAAGTGGGAAGCCAGGGAGATAGTGAATCAATTCCCCATCAACATCTAGCAAACACTCCTGCTAAATTTTAGTTAGTTGTTCATGTACCTTTATTTTTCCATGTATATTTTATGATAGCTTTATCAAATTTCACAAAACAATCTCAGTGAAAAGTTTACAAATTAATTTTATGAAAATAGACATCTTTATAAAATCAATTTATACCATCCAAGAGCGTGTCTCTGCATTTATTCAGACCATTTCCTATGTCCTTCATTATAATTTCAAAAGTTTTCTTCATTCTCTGTTAACGTAATTCCTGTGGTTTGCTTTATACAAATATTTAGGCTTTAAAATTTTAATATGAAAATATATTTTCTGTCACCTTTAAATTGCTTTCTAAACTCCTGCACACTGTTGGTATAATGATTAAGCCAAACAAAGTTGGAACATTCTTTGAATAATTATTTAAGGCCTTACTGTAGAGATGGAGCCCAAAAGTAGAGGACAACCCCTGAGACATGAATTCAGTACAATCTTGAAGCCTTTCCTGAGACTGCCAATTGGCTTTGGATTTGAGAGTTGTAACATATCCCTGGTTTGGGTGGACACATTATTGACAAATGAAAAACAAATCTAGTTCCTGATGAAATTAGCATAATATAACCCTGCGTGCACTGGTACGACTGATGTGAAGATGGCTAATTATAGGTTTAGACTGAGGAAAACATATCCATTTATGTATATTAGAAAATGTACAAATAAAGATGACCAAACCGTAAATCCAGAGAATTGGAAGGCAGGAGGTTGTTCTAAACCTATGCTGATACTTTGATACTTTTTTTTTTTTTTTAAGAAGTGCAGGGCAACTGGATGACTCAGTTGGTTAAGAGTTAGGCTTCGCCTCAGGTCATGATTTCATTCAGTCATGATCTCATGACCTGTGGGTTTGAGCCTTGCACTGGGCTCTGTGTTGACAGCTCGGAACCTGTAATCTGCTTCAGATTCTGTGTCTCCCTCTCTCTCTGACCCTCCTCTGGTCACATTGTGTCTCTCAAAAGTAAATAAATGTTAAAGAAAATTTAATGAAAAAAATACTTTTTAAAGAAGTGAACTGACAAATATCTCCTGTTAATGGTAGTTGAGAGCCAAAAAAATAAGGATACTTTAATAAAAAAGCAGTGCTACTAAAACTCTGAGGTAGTAAATCTGAAATGAGAAGGCCACATATTTCAGTATTTTATAAAGTGGTATTATAAGGTAAGCAAAACAAATGATTACTGAATTTATTGAAATAAAGTAAAACAATACATTAAAAATACTGAAGATATATTTTGTAAGGCCATTATAATAATTATATGGATGTTAACTTTGAAATCTCCATACTTCTAAGATGCTTTTTTTTAATTTATAATTTTCTTTCTTGCCCTCATTTTCTTCCATTGAGTTTTCTAATTAACTCCTACGTTTTTTTTTTTTAAATCAGGTATCATTTCAACTAGGAATCCTTATTAAAAAATCTTGCTTGATGGCCAAGCTTCAATTTTGCTGAATGATGCATGAATGAATGGGTAAAAAGATGAATACCAAGAAATGGAAGGCCTAGGAACTGACTCATGCCTTTTTTTCCTCTCCCTTCTACATTTCTCTTATCAATCCTCAAATCAAATTATCTGGTACTATGATTGATCTCAGCCAAGTTATGTAAAGACTATTTTACAAAAATCATTGACTATCTTAATATCATTTTTAAACCCCATTGTGAAGCATGGAAAAATTAGGAATGTAACATATCATTCACCTTTTAAAGGTGCTCAGAACTCAGAAGAAAGCAATGGCTATATAAAGATAAATGAAAAAATGAAAGGGAAGCAGAAAGTAAGCTTGATAAAGTGGGAATGATATTTCAGTTGATTACTTGCCAATCTCCGTAAAAAGGAGCTTTGGTTTTAGCATGAATTAAGAGACAGGAGGCAAGTTTGGGGCTAATTCAAGTAGTAAAGTTGGATGAGTTGCACAAATAAAGCCTGGATTCTCAAATGTTAGCAATCTCAACAAAAGGGTAAACTAGAAATAAACAGTTTTAAAAATCTGTTTATCGGAGTGAAAGAAATAGGATATTGGTCAAAGGAGACAAATTTATAGTTGTGCAGGATAAAACATTTGAAGTAGAAAAAACTTCCTAAAACTGATAAGGAATATCTGTAAAAAGCTAATAACAAATATCATATTTAAGGGTTAAACAATAGAACTAACAACTCTAGAGAAATCTAAAAATGTTCATTATCATTACTTCTATCTGATATTGTACTTGTGGTTTTAGGCAATGTAGTGTGACAAGAAAAAAACAAGAACTGTTTTAAAGAGAGAAAGGTAAAAAGGAAATGCTGTGTTAAAAACTGTAAGATTACCTTTGTAGGAAATTCAAGACTCTACAAATGAATTACTTGAGCTGTTAAGAGTGTTAGCAATCTCCCTGGATATATAGTTGATATAGAAAATTAAGATCACTCTTGTTTATTCATAACAAAGCATTAGAAAATGTACCAGAAACAGAATATAAGTAATACTAGCAATAACATATAGAATATACTTGAGAATAATTATAACAAAAGATAAGATCATTAATAAAAGATATTTAAAGGTACTTATCATTTAAGGAAAAATTTAAATAAAATCAAAAGACATTCTCAAAAAAGTTTTAAGTAAATGGAGAAATATCTATTATTATTGATAAGTAAATTCAATATTGTTAAGAAACTAATTACATCCAAGTAAATCTATAAATTCAGTTTAATTGCAAGAAAAATGCCGATAGTTGGGGCACCTGGCTCATTCGGTTAAGCATCGGACTTTGGCTCAGGTCATGATCTCACAGTTCCTGGGTTTGAGCCCATTGTTGGGTTCTGTGCTGACAGCTCAGAGGCTGGAGCCTGCTTTAGATTCTGTGTCTCCCTCTCTCTCTGCTCCTCTCCACCCCTCTCCCATTCAAGCTTTCTCTGTCGCTCTCTGTGTCTCTCTGTCTGACAAGTAAACATTTAATAAATGCTGGTAGTTTTTTTTATAGAATTTAACAAGGTGATTCTAATACTGTATGCATGCATCAAAGGACCAAGAAAAAAGGAAATATCCGAAGTGTCCATCAATAGAAAACTGGGCAAATAAAAATGTGATCCATTTAGAGAATGAAATAATTTGCAGCAATATATCAACAAGTCTACATGTATCAGTTTGGATAATGCCATAAATATAAATATGACCAAAAAGAAAAACAAGTCTCAGGAAGAAAATAGTAAAGTATAATTTCTATAAAATATTAAAAACTCATAAAGCATATATTATATTTGGAAAAGGGTATAAATACACATGCATGTATACATTAAAAAGATAGACAAGAACATCAGGGTAAAGTGGTCATTATTGCTGCTCACCAGTGTTTCTGGTTCCTGTGCCTTCTAAGTACATGGTAGCTCTACACTTTCTCATGCCTTTGGGGTTTAAGGGACCAGGTGATTTATTCCAGCTAATGATATGTTAGTTACAAGTAATATTTCTATTCAACTAAAGCATTTAATTGTTAGTGTGAGACTTCCCAGAGATCTCGCTTTTCTTACTAGCATGGAGGCTATTGAAATTCAAAATTATGGCTATGACCCTGAGTGTCCGCCTATATGGACTTTTACCATGAGTTAAGAAATAAACTGTTGCTGTTTTGCATGACTTTGATTTAGGAGATAGTTTATTATCCAGCCTATCCTGACTGATGTACAGATGTAATTAGCTCTGATGTGATTGTGGAGAGATAGTATATAGATTTGCTATAACTTTAATGTTTTATTCCTTAAGTGGAATTATGAATATAGTTTTCATTATTTTTTTCTCAACTTTATTTGGTTTGATTGAAACACTTGACAAAATAACAAAATGAAATATTCAGTAGACCTTACCTTTAAAAAAATTGATAAGAGGTTGTGCAGTGAAGTAGGGAATGTCCATATATTTGGAATTAGTACTTCTGATATACTTTAGAACTTCCCCCTGCCTTTTCCTTCTTCTCCGTTTTCTTTCTCATTTAGTCTTTTCACCTCCTTCCCACACCATCTCTTAGACTTAAGAAAATCCAGAGTAAGCATCGTTCTTCCTTATGAAGCAGCATGTTTTATCCATGGCTCCTTGTTCAGGAATATGGGGTCAACTGCTAAATTGGAACCCACACAATTTCAAAAAAATGAAAACCCATTACAAGGTAGATGGATGATGATGATGACGACGACGACGACGATGATGATAATGTTGATGATTTACAAGCAGTAATCCAACTGAAAGAAATTGCAAATGATAAAGTTTTAGTGTACCTCAGGGAGACCATAAGGAGATTTTAGGACTATTCTTGAATAACATTTCATATTATGGGTAGAAAAAATATCCAGTTTAAAAGTGCTTCAAGAAATAACAAAAGCAGAGAAAATTTGTTAATAATACAACTACATTTCAGAAGATGAATATATTTAAAAAAGAAAACGAGCTTTTAGGTCACGAAACACTCCTTCACTCTGTGGAACGCAGCTGAAGCAATGTTAATTACTTGCTTTCTACTCAGAATACTTCAATTTATTTTTATGGTATTACATTATTGTGGTATCTGAACTGAATAAATAATAGAATATTAGTTCCCCATAGCAAATTAAGAAAGAAATCAGTATAAGAGATAAGAGCAGTTATACAATCCATTCATGAATCATATTTATTAGCTTCTCAGGAGGGACTTCTATTTAAAAATCAATACTTTCTTCCCAATATGCACAATTACCTAGAAATTAGGTATATTGTGCATGGAAGGTTTTTCATAGGAAGTTTTGCTATAATGTAGTAGTTAAGGACATAACTTTGAAACCTGACTAACCTGTATTCTATTTGGGAAGACTTTTATCTCTTCTGTTCTGAATGACAGGCTTGCTGGATAGAGGATTCTTGGCTGCATATTTTTTCTGTTCATCACATTGAAGATTTCCTACCATTCAAATCAGGCCTGCCAAGTTTCAGTAGATAGGTCTGTAACCACACTGATAGGTAACACTTTGTATGTTAGGGCCCTTTTATCCCTAGCTGTTTTCAGAATTCTTTGTCCTTATATTTTGCCAGTTTCACTGTGATATGTCATGCAGAAGATCGATTCAAGTTATGTCTGAGGGGAGTTCTCTGTGCCTCTTGGATTTCAACATCTGTTTCCTTCCACAGATTGGGGAAGTTCTCAGCTATAATTTGTTCAAGGACTCCTTCAGCGCCTTTCCCTCTCTCTACCTCTTCTGGAATTCCTATGATATGGATATTGCTCCGTTTGATTGTATTGCTCAGCTCTCGAACTCTCCTTTTGGGTTCCTGGATCATTTTATCTCTCTTTTTCTCGGTTTCCTCTTTTTCTATAATTGTGTCTTCTAATTCACCTATTCTCTGCCTCTTCGATCTGTGCATTGGACATCTCCATTTTATTATGCATCTCATTTATAGCATTTTTTAATTTATCACAGCTATATTTAAGCTCCATAGTCTTTGTAGCAATAGTTTCTCTGATGTCTTCCATGTCTTTGTCAAGCCCAGCTATTAATTTTATGACTATTGCTCTAAATTCTTGTTCAGTGATGTTGCTTATATCTGTTTTGAGCAGTTCTTTAGCTGTCATTTCTTCCTGGAATTTCTTTAGAGGAGAGTTCTTCTATTTAATCATTTTGACTAGCTTTCTGTCTCTTGTTAGTTTTAAAAGCTTGTTATGCACTCTGCACCTGCGAATACTGCTGTATTAAAGAAGGCTCTTTGACTGTCCAGGGCCTGTCCTTTCAGGAAATGTTCTTTGAATGGTGTCTCTTGGTCTCTCTTGTTGAGACTTTGGTTGTTTTATTTCCCTACTCATAGTGGTATTCAGGACTCTCCACCATGTGTACTTTGGTTTGTTTCTTGAGGTAGCCCTGGCAAGAAAACAGACAGACAAACACACAGGAAAAAAGGCACACAAATGCACAGACAAATCTAATAAACACTCAAACCGAAAGGGAAAAAGAAAAAAAAAAAAAAAAGAAGGGGAAGAAAAAGGAGGAAGGAGGAAAAACAAATAACAAAAATAAAAATAAAGTAAAAAATGAAAAAGAAGAAAAGAAAAGAAAAAACCAAAAGACAAAAACAGTCTAAAAGCATAAAACCAGAATTCCCAGCTACAAATAAAGAGCCAGGTGTAAGCAGTGCTGATGGAAGAGCATAAACAAAGAGAGAAAAGACAGGGTGGGGAGGAAGCGAAATTGGAAATGACCTGGCAGAGAGACTAAGAGGCTTAATTCAGAGAGAAAGAGGAGAAATGGTAAGGGACGAGGAGAAAAAAATGAAGAAAGTGTTACTCAGAGAAACTATATAGTCTGATTACTCGAGAGAGAGAGAGGAAGGTAGCAGTGGAGGTGTAGAGTATACATCTAGAGAATGGATTAAATGTGACTGTTTAAGCAAACCAGTGACCAGAGTGCCCAGTCCAGCAGAGTGGAGGGATACGAATGACACAAGGGAAAATATATCTGAATAGAAAGAATTGATCTAGAATTAATTACGGCAGTGCATCCATGTTGGTCTTGCCCCTGGCTCAGGTAAAGAAAAAAAAGCAGCTCTCTAGTGGGGATGGGCGTGGTTTGATGTAGTCGGGTCTTAGCCTCCACTGCATCCTGCAGGTCACGCCCTGAGGTTCCACCCTGGTGGTTGTTGGGAGAAAAATGGCGGTGTCCCAGTCCTCTCTCGAACCAAGCGTTGCAACTCACTCTTTTGGGTCTGATCTCCGTGTGCCATGGGCGTAGCCAAGGTGGGCCATGCTCTATGTCCCAAGCTACCTTCGTTTCCAGATCTTAATCAGCAGGCCCCATTGAAATATAAACCCACAGGTGAGTCCCTGTGAGAGGCAGTTTTAAGCCTCTCGCCTCCCCACTGGGAATGGAGCTGCATCAGAAGAGCGGTGGAGTGGCTTCAGGTGCGCCACTTCCCCTCCAGGTCGAGTAGGGGAGGAGAGGATTGGTTTCTCCCGGCCCGGCTTGCCTGGGACCAGTGCGTCCCACTCAAGGTCAGCTGCACAGCTGGAAACCAGATCCCTCTGTGTCTCAAGGTGAGGTTTTTCTCTTCCCCAGGGACAGGGACAGTTCCCTGAGCAGTTTTAGCCGCTCTTTCTTTTCCCTTCGACTTACCATGGCTCCCCGCAAAGGGGGCTCCCTCCATGTCTCCAGTCCCCTCTTTTTATCTTCCCCAGTTGCACTCATGCTATAAGGTTTTCTCAGTGGACGCTGTCTCCTTTTCCTCCCAAACTCCTGGATTCTGTAAGGGTTCCTATGGCTTCAGGCCTTCTCTGTTTGAGAGATGGGGGTGACTGAAATGTACAGAGTTCCCTACTTCTCCGCCATATTGCCTTTCCCGACTAACCTGTATTCTAATCCCATAACTTGCTTGCTATAAAATCTTAGGCAATTATCTTTTTATACTCACATAAGGAATACAGCATTTTATTCAGGTGTTTTGGGAATTGAATAAGTTACAAAAGTGCTTATCATAGAAGCTTGCACATGATAATTGTTAAATAATTGACATTAACATCATCACCACCACCACCACCATCATCATCACCGACCGTGAATTAGATGTTGTTATTACTGGGTCACATTCAAGGAAACTGGGGGTCTGAGAGGTTAGTTAAAGGGTCAAATTTCATATAGATACAAGGAGCAAACTCTAGAATTGTCTAATCTTCTATACCCTTGTAGAGCCAGATTATTAGTTTATAATTTGAATATGCATCTAAAACTGTCAGTAGAACTTTTGAGTAATATATGCAAAAATCAAATACATACAAGTAAGTACAGTATTATTTTCTGAGGGAAAAAATGTGACCATGTTATCTGAAACTTTGTTTGGAGAAACCTATAATTTTTATTTACCAGTCTAATCAAGGCTGAAATATTAAGTTTCAGCTTCCTTAAGTCTTTTTAAATTTTTAAAAATGTTTTATTTATTTTTGAGAGAGAGATAGAGATAGTGTGAGCAGGGAAGGGGCAGAGTGAGAGGGAGACAAAATCTAAAGCAGGCTCCAAGCTCTGAACTGTCAGCACAGAGCCTGACGTGGGGCTCAAACCCATGAACCGTGAGATCATGACCTATGCCAAAATTGGATGCTTAACCAACTGAGCCACCCAGGTGCCCCTTAGCTTCCTTAAGTCTTAACTATCAGCTTCCTTATTTAAATAACTGGGTACCAGAGAGAAAAGAGAATACCCTCCATCCAATGATGGATGACTACCCCAAACTGAAGCTTCTCTAAGTGCCTGAATGCACCAGTGCACCTTTTGTTGTGTCATGGTTCATTCATTTTAACTCATTCACTATAAATATATATTAAATGCCTATTAAAAGCAGGGAAATGTATAAAGTCCTGGGCACGCAAAGACTCTATCTTTATGTTGAAGGGGCTCACTTTCCAAAATGGCAAGGCAATATTGAATCAAAACTCACAGCAGACTTAGTAGGTCTCTGATAGAGGTAAACAGTGTGTTCAACTTCCTTCTTGAAGTAAATGTCTGCAGAATTTCTGTGAATGATCTGAACAAAAATCTATTGTGCTTGAAGGTACAGAATGAGAAACAAAATAGTGTTTTCAGAGAAGGGCAAAAGTTAAAAACTGAGGGTGAGCTATACACCAGATATGTGAAAGTAAGGTAAAAATTGTCATAAAAGATGTTCTTAAATCTCACATCAGGTAGACTTCATATTTAAGGCCAAAGAGAAAAAAATAGAAATCAAGGATGGGAGTGACATGTTTAGATTTACATTTTGAGAAGTCATTATGTCTATAGCTTACAGGATGGTAAGCTGATACAACTTTTCAGCAATGCATGCAACTCTTCACTCATTCATTCAAGCATATGCTTATTCTTCAAATATAAGGTTTGCTTTCTTACTACATGTTGAACAATGTAGCACATGATGGAAGTAAGTAAAGAACAAAACAAGCATTCATTCTCTTTCTGCCCACAACCCTCTGTCACCCTTTTCCTCTTTCTCACAAAGCTTATTAAGAAGTGTCAGAGACTGATGATAAAGATTGGATAGCAAACAAAATAATCTAGTAGATAAATATAGTAAATCATATAAGAAATGATGAGAGTTTGAAATAAATCTCTAGCGGTAGAGGTCTAAAATTATGAATAAATATAAGCATTTAGAAGGTATAATTTATGGGACATGGAGGCAGATTGGAAGTAAGAAACAGAAGAGGAAAAAGCTTAAAAGAACTGTAAGGTATCAGTACTGACTTTTTGATGAAATCAAGCCACTGGTCTGCTGTGATTCGCAGGATTAGAATCATTAATTTATGCTATCTGCCATTGCTTCTATAGGTACATTTAGAAAGAAAGTGGATGTGTTTGAGTTTCTTGTACCAACGCTTATTGGCTCACACTCACCGAAGCTATAATGGACCCAGCACACAGCATGCCAGTCTGAGACCACTACCACCCCTGGCCTGAGGTGAGATAATCAGATTATTAGGTCTGGATCAAATCTGTTGGTCAGAGGGAGTGGCGAAAGTGGGAATTACAGAACATTTAAGAACATCCTGTAGGTGACGAAAGGATGTAACAGTGGAAGCCCAGAGCATGATCTGTGTACGCAGCCATGCCTACAGGTGTGGGTTTATATGGAAGAGATTTCTTTTTAAATCCTAGAAGCCAAGAGTCTTCAAATCATCCCAGATGCTCATATATGTGAATAAATATGTAAGATGTCAATAGCAAACTCTTCAATGTGGCCCCTTTGTGCAGTGTACATGCCCATACTTTAGTGGTAACCTTAGAACCAGAAATAACTCACAACTTTCTAATTCTTTTTATAATTTAGTCTGTAAACCTTTTTCTTAAGAAAATCTTTCTTGCTCAGCCAAAACCAAAATATTTGACAAAATCAAAATTTGGACAAATCTTCCATCCTTTTAATAACTCTGTGGTTTTGAAATTAGCTGCTTTCTCCAAAGCCAAGAAAATCAGAGATTTCTTTTCCATTCCTATTCACTTCCTCTTCTCCCTGACACTACCTTAGGTAAAGTTCACAGTTATAACATCTGTATAGATACAGAAGAGAGAGAGGAGGAATGAAAATGTGTTTGCATTCTTGTTTGGGTCAGTAATCCCAGTGTTTTTTTTTTTTTTAATATTTTTATTTATTTCTAGGAGAGAGAGAGACAGCGTGAGCAGGAATCCCACTTTGAATGGTACACACTGCTCTAGAATAATATAGTTTTCTCCTCTTACTTTACTAACCCCCTTTTTTTTCATCCACTTCTGTCTTTTCAAAGCCTTATATAGCAGGCCGCCATTAGGGAGGCAAGGGGGAATACCGCTACATTGGTATCCCACATATTGTGGAATTCGTTCACCTTAACCTTTCTCTCTCAAGAAGATCAGATGGCCATCTGCCTCTCAATTCTTTGTCATGTTGACATGTGGGAGGACAAGTTGCTATGGTAGCATCAGGACAGCATGTTCAAAGTTTGGCCACCATTTCTGAATGGTTTGGAAAGTCCTTAAAAGAAAAAAAAAAAATGATGATAGAAAGAAATGTCTAATAAGAGTAACATAGGACAGTACCCAATTTTATAAACTTGAGAAATAGAAGAATCTTTCTGGAGGGACAAATGGACTTTATAGCCCAAATGAGGGATAGATAGATGCAGAGATCATATATGCAAATATAAACTGGAAGTATAACTTTTATAGATTCATTCTAACTCTGATAATTTACACCCTCAAGGTAAGTTGCAATGAATATGAGAACTAATGTCCTAAATAGAATTTTGGACATAACTAATCTACACTTGCCATAAAAATGTTTTCTCTATTCAGGTTCAGTGCATCACTTTTGTAACCTGTAATATGTGGTCATTGATAGCCAAACTCCATAAAGCAAGGTGACCAAATAGTAATAAAGTGAGAACACCAGACAAAGTCTACAGGAGGTATTATTTCCATAAGGCATCCCTCGCTTTATTCCAGACCTGATGAACGTTTCAGGAAAGCCAGGGTTGCTTGAGTCACAGTAATTAAGTTAATTAACAAAAGTTAATGCAGCCTTTGAAGCATATGAAAATAATATATCAACTCAGAACATTTTGCTTCACTCTGGAAGCAGAAAGAGAGCACAAAAGTAAAACAATTATTGCATAGCTGGTAGGTAAATACCTCTTTGCTAACTTATCTACCTTGTGCCACTCTTTAAAGCGAACGTAACTCCAAATAAAGCTTGCATTTATCTGCTTTTCTTCAAAGTGTAAGAATAATTGTCTAAAAATATTTCTGAATCATTTTAATTCATAAAACTTCTTTTAGGAGTTCCTGTAATTCCGTATGGGTATGTGTTCATTTAACACTCATGTAGAGGGAATCTATATATTCCACAATGCATTAAGATTAGGTTAAGGAGTGTACACATGTGGATTCATTCAGTAAGCATTTCTTTCATGTGTACTAATAAATGTTTGCCAACACCAAAGAACGTGTGGACTAAAGGAGAGATAGTCACTTAATGCAAGTTAATAATATAAAATAAAATTTAAGAAACATAATAAGGCATTTATAAGTTCAGAAAAGGAGAGACACTGAGCAGAAGAGGGCAATTGAGAAAGCTTGGTTCTAATATTTCTATATATTTAGAAATATATTCTAAATTTGAACCATATTAAGTATAAGGGGTTATTCCAGGTAACATTGATAATAAAAAATATACCAGTAGCCAAGTTTTGTACAGGATATGATCAATGTTAATGAACAAGAATGCAATTAATGTGTGATAAATGCCCAATAAGTACAAGGGAAACAAGTTCTACAAACATTTTGAAGAAGCAAGTCGCCTGTTATAATGATGGAAGTTTAATGTTTTTTAAATGCGTATTTATTATTTTTGAAAGAGAGAAATAGAGACAGAGTGCAAGTGGGGGAGGGGCAGAACGAGGGAGACACAGAATCCCCAGCAGACTCCAGGCTCTGAACTGTCAGCACAGAGACCAATGTGGGGCTCGAACTCACGGACTGTGAAATCATGACCTGAGCCGAAGTCGGACGGTCAACTGACTGAGCCACCCAGGCACCCCTATAATAATGGAAGTTTTTATGTAGGAGGTAAGGTTTGGATCAAGCTCTTAATAATGGCTATAATTTGATAGAAATGGAGCATTTTAGTTAGAACTATTTTCGGCAGAATTCTGTTTATTTCAATGAAAGGTTTCTAAAGTTAGCACTTGACTTGGAGAAGCTACCAGAGTCTAGGGCGTAGGATTGGTTCCACCTGCTCAGAAATTTGATTTTGTCAGCAGTCCAAGAGTGGGTCAATTGCTGAGGTTGAGACTCACATTAATCAAGTTCACAGAGCCTGAAGTATAAATGAGAATATCAATTTATTAATTTACAACACAAGCGAAAGTACTTGGGAAGCAAACTTATAAGAAGTTTGTCTGGTGAACAACAAACCACCGCAAGAATGTAAAAGGATTTTTCTGTAAATATTCATCGGGTTATGTTAATCACTTAACTCTGCCTTCAGAAAAATTCCTGACAAAACTTACTGAATCTTTTTTGGTCTGCAGGTCAATCACTCGGCAGGGGAACGGGGAGGAGAGTGCTTATGCAATCATATGGATAGGCCATATTTTTGTCTTACTAGGTCCTACTGAAACATATTCTTTACTGGGGAGGGAATGTGTCTAATTTTGTTCCAAATTTGATATTGCTAGTAAATCCAGTTAGAAGTGTAAAATATTACAGTGTTTAGTTCACCACAAGGTAGTCTTTATTTAAAAGTAACATATGGTCATTATTGAAGATTGCAGAAAATCTTGAAGTGTTCAAAATAAAAAAAATGAAAATTTCCTTTCTCTATTCATGGCTTCCTTCATTTCTTTCCTCAACTGTACATATTGTTAGCAAGTTGGGGTGTATTTTTCCAGCACATATTTGCATGCATATGCAAATAAAAAAAGCATGTGCATATGCTGTTTTTTAATGTAATCAAATGACACGTACTGATCCCCAACTTGCTTTACACTTAATATAATTATGCATCGGGCGCCTAGGTAGCTCAGTCAGTTAAGCATCTCACTTCACCTCAGGTCATGATCTCATAGTTTGTGAGTTCGAACCCCACATCTGGCTCACTGCTATTAGTGTGGAGCCTGCTTCAAGTCCTCTGGATTATATATAATTTTCTTATAACTCACAGCTATAACTCATTCTTCATTAATAGCTCCATAGTATTGCACTGGAAGTATGTAGCTCATCTATGCGCCCAATTCAATACCCTTTTTATTTATTTAAGGAGCACTTGTGTGAGTAAATTGTATCACAGACTAATTTCCAAATGATGTATATATTTTATATTTTGAAATTTTGCACTTTACCTACAAAAATTGGTATAAAACATCTGTAAACTTCTGGCAAAGGGGGATGATAGCACAGATTTCCTCATGCTTTAAATAACATGGAATTTTATGTTTACAAAATTTGTCAGGTTATTTGGCAAAAAAACAGCTACATTTTGTTTTAATTGGCATATTTTAATTAAGTGAGGTGAGCTTTTATGTATATTATTAGTCATTTATATAAGCGTGTGTAAGACAGAGAGAGAGAACTGATTCTTCAGATCGTTTGACCATTTTATGTGGTTGTGTTTTTATTTATTTATTTTTTTTTTTTGAGATGTATCCGTTATTTAATTAGGTTCTTTGTAAGACATTTAGAACACCAGTTTGTGAGGGTAAACTCCATTCGTGAGAGAAAACACAGAGCGGAGGTAGCCCTGAAGCTGAGGAACAGCTTTGATTTTTGGCAGAATTTGCGAGTCCACAGCTTTCTGGTCAACCTTGCGCTGCTCTGTGATCTCATATTTCTCTTTCTCCGTGTCGAAGATCTCCCCTTCCTGGTGTCTGGGTTTACGCAGCTGCTTCTTCTTAAAGTAAGCATCAGTGAGGTGTTTGGGGATTTTCACACTGCTGATATCAATTTTGGTGGAGGTGGCAATGACAAATTTCTGGTGTGTTCTACGCAGAGGAACTCGGTTGAGGGACAGAGGTCCAGTCACAAGTAGCAAGCCACTGCTCAGCTGCTTCAGAAAAACCACCCTCTTGCCCCTGTGGCGCCCAGTGAGAATGATCAGGATGGTCCCAGGAGTGATGCTGGCTCGCAGTTTCCGCACGTGATGACTAAAAGGTTTTTTGCCGTGGCTCAACAACTTCCGAGGCACATCTTCGGTAGGATAATACCTGGGCATTTTGCGGAGTTTAACCACTCGGGTACCACCATTCTTGTCACCACCGACTGGTTTTGTGACCGTAGCAAGAACCTTCTCCTTCTTTTTCTTTTCAATCCTGGATTTAGCTGCTGAATACTTCCTCTTGTACATGGCTTTTCTCGAATACATAGCCGATCGGGAGTATCTGCCAATTCCTCGGACTAGGACCGGGTTTCGGCTGCAGTGGGGCTTCCCCTTCTTTGGGGTTTTAGCCTTGAGGTTGCCCTTCTTAACCTTGCCACCAGCATCAGTCTTCTTGGCTTCGGGTTTCTTCTTAGTATCCGGCTTCTCGGCTTTTTCGCCCGCCATCTTGCAAGATGGGAAAGAGCTATGTGGTTGTGTTTTTAAAAGAATTAAATCATTAATACTTATTTATACATTAAGGAAATTTTGCCATAGGTACTACAAACATTTCTCAGAGTTTATTGTTTTTAAATTTTGTTGATGGTGAATCATTTGGAATTTATTTTGTTAATAAAAGCAAGTGTCCAGCTCTTTTTCCTCAACATATAACTGGGTACCTTAATCCAGTTTATTGAGTAATGTGCTTTTCCATCACTGGGTTTTGAGAAACCTGTATTTATCATGTACTAAATATCCCATACACGTGGTTCTATTTTTGTCCTCTATTCTATTCCATTGATTTGTCAACCCCTAAGCCATTATTTCATGGTTTAATTAACACAGCTTAGTATATATTTAACAAGAATAGTTCTCTACCATTAAAAACTCGTCTTTGACTTTTTCTTCTTATTCTTACACATTAATTTAGACACATAAATTTTATCAAGTTTTTTCTTTAAGACTGAAATCAGTAAGTAGAATGAGAAAGGGGAGAAGAAGTGAGAATCATAAAGTAATTGATTTAGATATATTTAATATATATTTGAATTTACAGTGAGTTGATGTCACTATTTCTGTGCAACCACAATTAATCACTGGTTATTAAACTTTACTTTCATGTCTTTTTAAAAAATGTTTATTTATTTGTTTTAAGAGAGAGATAGAGCCCGCACAAGCACATGCACGTGAGCACTTGGGTGGGAGAGGGGTAGAGGGAGGGACAGAGAGAATCCCAAGTAGGCTCCATGCTGTCAGCTCAGAGCCTGATTGGGGGCTCTATCCCACAAACCATGAGATCATGATCTTAGTCGAAATCAAGAGTTGAACACTTAACTGACTGTGCCACCCAGGCATCCCTCTTTCCTGTCTTAATACAAATTTAAATTGTGTTTACATATATTCTGCAAATTTCCTGCTAGGTTTCTTCCTAGGTGTTTTGTACTTTATTGTCATTTGGAAAGGCTTTTGTTTCTATATAGGAAATATGCTTTTTGGTTAATTTTTAATTTGACCTGGTCACAGTACTGATTGCTTTTAGCTAATGGTCATCGTGAACTTTACTCTTTCCCTTTTTTCCCCCCAAATCTGTGCATCTGTCAGTGCTCTCATTAATGCTTCCTAAATACCAAGAACATTAAAATCTATTCTATTTTCTCTGTTGCTATAAACCATTCCCAATTTCAAATTTGTTATCGTGTATTCTCTAGGCTACCACATGCTCAATTTCATCCTTTATTAAGGTATGAATCTGTATATTTCACTTCCATATGTAAAACTCCTCAGTGATTTCGTATAACAAACATAAAAGAGAGGGGAAAAAAAGTCTAAAAGTCTGGGTTTCTCTAACTTTCACCAGTGTCTTCCAATCCTTATTTCTCCCTAATTGTCATTTCATAGCCTATAAACACCCATTCAGGCTCCCTAAGGTTTCTGTCTCTGTAGTTTGAACTTCCTAGAATATACCCTCAATCATCTCTCTTTTCCTTTCAATAGCTCTGATCACCCCCTATGGAGTAAGCAGGATGTCTTCCTCAAAGTTACTATAGCCCCAGACTGAATTGTATACATTTCCTCAGTGTCCCCATAAATCTCTGTTTAACCTGTTTCATATTACACTTTGCGTTATAACTGATTGTTATAATGCAGTTGTCAGCCAAATATATGAAATCTTTAAAAATAGATTCTGTTTCTCAGTTATCTTAGAATTCCTTGCATATGAATTTGGATGAATGAACGTAAAGATTAAATATTATTAAAGGCTTATTTTGTGTCAGACACACAATTTTAGGTGCTATATAAACAATAGTACAGTAAACAAAACACAAAAGTACCTGCCTTCTCTGATGTCACACTCTAGTGGATAAAGGTAGTCAATCAAAATAGTTATGTAAATATGTAGCATATCAGAAATTTGTAAAACTGAAATAAGTGGAGAATATACTATGTCACAGGCACAAAGTTTTACTTTGTAATGATACAATCATCTCAAAACTGATTATAGATTCAATTTTAAAAAGTCAAGTTTTATTTTCAGAATTGAGAAACTGATTCTCTATATTTCATAATAAAAATAAAATTTAATGAAAATTTCAAAGGTGGTAGAATTAATGGATGACAGATCTCGGTGGGGTTGAAAATTTTGTTTTTGTAAAGGTAGTAGAGGGAGTGAGTGACCTGAAAAAGGACATAAAACATAAAGTCAATTTATGATTATTATTAGATTTAATTAATATGAAAAACATTGAATTGCTTTAAAAAAAATGCATGTAAATTGCTACTCCCAGTTTCTGCTCTTACCTCTATGGCAGTGAAGTAGGATAATCAATTCATCCTGATTTGCCTGGACTTTCCCTGGAATCAGACAATGGGATAATTAGAGATTGGTAATGACAAATTTTAGAATATGTCCACAGACTTGGAAGTCTCATAAAGATCAAGAACAGGATTATTAAAGGTCACATATCTGAGAGTCCAGGTTATTGGGAGAAATCATCCAAATGAATATTAAAAAAACCAAGAATCGTGACAGAGGCAGTTTTGGAGGAAATAACAGTGAACCAGCTCGTAAAATCTTTAAAGGATGAGGAAGAACAATCTGAAGTTATGTGAAAAAGTGTTCCTCCTAATGTGGTACATAACTTGTTACTCATCCCTAGTGAGGTAAGAGCAGACATTAAGAGTAGCCATTTATACACTTTCTTAGCAAAGTGATAGCCTTGTTTTTAATATCCATTAAATCTATTAATAATAAAAAAATAAACTTATGTTTTATGCCCACTTTATTTCATTGTCTGTAATTTAATTTTTATTATATTTATTGATTTGAAATAGGGAAGGAAAAAAATACTGGCCCTTCCCCACAGATGGTTTGATAATCACTGGTATAGTTAACTGCAACTAGAAGGGGTTATAAGTAATATTCTCGGATGACATGAGAAAGCCGGTAGCCTATATGAAGAATAGAGAATGGTCCAAAAGTGTCAATGAAATAGGATGGTCAACGCATCCAAGTTTGCATGGGACTTTGCTGATTTTAGCACTGAAAATCCCAAATCCAAGGAAACTCCTAGGTCCTAGGCAAACCAGGACAATAGCAGAGAGGACATCTACTCAATCTCCACAGCTCATGGGACCTGTTATGAGATAGAAAGCCAACAATCCTTTCCAACCTTCTGATGTTCGTATGGAGGCCAGTGGTGGGGTTAGTCTCATCTGGAAAACCAGTGATTGTGTTGACTCTATTTAATCCCAGAGCACAAAAATTTCCTCATAACACCATAGAAACATTGGGGGAAATGGCTTCCTCCACAACATCTGGAGCACCCAACACCCTCCCTATTGTTGCCAAGCCCAGAGTGAAAGCAGAGGAAGTGCAGTTTTACCTGGAGCATGCACAGCATATTTTCTCTTCTACAGATGGCACAGGTCAGGTGCAGTAGTTAGCAATTCCGTTCTACACTATTACTGACCAAAAAATAGTTGAGTTGGTTAAACAATTAAAGTTGATTATTTTAGGTCAGCCCTTTTATAATGTTGAAACTTGATCATAGCCTCTCCTCATCCAAAGTCTAGTGTCGTACTTTAGCAATTCCCAAATCTTTAGGTCAGCGTGAACGAGATTAATACCACCCAAATTTGCCCAAAGAGATTTGCAATAGAAAGCCATTTAAATAATTTATAACAAGGACTGGATTTACGTACCATCTGGTAAATACATCTTATGTTGGGAAACTGACCTGAGAAGGTGAATTAAAATAAGAAAAGTTAGGGGCGCCTGAGTGGCTTAGTTGGTTGGACGTCCGACTTTCGCTTAGGTCATGATCTCTCGGTTCGTGGGTTCGAGCCCTGCGTGGGGCTCTGTGCTGACTGCCAGCTCAGAGCCTGGAGCCTGTTTCAAAGTCTGTCACTCCCTCTCTCTCTGACCCTCCCCTGCCCACGCTCTCTCTCTCTCTCTCTCTCTCTCTCTCTCTCCTAGAAATAAATAAAACATTAAAAAATTTAAAAAAAAAATAAAATAAAATAAGAAAAGTTAGCTTGCTGAATTTGGGATCAGAACATAGGTAATAAAGTCGCTTTAAGCAGCCATTCATCAAGCCCTAGAGGTTTGGTAAGACATTGTCCTAATAGATATAGCTGTCTAATGGAGGGAATATTTCTGGTGACTGGTGAGGACACCTTCTCTTCTGGATCATGCTGTAGAAACAATGACTGATTCTTACTAGCTTTCACTTTTCTAGATTCCATGGGGACTATCAACTTTCCATTTGCATTTGTTATTATAGCATTATCCATTCCACATTTCAACCTACAATTTCCAAGTTAGTAGATTATTTTTCTTTGATTACATTTTAGGATGCTGCTTCATGATGACACATAGAGAGGCATCTTTATCTTACCTCCAACATCTTAAAATAGCACCAGGGCATCAGCTTCCTCAGACAAGATATTCAGTAGACAGAATTGAACCTCAGGGATTGGCAGCTGATTCCACACAGGCAGTACACAAGCAGTCTTATAAATTCCTATCATAGAGAGTAGTGCTGTCTGACGTGTCCCTAAATTGAATGTCCTATCTTAATACTAATGTAATTACTTTTCTATAAATAATAGATCCCCATATAGGCTATTCCTTCTCCCAGTTCATCTTGTTAAATTCAAAGTAAAACTGTAACATTCTGTCTCAGGTGGCACCCTACAGTACTTTATGGGTGATCGGTTGGCAGTGATTCTCAAACTTCAATTTGTATATGAATTATCTAGAGATCTTATGCAGATTCAGAAGGTCTTTATAATGCAGATTCAGCAGGACAGGGCTGAACCCTAATATTTCACATTTATAATAAGTATTAGTATTGCTAGTCTAGAGACCACACTTTGAGTAGTGGATGTCTAGGGGCTTTGTAACTAGCATCATCTCGCAGTGATGCTTTTTGCAGGTTTCATAATAACAGTTGCTCCCATCATCAGGGAATTTTTACTATTGATGGCTCTTGGCATTGTCTCTCTGCATTAGACCCTACTATGGGATTTTAGTCAGGTTCTTGGTGTCTCTTGCCTCTTTGAAAGGCAAGCAGGTTGTGGGTAGCTCAAGGCGGCACAGTGTTGCGAGCCTGGGCACTGCCATTTAAATTGCAAAGTGGCTCTAAGCAATTTTCTTAATATGTATGAAGTCTCAGTTTTCTTACTTGTGAAGTAGATGAAATAATAATGATGATAATAATTATAATATCATATAATTCCTGAGTGTTAGCAGGATAAGTGAGATGATAGATACATATAAAATTCTAAATACGTAGCACTTAATGTATATACATTTTATTGTTATTATTGACATCATTATTGTCTGGTTTCATACTGATGGAATGATATATCTCATGGAATTAATATCATATCTGCGTCTCCATACTTTTTTGAATTCTGAGGCATCTTGCTCTTAGCTGAGCTTAAGGTGAGATTTCATTCCTTCATGAGGCTATCCAAAAGGCTTACACTGTAGTATCTGTCAGTACCTCTTAGTAATATCTGAATTCAGATCTCAATGAAACTTGAGCAATCTCCAAAATCTTCTTGATATTCTCACCCCACCCAAGTTGAGGGTATCCGTACATATTAAATTTGATAAATCCAATATAGTTTTTAAAGTATCACTAATATATTTTGAGCTACTTATGGAAAACACAATTATTTACTTAGAATCTGTTATGCAGAGTACATGTTTGGCAGCTGCTAGGAGGCTGCTGGATGTTAAGTGAGAGAAATGAGTTAGCATAAGACAATTCTATATCTCAGAGCGTTTGTCTATGATTAGGTTGATTTTTTTTTTTTCCCCTGTATTTAGCAACTAAAAAAGAACTTTAGGAATGTCTTAATTAATCCTTGAATCGTGTCCATTTTACTCTCCACTGGATAGGCACTAAGAATTTGTATTTAAGAAAACTCTTCTTCTCTTGTATCACCTGCTGATTTCTGTGGGAGACCTACCTAGCCCAGTAATTTGTATTCCTATTTTTAAATTATGTATAACCAACGTCTAGGTGACTCCTATTAATAGATGTCTCCAGGTGCAGGAACAAAGAGTTGTCTGTCTGTGAAGCGACAATGCATACTTCTGCTCGCACCACGGGCAATCTGAGGTTCACTGATTTGCTTATCTGTGTACTCCCCAAAGATCTTCCCCTTTATCTTAGGAAAGGACAATCATTAGGAATCCAGAGCATTTTAAATAGCCTAGTATTTCATTTTGTTTTGTTTTTAAATCCTTTTTCTTTTGTCACAGCTGTTCCTGGTAAGTATACTAGTCATTTTCCTAAATAAGCAATAAATTTTCAGAAACTCTGAGATATCCTGCATCATCTAAATTAATAACCTACATTGTATTCCTTTACTTTCTAAAGCAAATGGAAGAAATGAAATCTATTAAATAAGAAATTTTTAGAATTTAGAAGGGAGAGGTAAAAGTGGCTTGATTCATAGTGTAATTAAGTCACTCTGAGCGCATGTGGCTCAACTGTCACAAATTCTCTCTCAGACTTTCTGGACAAGTGATGAAATACAGAAAGATGTCAAGTCAATCACAAGCAAGCAGTCCAAAAACTCACACACATGTAAGCAAAAGTACACTTTATTCTATACACACTTCCTCACCTCCCAGGCAAATGTATACTCAAATTAGTCCAGCAGTTGAACCCATGGAGAAGACTTTTACAGAGGTGGAACTGTGCTGTCATAGCCAGTACTACTCTTAATATGCAAATGATATACAAACATGAACCAGTGTTTAGATCTTACCAAGAGTCCAGAATCCTCATCTCCTCTCAATAGCTGGAAAAATTGGAGACTAATCCTGGTCCCAAACTGCTACCACTGTATTTTCTCAATTCTGTGCCTGTAACCTCCAACCAACAGACTTGATCACTGCTACTTAGGATATTTTATTTACAAAGGAAATTTTGAAGTCACTTCTGAACAACACGAAACAACAAGTACCACATTTATTACAATTAGTCAACATATAAAAGTGAGTGGTTTTTGAACCGAAATGATCTTACCTGAAATAGCTCTTCATTATAGATTTTCTAATAATTTAACTGACTGCACCTTTTTTCATAGAAATATTACTGAATTTTAGGATGTTTTGACCAGCATTTCTTTTTAAGTCCACTATAAATATCAGGATTATCTCCCAGAGAGATATGATCCCAGCATCACTGAAAAAAATGTCAGTCACACCCGTGATTGTGTAGGTACACACACAGCCCAGTTGACTTTTTTTTTTTCTTTTGACAGACTTGTCTACTGTAAGAATTCAGAATGATCCAGCTGGTGCAGTTGTCAACGTGGCCTGTGTATCAGATGTTGTCAGGCTCGGTTGAAAATTAGCATACTTTCTTAGCACCACTAACAGCTATCTTAATAAAGCTGCCACATTGCCAAATATAGCTGCTGGTATCTGAGATGTTGAAGTCGTGTAAGAACTTATAGTATACATCTAGAAGCAACTAGAGAAATACCACACAGTATATGAATTGAATTTGCTCTTTTCTTATTTGATCCTTGATAAATAAGTTGTATCTTCAGTGTTTGTTCTACACTCAGTAACCAAAATTATGGGGAAGAAGTTTGTGATATCCTCGTAGGGGGTGAATATGTGTGTATATCTATGTATGTGTGTGTGTTCAGCCCTTTGGAATTAAAGGTTGCAATTTCCTGAGTTCTTCCTATGTGAATTGTATGATTCACATGTTTTTTGTTTTTCAAAGTACGTGTATACACACACACACACACACACACACACACACACACACATTTGCCTTAGGTGAGAGTATTTTGTTTGATAAAGCAGTTTCTCCCAAGTCTAATAACAACATTGTTTAGCACTTATTATTCAGTAATTTTAGCATTTCAGGTTTTACTTATCTGTGTATTGTCTTTTACATTTTCTCTATTTCAAATATCTGTTTTTCTTATTGACAACATGTTTAAAAGTCAAAGGTAATGACTGTCTTCCACGTTCTTTTGTATTTCCAAAGCATTGAAACATGTGAGCAAGGAGAAATTGTGACCTCAGTAAATACTAAATAAATGCAAACATATTGGGGCACCTGGGCTGCTCAGTGGGTAGAGGGTCCAACTCTTGATTTTGGCTCAGGTCATGATCCCAGGGTCATGGGATCGAGTCCAGAGTTAGGTTCCACACTGAGGCACTGAGTGGAGAGCCTGATTATGATTTTCTCTCTCTGTCTGTCTGCCCCTCTCCCCTACTTATGCACTCTCTCTCACTAAACAAACAAATAAATATGTGCAAACATATTTATTAAATGTTCCTAAGTGTCTTGTGTGGGCATATATCTCATCAAAGGTTTTAAAAAACTTTTAATGGTTTTCTACATATTCTTTCAGAACACACACACACACATGCACATATAACACATACACATTCGTATAAAAATTCTCTAACAAGACCATTTAATATGTAGTCATGTTTATTTAACTAAATGGATCATCTTCCCATGTCACTACATACATATCAATAATTTTATTTTATTTAGTGGCTGCTGAGAATATTATATAAATGTGCTATAACCAGTTTAACCTGTGTCTTGTCAATGGTCATTATTTCCTAGGAGTTTTGCTGTAAGGAACAAAACTATAATGAAGACCCTTGAACATATATTGTGGCATAACTTTGCAAGTGTATCTATAAAGATAATTCCTATCTATAGAATTGCTGCCTCACAGGGGCGCCTGGGTGGCTTAGTCGGTTAAGTGTCCGACTTTCGCTTAGGTCGTGATCTCGCGGTTCGTGGGTTCGAGCCCCGCGTCAGGCTCTGTGCTGACTGCCAGCTCAGAGCCTGGAGCCTGTTTCAGTCTGTGACTCCCTCTCTCTCTGACCCTCCCCTGCTCACGCTGTCTCTCTCTCTCTCTCCTAGAAATAAATAAAAACATTAAAAACAATTAAAAAAAAAAAAGAATTGCTGCCTCACAGACTGTACCATTTTTCAATTTGAGGAATATTGACTATTTGCCTTCCACAACATGTATACTAATTTAAGTGTTGATGGTGCATCTATACTCCCCATGAAGCGCATACTGTTATTAAGGGTAGCCCAACTGATATATTAAAATTGTTAAGGAATTTCTCTCAAGATGTTTCTGGATAGTTCAAATCAGGGTTTGAAAAAGAAATCCACAACAAAAGGTTTTGTAACTCTGAGTCCAAGAGCCCTGGAAACTTTGTGTTTATTTGGGCACCTTCATTTTTCTCTAGGCGAAAAGTTATATTTTTTAATGATATTTAAAAGGTGGGATATTTTCTCTCCCACCTACACTCACAAAAATCTACCCATTTCCAGAATAATGTTCAAGAAATGCAATTATTGGGGCACCTAGGTGGCTCTGTAGGTTAAGTGTCTGACTTCAACTCAGGCAGGTTGTGATCATGAGTTCAAGCCCTGCCTCAGGCTCTCTGCTGCCAGTGCAGAGCCTGCTTGGGATTCTCTCCCTCTCTCTCTGATCCTCCCCTGCTCTCTTTCTGTCTCAAAAATAAAATAAATATTAAGAAAATATTTTTTAAAATAAATGCTATTACTTGTTTTATATATTTTTATTAATTTAATCTAATAGTGAGTCAGATTTATTTTTTCTAAGTTCTAGATTTTTTTTAGTCTTACTGACAGGAATAAAAACCACATCCCAAATAAAAGAATATGACATCACTGTGATTATTATTTAAGTTTGTTTTGTTTTGTTTTATCTAAGGAAATGTGTTACTGATCCCAATCATACCTAAACCAAGATTAAATAGTCAACATTCTTTTTTTAATTTTTTTTAACATTTATTTCTGAGACAGAAAGACAGAGTGTAAGCTGAGAAGGGACAGAGAGAGAAGGAGACACAGAATCTGAAGCAGACTTCAGGCTCTGAGGTGTCAGCACAGAGCCTAAAGTGGGGCTCGAACCCATGAATCGTGAGATCATGACCTGAGACAAAGTCTGGCACTTAACTGATTGAGCCACTCAGTCACTCCTGAATAGTCAACATTCTTTTCTCTCTTTCCTCTTTATCCTTATGACAGCTTCTTTTTTACAGCCTCCTATTTTATACTTTGAGCCTTTATAGCAATGCTGCTAATGCTATTTGCACTTACTTTTTTCCATCAAAATAAGTGTATGCCTATAAAGTGGGCCATCATCTCTTTGGTATGACTTTAGGGTGATCCTGAATTACTCAGAACAGGTGGCTTTATGCTGCAGTCACAATAACTCTAAAGTCTCAATTGTTAGAAAATACAACGTTCACTCAGGCTGCTTGAGTCCCAAGGCTCTTCTGTTTTAACTTCTGCCTTATGTTCTCTGTGGCAAGAGAACACAGAGCTTGGAGAATCCAATGATAGCTCTTTCATGATAGCCTGTTTCTTAGAACTCATTGTATGTCCTTGCCTAACTGTAAAGGTAGTGGGAAATCTAAAAAGCGAATGCAATATTTGAGAATAAATACTATCTCTGCCACAAATATCCATCCAAGAACTTTTTAGTTATAAAAACCTACCAGTTATGGTTACCATCTTTCAGATACTATTCTAAGAGACTTACGTGTATTATCTCATTTAGTCCTCATGGAAATCCTATCTTAAATCCAAAAATTGAGTCATGGAGAAGTTATATAGCTTGCTCCATATTATCCAGAGAGTTAGTGGAAGATACAGGAATCAAAACTTACCAGTATGCCTCCAGAGCTCCTGGTTTTACCCATTATCCACACTGCCGTTTTCATCTTTTCAGGTATTCCACCAATATGTACCAAAACCCAGTGGTGTACACAATACTGAAAAATTAGCTAATGATGTATCCAATGTTGGTCCTGGGGAGCTTATAGCCCTAGGCCCAGCCAAGTAAGTGGAGGGTGGGGATGATTTCAAGGTTAGGAGGCTGGTATATGCAAAGGTAAAAAGATGTGAGGGTGTGTGTGGGTTTTGGAGAGACTGGGGTATAGACAGCAAGCGAGCAGTCACAAGACATGTGACTGGAAAGATAGGCAGAGACCAGAACTGTAAGAGCTGCTGATGCCTGAGTACAGATAATGAAATGGGAAACATTGGTCTCTTTTTTGCTTTGCAATGTGAAAGTCAAATTCCCCTAGAGGAGTAACTCCTCTTGGAAGATCATATTGACTGCTTCCTCTTTGGTGCCCCCCCCCCCACCATGGTAGTATCCTGGCACCTTCCCTAGGGAAACTCCTTCATAGTACTCCTGCATGATCTTTGGAAACTCATCGCTGTCTTCCACTAGACTGTCATGATTGAAAGATGCATGTGGTTGTGTTCAAGTTTGAATCCCCAGCAGGAAGATCCATGGGCCATGACAGCGTTTATCACTTCATTTTTACTCTCTCTGTTCTCTTGAATAACAGAGTATTTCCCAAAGCCTTGGTTGCCTTAGTCCCATCATAGAATACAGTTTTATAAAACAAACAACCACTTTCTTGCTTGCTGTTAGAATTTGGTTTTGCAGAAAGTATTCATGAGTAAAAATTCCCCAGTAATGAAAAGAAAGGATAGAGGCCAAGAAAAAGCCTACTTAAAATACCTATCTCTCTGAATATATTCAGATTCTTTTAATTTTCATATAAAGGAAAGCATTCTTGTCAAGCTAGAAATCAAATAAGTAGTTTGTAATAAAACTGAGGTTATAGGTACTTTTCTAAAAGAGCATCTCCTGGTTCATCATTAACTGGTTGTCTCTTACATTTCATCAACTCTTAAACTGAATACCTTACTCCAAATAATTGCTGTAAGGAGAAAGAGATTCTCCCTTTAGATATCAGCATCTTCTATGTTAGAAAATATCATTAAGATCTCAGAGAAATTCAAAGTTGCAGTTTGAATTTACCTACCTTTTCTGTCAGCCAGAATGAGTGAGCACATTCTTGGGTACTATGAACAAATACAGCGTTGAAGTATCTTCTTTTGCCTTTCAGGTTTAACTTAATTTACTCTCCAGTGTATCTATTAAACCACCAAAGACCTGAAGATAATTCTAGTGCATTGTCGTCTACTTCCCTTTATGAAAAACATAAGGGGTAATTTGAACTTTCAGTGTTCCTGATGCTTTCCTCTGTGGCCTTTGATGATCCTTTCACAAAGATGAGCCTTGAATCATTTGTAGTCTGTGCTCATCTTAACTGAACTTCCAGGCTCTGAGACATCTCTGTGGAACAGAAGCCTGAATTGTATTTAGCCTGTTACCTTCAGCTGAGTTTTGTGTTGGGTTGACATATCCTGCCTTTTATATTGTGGTGGTTTTTTTTTTTTGTTTTTTTTTTTTTTTTACTGTTTTTATTGAACTATATAAGAAGGAATTCTGGTTCCCCTGGCATTCCCCCCCTCCCCTTCTTCAGGAGAATAAACATAACCACAGTGTTGGCACTTTGTGTCTGAGTCCCACTTAAGTTCATCTGATAGGTGAATATCTGCCTGACCATAACCATTTCTCATTTGTATTCTTCTACCTTTATAATACCCAGTAAAGATATTCTGCTCTATGTTACTTACCCTCCAAGGGCTTGCCAAGAAGGATCTTTAGTGATAAAATGCTGTAAACCTGAATATGACTTGTTTTACTGATGTATTTTTTCAGCTTTAAGAAGCTATCTTGAAATCTTAGCAGTGGAAAGGGCTAGCAAACATGTGGAAACAGCAACCACATTTTACAAAGAACTGAACAATGGCCTGGAGAGTAAGGATAGTTTATACAAAGTCACATAGTAACTCAGAAAAAGCAATGAACAAGAGCTCAGGGAGCCAGAGTCACTTTTGCCCTCACACCACACAAGTTTCCTCTTCTGGAACTGCTTCTAATGAATATTTGACTTTGGGGCCATAACCATGTGTGTGGAAACCCAGAGCAAAGACACAGATTCACTCCCCCATATAGAAAAAAGAAAAGGTTAGGTATTCCTTTCCCCTTTGGGTCCTTTGTGACTTTAGCGTGACAAGTCAGATGATCCTGTTTGATTCCTGAGGGAATGAAGGATTTCTGATGACCCCTGCAGTAGAGTGCAGAGCCCAGTGGTGTGGTGACCAGAGTCAAGAGTACTGCAGTGCATCAAGAAAAGGATAATCAGAGTGATGTCACTTGCATAAGCAGCAGTTGGTGACAGATGATGTCTGGGTTGTCTTGGCTCTGTCTTGCTTGGCTCTCACCATAACCTGTATCTGGCCTTCTTGTAGGTTCTATGAGAACCCACCCCCCTTGCAATTTCAACCCGCTCATTTTCTGTTTAAATCAACCAGAGTCCATTTCCTTTATTTGTGACTAATAGAGTAGCTATAATAAACCCATTAGGGATGCTGCTGCTAATTTCCCTGGCACAAAGGCAATTTCTCTTCCCTCTAGTCTATTGTCAGATCTGCTTTCTGTTTTTATTCTAATTAAATCTTCTATCTATTTCACAGCACCTGATACTATAGAAGTACTAAAACAGGAATTGGAGAAGGAGGAATGAAAGAAAGAAAAGGGGAGGAAGGAAACAAAGGTTGAGAGAAGGAAATTGAAGGAAGGAAATAAGAAAGAAGACAGGATTTCCCACATTTTCCCTTTTCTGAGGCTAATCCTTCAATAAAAATCAGCAGCTCTGATCCATTAGATCCTGATTATTTAGGACCCTGTCTCATCCTATATCCTTTTATTATCTTAAACTCTTGCTTCATTGATCCCTTTTCAAAAAAATTCACATGGATTCAGGGTTTTTTTCTCCCTATTCTTACAAACCAATAAACAAAGCTTTACCTAGCTAGTCTCTTTCTTAAATTCCCACTTTATTATTATTTTCTCCATTTCAAGTACAAAGTCTTGAAATATTAACATTTCAAATATTTCTGGCATAGCCATTAATCCTATACAAATTGCCTTTTATTTCTACTATTCATCCATTCTTTAATTTACTCAACATCTATGTATTGGGTATTTACTGTACTTCAGACATTGTTTTAGACACAGGAGACATGATATCACTATTTTTTTAAATAGATTACACTGAATGGAGGGAATAAAAAGCAAAACAAAAATACTAACAATAAACAAAATGCAATGGCTACACAGAGAAATTAAACTGCATGACCACTCCTGACTGAGTGGTCAGAAAAGGTCTATGTGATGTGATGATCCATAAGTCATGTGTGCAGTGAGTGATGGAGGAGTGCCTTGTGGAGAATTATTTGTGGAAGCCGTAAAAATATGTATAAGGCTATGGAAGTCATCTATGCAAGATATTGTAGGTTTTTTTGCATAAGGAAAATAGAACTTGGGATGGTGGGCAGTAAAGGAATTTAGGATATATTTCAGATGTAAGTGCCTGTTAATTTAGGATCTATCAGATAACATAAAACAGGAAAGAATGCAATCAAAATCACTCCTAGACATGGCTTGAGGAACTGAGTGGCTATTGGCTGGATGTTAACTAAGGCAGGGAATAGTGGGTGACACATAGAGTGCAAACAAATCAAAATTCTGTTTTGGATATGACAAGTTTGAGATGCCTATTAGCCATCTAACTAGCTCTGTCAAGTTAATAATTCGGTAACTATTATAGATCTAGCTTAGAATCATCAGCACACAAATGGCACTCTAAACCCAAGGTACTAGGCAATATTATCTAAGGATAAAGAGTAAACATAAATGGAAAAGTAGACAAGTTCAAATCCTGGGTACATTTCTACATTCATATTTCAAGTAAAGGAAGGAGGTCCCATAAAGAAGACTGAGAAAGAGCAGGCAGGAGAAATCAGAAGAGTGTGGGATCCCCAAAGCCAAGAGAAGAAAGAAGTAGTCAGCTGTGTTGAAAGCCAGTCAAAGTTCAAATAAGGGTAGATGGAAAAGTAACCATTGCATTTGTCAACACCTGTAATACTGGTGGTCTTAGCATGTACAGTAATGGTCTTCATTAGCACATTCTCAATGGAGTGGTATAGAGAAAAGTCTGATTGGACTGGGTTGAGAAGGGATTAATAGATAAATAAGTAAGAGTAGCAACTATGGGCAACTCCTTCAAGGTATGTCTGTGAAGAGAAAATAAAATAGGGCTGTAATGACAGTGAGTCATGGCAGTGTTAATGTACCCCCTTAGAGCGAGTTCTTTGTTGTCCCCCTAACTTCATTTAAATCTTGTCTCATCACTTCATTGTCAGTGCACCCCAATATTTTATTTGCAGACTCTTTTTAATTTTGTTTTAATGTTATGTTTTATTTATTTTTGACACACACACACACACACACACACACACAGTGCATGTGGGGGAGGGGCAGAGAGAGGAGACACAGCATCCGAAGCAGGCTCCAGGCTCTGAGCTGTCAGCACAGAGTCCCACACGGGGCTCGAACCCACAGATGGCAAGATCATGACCTGAGCCAAAGTCGGACACCAGACTGACGAAGCCACCCAAGTGACCCAATTTGCAGACGCTTAATGAATGGTTTCACTCATTTCCATCGCTTTGATGATTTCATATACTTAATCCATACACTTAATTCCTTCTTTTATCCAAACACAAAGTCTCACAAGCCCCTTAAATGGAACAGCCTGTTTCACAGCAGCCTCAGGCTTCTCTCTCTTTCATGCCCACAGAAAACACTCAGGCCCTTTGCTCTGACAAATCCTGGGAGTGGAATGATGACTCATTCCTAACTCAGCAATTTCTCCTTTGTCCTGCTGCTTATAGTTAGTGAGTATATCTCTCATCTCTACATATAATGGGAATAAGACAACAGTCTATCAAGTGTACCACCACCTCCACCTTCAGGAGACACCTATCAAATTTGCCATTGGACCCATGAAGCACCTCTTAACAGTCTTGAGATGAGGAGCTGGAACTCACCACATACAATGTATTTCCCTCTTTAGTGGTAGTGACAGGGGGCGACAGGGGTAGGAGCTATAACACATTTTAAAAATCATTCTCAGAAATGTTCTTTCCCAACAATCTCTGGAGTTTTTAATACCTAAGATATGGGGAATGTATGCAAAAACCATGCAACTTTTTTTTTTTTAGCTAAAGCCTTAGAAAATGTGTGACCCTGATACCTGTCTTGGATGTCTCTCTAGTGTATCTTGGTACTTCAACCAATATTTGCCTTTAACATTCTTCCGTGTCCTATTTTATAAAGCCAAATTGCTCATTTCTCAGAGGAGTCTTGGGACTTCTCTGAGTCTTGTAGTGCTCACTGAGTTACAATCAGGAGAAGCTGAGAGGTAGGACAGCATATAATCCCCAAGAGGAAGCCTGATTCCATTAGGGGTCTCCTTACTTTCTTAGCCCTCACACACAATTAGCTACCAAAGTTAAACATTTTTCCTGCAATATATTTCTCAAATCTCCCCCATCCCCTTTTATCCAATCATACTGCCCTTCAACTGGACCCCTGAGATCCTCTTGACACTTCCTTTAGTCTTGTCCCACCAAACCACTAAAATTAGCTTTCAGAATCACATACCTGGACCTGTCTCTGAATTGTTTAAAAATATTTCCACAGCATCCAGTTGCCTACTGTATGCTCTAAACTCCTTCACAAATTGGTCTCTAATTCCTTCTCCAGAATTATTTCCTGCCAGTGCACATATACCTCCAGTGATACTGAATTATGGTCTCCAGGGCATGTCTCAAATAATTGGAAATAAAAGAAATAAAATTATCCTCTCATTTAAACGATAAAATCATACCATGATGAAAAAGAGCAGAGAGATATGAAAATTCACCTTAAAGACAGTGTATGATTTCTATTATTGTGAGCTTATCATGCCAGCAAACCAGAGGAGAGAATAGAATTACTGTCAGCAGTAGTTGACCCTGATTTCCATGAGGAGGTAGACTTGCTGCTATATAACGGAGGCTGTGTGGAGATTAGAACTCAGGGACTGATTCCCTCAGAGGCTCTTGGTGCTTTTATAAGTGGTGATAACCATGACTGGCCAACTGCAGTAATGTCTTACCAACAGAATGCTAATCAAAGCCTCAGCTTTGATACAGATCTGAAGACTGGAGGGAAATGATGGTTGGTAGAGAAGGAAGATAATAAGCATCAATTTCTCAGGAGAAACTGCAGCTGTGGGTATATCTTACTTGACTGTGGCTCCTTTTGTAAGTCTTTTTCTTCCTCCTCACCCCCGCTTTTATTTTTCAGAAATGATGACTAAACCACCAATTTAAAGCATTACTGACAGGACAGATTGAATTTAACATGGCTCATAATTGGATCTGAAGTGGTCCAATGGCTTTATCTTCGTTTCCATCAGTGCTTCAACTGTCACCACTACACCAGGAATCATAGAGTGTCTGATTAGTGACATTTGATCTTACATAATGTAGTCTTGGATTATTGACCCCACTTCATGTTGGAGGCAGGATACATCAGTGGGCACATGACCAGCGAATCCACCGATCCTACCCTATATCTGAGAAGCTACCATCCAGTAGAACACTGGAATGTCCCCTTAAAAATAGAGTTGAGATGCTAGCTTTGGGATTAGATGTGACCAGTCAAGATGAAAATATACTCTGAACCATCTGTGATTAGAAGACATGGGATTGGAGCCAAAGGGTAGGCATAAGAGGAAATCTCATTATTCTTCCTACTGACTCCTTTGGGGAACTTGTGCTTTCCTTTCCCACAGCTTTGGTTTTCACTAGACTAGAGTCTCAGGGATGCAAATGCTTCTACCACAGAGCATAAAATGCTTTTTGGTATTTAAACACAAGACTGCATTCTGAACCAAACCCATCCAGTGTTCCCATCCCAAGTCTCAGGGCCCTAAGTTGAAGAGAGAAGACTAACAAGGGCTCTGAATTCAGACTTGTTTGAAAATCCACTAATCTTATAATACTATCTGAAATTTAGGTTTTAACTCATTCTTATCTCTGATAAAGATAAGAATCTCTTTAAATGGTGATTTAAAGACCCTCTGGCTTTCCCACTATGCCTTGAATTGGGAATTGATTGACCTGAGCCTGCCATTTTTTTAAATTGTTTCAATGACAGTTAACAACAATATATTCCACACATTTTAAATTGCCATTACCCCAATATTTCTCAAATACTAAAAATACTATATAAGCAATGCATCTGCTTCAACCTGTACCCAACACAGTTCAGCATGGGTGAGTATCTTAATAATTGTGATGCTACAGCATGCCCACTTACTATCATTAGTGCTGGCATCCATCCTGAGGATTTGGCTATGAGGAAGAACACACTCCTCAAGTTTGTTCCACTATACAGGCAAGGGAATAAAAATATTTTAACACCAACTACTAAGGACATTGGATAAGCAGTGAACTCAGGAAGCAGTAATTCCCCAGCCTTTCTGACCTGCTGTACACCCTGGCAAAGCAGGCTTCAGGGACAGAAGAGCCCTCCAATAAGAAATGTAGGTGCTGAAAACTAGCACCCTTCAGTGGACGGGGCAGTAGACATAGGCAAAGCAGATGCTACTGGACTCAAGGCCCAGAAATTTTGAAGTTATCAAGATACTTGCTTTTTATCACTCAGCTCCCCTCCCAACAAACTCATAACTTTTAGGAACTCTTTGTTTAAAATTCCAGTAGAACTATTGGAGTTTTCTTGATGCCTAAACCAAGTTAACTGCTCTATGCCTTTGTACACAGCATGTATTAGAATGTCCTGCTCTGACTACAGTCTGGACTATTCATCATTCCAGAGAGTTTAGATTTCCCCTCTTCTCTAAAGCATTCTGTTTCCCTGGTTACTTCTGTTAATAAGGCACGCCTTCCTTTCTACTTTGATGGGACTTCGTGCTTCTCTCTATTATGGTTCTCATCATACTGCATTGCAACCCAGTATGTGTTCCCAGCTATGCAGGAGGTTTTTTTATGACCTTACTCATCATAGCTTAGACTAATGTCTGGTGTATTCTAGACAGATATATTGTGAATTAAAGAGATTTAAGAAATCCATTAACCATAAGATACATTTTCTCCTTTGATTTAGGTATCTTAATGAAAAGATGGGAACATAGATATGATCCAGAAACAAGCAGAAGTTAAATTCATTAGAAGCCAATTACTAAGTCATCATCATATATTACAGACACTTTTTTTGAAATGGTATATGAAATCAAATTACAATGAAATGCACAGAATTGGTTTATTAAGAGGGAAATCTGAAACACTATACTTGTGGGCTTGATCTTTAAGTAAAGACATAATTAAATTTGGTACCTGTTACTGTATTTCCCCCCAGCTCCTATGCTGTACAGCCTTTCTCTGCCCCTTTCATTTTATTTTTCTCATAGATCTTATAACTGCATCATCTGAGCAACAATAGCATATAGGCTTCATCAGGATAGAGTTTTTTATGTTTTTTTTTTTGTTTATTATTGAATTTCTCAGTGCCTAGAAAAATCGCTGACTCATAGTAGGAACTCAAATAATTATTAAAAGATTGAATAAATTTAGCATTTTAAGCAATATTCATGTGATGTATTACTTTGATTTAATTTTTTGTTAAAAAAAGGAGGAACACAAAAATTAAAAGTTAAAAAATGGTGCTGCTAAAGACAACATATAATTTGTGCATTCAAGGTAACAATTTGAGTTATTTTTAAATTAAAATATATATTAATGCAATTTTTAAAATACAAACTAATACTTGAGGAAGTTGTTTTGGGGTGAAACTTTTTAAAGTACCAAGGAAATTTAATTGGGAATATCTGTACTATGGAATGTGATAAAGAATTACTATACACCCACATGCCCATAATAAAATTAGAACTATTATAGCATATATTGAATTTCTCATTATTACAGAATTATTGAAATCTTTAACCAAGAGTGACTAAGGGAAATGTATATTCTCATTGTTTTCTTCCTCAACTGTGCACCATATCGTTATATGTATCATGTATTCTATAACAGTGTGGCCACTTTAAGTTAGTACTTTCTATTCACGGAAGTATCTACCTACCTACCATTGCTCAAAGAGCATATTTAAATTATAATCTTTTTCAACTATATATTGGCCACTTTATCGATGTTTCTAATTTATCACCAATTAATTGCTGTACTACTACACTTCTTTTAAATCATGATTCTTCAAAAAGAAAAGAAAGAATTGGGGTAGGCATCTGTTAGAGGAAGAAAAATTTATCTTTCTAAGCTATAGTTCTGGTCTGTGAATGCCACATCTGACCAACTTGATTTTGCTCTGAGTGACAGCAATGGCACTCAGTTCCGTTGCTTATGACATTAAGATTTCTAAGTCTGAATCCCCCTAAAGTTATCACTCCTACAGTGTTTTCTCTGTCACCGCCCTCCACATTGGAATCCAAGATTTTTCAATTAATCACCAGCTATGGATTCCATAATTGTTGCTTTATCATCTTTTAGCTCAAAAATAGTGAGGCAAGTTTTCTTACAGTCTTATATCCCTTTTATGAATGAAAGGGCTTGGGTCTACTGCTTGGAAAAATGATGAGTTTTGAAGTAAATTCTCTGACTTGAAGCAAGAGAAAGAAATCTGGGAGAGGCCTCAGAATTTATCTTATAGAAAGACAGGAACTATTAGACTCTGGAGAGAATAAATAGCAGCTATAGAATGTATGGAGGACTCCAGGTTGGATTAGAGATGTCAGAAATAACTAAGGTGTTCATTTAAAGGCGACTAAAGGAAAATAAAAGGATTTGAGGTGTTTTAGCTGAAAGCACTTTAAATGGAGAAAGTCAACTTCAGCACTTATTTATAAGCTTTGGTAAAGAATTAAATTGAATTTCATTGGGTTCTGTGATAGCTCTTTCCATGGACTTAGCCTGTATTTTATTGGATTTCACTCTAATACCATCCTTTCACCAAATGAGGTTTTCCAGAATAAAATATTTTTAAAGTAGGATCAGATCTACCTTTCTTTAAAAGATGTTTATTCCTGTTTACACCGTAATGAACAGATACATCTTTCATCTTCTCCCTGAGAATAGAGTCACATCACTTAGTTATATAATAGTATTTTTATTTCTTGAATTCCCATGTGCCATGCACTATAGATGTGTTCTATCACTTAATCTTCACAAACATTTGGGAAAGAGGCTGTATTTTCTGTGGCTTATTAATGAGGATCATAATGGTTAAGGAACTTGTCTGTGGATAGAAAACTTACTGGTGGCAAAGCTAACCCTTGAAGTCAACTTTTGGACTGGTGGTGATAAGCACTCAACAGTAAGGCTTAGCATGTCCATCAGAATCATAGGAGACATTTTCCAAAATGCATAGCTCAGGTTCCAGGCAGAGTTAGTAACCGGAGTTTTGAATAAACTGTGTGGGTAACTAATATCTTCTGCTTTAGAGAAGGAATCCAGCTCTCATCCCTCTAGTGTCCCCATTCACAAATAATGCTGAAGGCAGTACTCCAGGCCATGCACATGTACAGAGGATATGTGCAGGTCCTCTGGCTAGAGTTCCTATCATTGTTCAGTGCCTCATGGGTGTAAATTCAGGAACTATTACCTTTACTGCTGGGGAGTAGGCAGGGCCAAAGGGTTGGGACCCAGTTTTATTTACTCTATCCAGGAAGAGAATCAACATTTCTGGGCAAATGGAAAGTTCCAAAAGAGATAAGAAAAGTCATTTTCTTGAATAATGTTCTGAGAAATCAGGAAATGCTAAGCTCATATTTCTTCTTGGCAATTGTAGATTCCAATTAAAGTAGCCAGAATGGCCTGAACAGCATGGTCCAAGATGGTCACTCGTGCCCTGAGCAAAGGAGGGAAGACACAACAAAAAAGGCAATGAATCATCAATGGGAAGAGCCATGGAGTTGAAATCTCCTAGGGCATACTGCTAATAGCAAAGAATGGTATGAAAAATTACTTAAGCAAAAGGCAGTGAGTCATCTCTGCTAGCTTCTCCCAGAGGAAATAGCTCCAACTAGGGGCTGTTTATGCATTTATTCATTTATTAAACAAGCATTTACTAAGTATCTTCTCTGTACTTGTACTAGGTCCCTAGGATCCAAAGTTGATAAATTGGCATAGTTTTCAGGGAGAGAAAAAAAAAATCTTCAAACAAATGGGTGTGGCCAGATTTTGAATTGCTAATAATTCATCTTATATTTTGTGTGTTTTTTTTACTTCAGAAAGAAGCTCTTTCGCCTATTCCCAGAAGTGAGATGTATCAGAAAGGAATAAAATCATGTGTACTCCTATCCAGGATGGGAGGAAAATCTTTCTACCTCCTAAAACTGGATGATTAAGGTTTTGTGCTCTAAGAGCCAACGTCTCCTTATGATGGTTGATCAAGCTTTTATGGATGAATCATCAAGCTCAATTAAGGTAAGGTAAGGAACAGAATTATGGAAGAAAATTCCCCCCTCCCCACCTTGTTCTAATAATACACTAGAAAGAAGTGAGAGGCAAAAAGAAACTTGGGTTCTGGAGTTTACATACCTGTTTTTCTTTGCTGTGATAGCTCAGACCATCTAGGAGTGAGCTCAAGAAGAACTTAGCAGGAGAATGAATTACTTTCAATGACTAGACCAAGATGAATTATATTTTTAAATGTGTGTCTAGAGTGGTAAGATACCATGACTGTCAGTGCAATCAGACCAGGACTAGAACAGGGAGAATAGGAACCATTTCTCAAAGAAAGATCTGTAGGACAGATATGGGCACTTTATAAACTGGTGTTAGCTGAACAGTCAACCCAGCTGGGGTCTACTATATCTCTTTCCAAGATATGTTAAATTATTTATCCATTCATAAAAATACAGAAAATATGTTAGTCCTTTATAAAAGCTTAATAAATATTAATGCAATTAATGTAAATTGAGGTTAAAATCTTTTAGGTGTAGGCAATGTATCCATTTTTAAACCTGAAAACTTTGATTTAAAGGTAATTGATTTTTAAAAATCATTAAAAGCCAATGTGTGGTATTCAATAAGTGGTGTTAGAACAACTAAATAGCGTTCTGGAAGAAAGTAAAAGTAGTTTTTTCATAACTTGCATCATAAAAAAATGAATCAAAGATGTCAATTTTGAAATCATAAAAATACTAAATAACCCATGGAAGTGTAAAAGTTTTATTGTTGAAGATTCTTTAATAAATATGAAATAAAACCACAAATCTAAGAAAATTAAATCGCATACTGATAAATTTGATGACATACATTAAAGAATTTTTTAAAATTTATTTATTGAGAGGGAGAACACAGGGAGGGCCAGCGAGAGAGAGAGAGAGAGAGAGAGAGAGAGAGAGAGAGAGAGAGAATCCTAAGCAGGCTCTGCACTGACCGTGTGTAGCCTAATATGGTGCCCGAACTCCCTCAGGGGTCAGATCATGACCTGAGCCAAGATCAAGAATCAGACCCTTAACCTACCGAGCCACCCAGGCACTGTTAATGACATAAATTAAAAAAAAAAAAAAAAAAAAATCTACATTGATAAAACTTCCAAAAGCAAAGCCAAAAGAAACAGGATTTGTTTTTTTTAGGAGATAGTAAGTATTGATATATCAATAAGAAAACATCCATCAACCTAGCAGAAAAAAAATAAGCAAACAGAGGGAAGAAAGGTAGGCAAGAAGGAAGGAAGAGAGGGAGGGAGAGGGGAGATTCACAGAACAGGAAATACAAATAACTTTTAAACATATGAAAAGAACCTCATCCTATCTCATCCCAAGAGATAAATGCATTTAAACTAGGTTTCTGTTTTTCTGCTATCAAGTAGATCAAGATAAATATTTGATAATATACTATTTGATATTTGATAATAGTAAAGGTATGTAGAAATAGGATGTAGAAAGTAAATTGAAACAACCTCTAAGGAGTCTAATTTGGAAATATTAATCAAAGTGGAAAATGTGTATCCCATGAATGGTTAATTCCATTTCTTAAGATTTGCTCTTTCTATTGACCGATATGTGTAAGAATAGAGACTTATACGAGGATATGCCACTGGTGTCCTATTTGGAATAACAAAAGAGACTTCACTAGTTTTCAATACCTGTGATAGCAGTTTAATGATCTGATGGGATATTATACACCTGTGGGAGTGAGGGGCATGGAATTTAAGCTGAGTGAGCTCTTTATATACTGATATGGAATGAGTTTAGTTTTTTAAAAATGAAAAAAAAAAAAAAACCCACAAGGTAAATGTGTTATGGTAGCTTTCTGTTGCTGCTGCTGTAACAAATGAAGATAAACTTAGAGGCTTAAAACAAAACAAATATATGATCTCACATTTCTATAGGTCAGACAGAGGGCTGGGTCCTTTCTGAGTAATTCAGGCTGTTGTCCGTGTTGTATTCTTTGCTGGAGGTCCAAGAACGAATCTGTTTCCTTGGTTTTGCCAACTTCCAGAGGTCACCTGTGTTTCTTAGCTCATGGTTCCCTTCCTTCCTCTTGAAAAGCAGCAACATCAAAAAGACTCTGAATCTTCCTCTGTGGGCACACCTCTCTGATCACAACTGGGAAACGTTCTCTGCTTTTAAGTGTTCAAGTGATAAGATTGGACCTGTCCGGATAATCCAAATAATCTCCCCATCTCCAGGTACATACCTATGAATCACATCTGTAAAGTCTCCTTTTCTGTGTTAAGAACATAGTCCCAAGTTCCAAGGATTGGGGATGAACATCTTTGGAACCATTACTCTGCCTACCACTATACATATCCATGTGAATATAATGTTAATGTCTCTTTAAAAATGAAGAGATTAGGGGCCTCTGGGTGGCTCAGTCAAGATGAGTATCCGACTCTTGATTTCGGCCAGGTCATGATCTCACAGTTTGTGTGATCAAGTCCCATGTGAGGCTCTGTGCTGACAGCCTGGAGCCTGCTTGAAGATTCTCTCTCTCTCTCTCTCTCTCTCTCCCTCTCTCTCCCTCTCTCCCTCCCTCTCACCCCTCCCTTTGACCCTACCCCCCTTGTGTACTCTCTCTTTATCGCTTTCTCCATCAAAATAAATGTTAAAAAATGAAAAGGTTATTGTTATGCCCAGATCGCGATCTCCCCAAAATCCCAAGACCACCAAGGAGTCTGAGTTACGTATGCAAAGGCAAAGGGCTTTATTATGGGCTTAAGCTCGGGCTCCCAGTCCTCACCAACGCAATGAATCCATTGTGAGAGCCTCGAACAAGGGCAGAGTAGGGTTTTTATGGAGTTTGAGATGGGGGAGTTACAGAAGTTGTAACATGGGAAGAGTGATCCAGTCATAATTATTCAACATCATTGACAGCGGGTTTGACCATACACATTGTCTAGAGTATTCGTTACTTTTGGCGGGATCCAATTACAACATGTAGAGTACCTTTAAATTCAACCAATCACAGAGCAAGCCTAGGGTCTTGTTCGGCGACTAACAGGTTAACTTTAACATTAGGTAACAGGGTCCTATCTATAGTTTCTATCTCCAGACCTTTCCCTTAACAATGTGGAGGAGGGTGGTCGCTGGCCTTTCCTGATTGGGTGTTGCAAGGGTGGTTTCTCCTGCCTTGGGCAATGTGTAACTACCTGATAGTTTTGGGGAAGCTGAAACTCAGGCCTTCTAGTTTAGAGGGGAAACTTAAAGCCTGTCATGGAGTCAGTTTGGTTTAGACGTTTAGACTTGTGGCCTTACAGTTATATATATGATAAAAAATAAAAATAGTGCTAGAGTCACATGTAAAACCATTAATATTGGTTGTCTGAGGAAGAGGGATAACATCAACATGAAAGGGAGCATTTTCCTTGTGCTCTATTTTGTATCTTTTGAATTTTGAATCATGTAAATTATTATTACAAATCCTACGTGTTTTTAATGGATAAAATCAAACCTCTTTGCAAAATGTAAAAGGAAGATACATGTAGATTGATTTCATTCCAGTCAGGGACTGTGAACCCTAGTATTTGTTGAATAATAAATGTAGCTTAGAAACACTCCAGGGCCCTTGTGGAGGAGGACCCAGTGGTGAATGAGCTAAGGGGAATGGCACTAGAATGTGGCCATCAATACAGGCCAGGAATAGCAGGGGGTGCTTCCTTGACCTGCCCCTGCTGCTAAGAACTTCCTGTATTTTTATGTTGCAATTCCACAGAGCTCAGGAGAAGCTTTACAACTGCCCACAGGGGAGAAATAAAGACAGGGGAGGGAGGGTCCCCTAATTTTATTAGCATTATTCCTTTCAGACTCTGCACTGATGGATGCTCTGATTATAAAAGACAGATGACAGAGACAAAATTGGAAACGTTGGCCCCTCACTCATGTTTTAAAAACTTGAACAAGCTAGTGTTCATACATTGTTCTCACAATAGAAAAACAGGCTGTGTGTTAGTAAAAAAAAATAAAATAAATTGTTGGTTCTTTAATTAGTAACATTTGTGTTCTATTCTGCTTTGGTACTAGTACCCTGTTTCAAAAAAAATACTTTTCCACTTACCATATTAATCTCTGTTTATATGAAAGGGAAGATTCCTGTTTGATAAGCTATAGTAGTGTCTGTGTACTTTAATAGAAATTAAAGTAATCTCAGTACTGTTATCTGTATCACTTCCAGAGTGACTGGATTCAGTATTTTTCCTGAAAGCTTTGAGTACTGAAACTCTAGAGTTTATCAGAATTATATGGTGCCAAATCCTCTTTGATGTTTTTTATTTGTATTGTAAAATAACATTTTTCTCTTAATGGCAAATAAGTTTTCTGCTAATATGTGAGGAATGTATTACTCTCTTTAAAAAAAAAAAAAAAAAAAAAAACAAAAAGTAGCCTGGAGACACAGGTTTTTAGTTAGGAGGCTAAATACCACTGATAGAGTAGCAAAAGTTCTTCCTGCGGAGATTTAATTAGTTGATATTGACTAGAGGTTTTTTGGGTTTGTTTTTTTTTTTTGAGAGAAAGAGAGATGGTGTGCGTGCACACACCTGTGCAAGCAGGAAGGGAGAGGGAGAGAAAGAATCTCAAGTAAGCTCTACACCCAGCCCAGAGCCTGACACACCGAGGCTCGATTTCACAACGGTTAGATCGTGATGTGAGCTGATATCAAGAGTCAGCTGCTTAACTGACTGAGCCACCTATATGCCCCTGGAGATATTTTTAAAGTAAAGAATTCAGTCCCTTCTTTCAGTCATTAAGACAATGACAAATAATTGAGTAGAAAATTAGGCTAAGATACCGACAGGAAATTCAAAGATGTGAAAGTCTAAATGGCTAAGAAACATATGAAATATTTAGCAGCTTTGTTAGTGAAAATTAAATGCAAATCAAAGTAAAAACAATACCATCTCACATTTAATAGATGGGCAATTTTCAAACTTGACAGTGCTAAGTGTTGACATACATGTGAAGAACTTTTAACTCTGTAGTACAGTTTGGCAAAAATTAGTAAAGATGGACACATACATACACTACAGTATAGAAATTCCACCACCAACCATGCACAGATGAAATTGTCATTTGTCCACAAAAAGATGCGTAAGATTATTCAAAACAGCATGGGTTTTTATATGAAAATTAAAGGAGCTATGTAAATGACCATCAACGTAAAAATAGATAAATGAATAACCATATAGTCTCTAATGGAGTACTGCATCATAGGGGAAAATGAATGAACAAGAGTGAAGAATATCATCGTGGATTAATCTCTCAAAGAAGCAGTCTTCCAAGCAATTTACAGAAGACTACATTCTGCTGCCTCTCTTAGTCGGCCTGGACTGTCATAACAACACACCATAGATTGAGTGGCTTAAACAACACACCATTCTGTAGGCTGGGAAGTCCAAATTGGAGGTGCTGGCAAATTCAGTTCTAGGTGAGTACCTTCTTCTTGACTTTCAGACAGCGTCTTGTCTTCTCATTGTGTCCTCACAGGGTGGAGAAAGAAAGAGTGGAAGCAAACTCTCAGGGGCCTCTTTTTAAGAGCACTAATCCCATGGTGAGCTATGATGAGGATTTTTGGGGAGTGATAGTGGGTTTGTGGGGTCAGGAGCTGACAGCCAAGAAAGCTTTCTTGAAGAACTCTTTAGCACAAAAAGGTGATTTTATTGAATCTCAAGGACAGGACCCATGGACAGGAGAAGCTGCCCCAGGACCTTGAGGAGAGACTGGTTATATGTATACTTTGGGGTTGGGGGAGGTAAAGTCCAGGGGCAGTTTCCAGTGAGATTTTCATATGCTAAAGAAGACTTCCAAGATAGTGGAGGCCTAGCTATTGTCAAGCTCTGGTTGTTTTCCCCTCTAGCAAAGCATTAGCATTAGGAAAGTAGGGAGTTCCTGGAGAAAAGTCTTATTCTGCCTGCCTCAATATTTGTCAATGGGCTGCAGGGTATAAGGAAATTTAGTTCTATCTGCCATTTCCTTCTGCCATTGTTTCCCACATCAGTATGGAGGGGTGATGGAGACTTTTAAGTCTTTCAGGACTATGATGTTTATCAGTTAACCATTTTCCCCCATTCCTTTGTTCTTGGGCAGCCAGGAGTGCCCTAGGAATATGACATGTATCTCATCTGGTTGGGGGAGGGGGTGTTTGTGTCCTGTCAGCTTGCCTTATGCTCCCTCATCAAGCCCCACCCTCCTGAGCTCTTCTAAACTTAATTACCTGCTCAAGGTCCCACCACTAAATACCATAACACTAGGGATTAGAGTTTCAACATATGAATGGGAGTGCAGGGGGCACAATTGAGACTATGGTACTACCCTATATATTAAATTTTAAAATCTGAAAAAAAATGTATTAGCAACCTTTGTAGTAAAAGTATGAACATCATAAGTCAAAATAGTTATTCCTCTGGGAGATGAGAGAGAAGAAAGAGATCAGTAAAAGAGAGATACCTGCTGAGTCTCACATTCATCTTCATGCATTATAAGTTTAGAACATTTTGTATAAATTGTAAGTTTAGAACATTTTCATTTGTGTCCAAATGAAAGTTCATAAACAGTAAATGTGCTCATTAGGAACAAATGCAAATTCTGAGAAATAATACACCCAAGGTACTTAGACCAACTCTTCTCTTTTTCTCTTGGAATAATTTTATTTGATTCCAACTCCTTACTTAAAAGTATATATCCTTTCTGTAAAAGATATATATTACCTGGTTCTTGGAAAATTTACTTACCATATAAGCTACTGACTTCTTTTTTTTATAGTTTATTTATTTTTGAGACAGAGAGAGACAGAGCATGAGCGGGGGAGAGGCAGAGAGCGAGAGGGAGACACAGAATCCGAAACAGGCTCCAGGCTCTGAGCTGCGAGCACAGAACCTGATGCAGGGCTCGAACCCATGAACTGCGAGATCATGACCTGAGGCCAAGTCAGATGCTTAACTGACACAGCCACCCAGGCGCCCTGCTACTGACTTTTTAGTATGCATGATTCTTCCATGCTATAAGGCCCAAGGGTGAACATCAGACTCACCCTTATAATATGTCACTTTGAATTCATACTTGAGAGAATGTTTTTGCTCTGAATCTAACTCCCCTTAACAGTGAACAACTCAATATTATTATGCTGGGAACTTTATATTGTCCTTTCCCTTCCTCCAAACCCCATCAGTTCCTTAAGAGATCTCAGTTTGTTAGATCTATAAAGGTTTAGCAGTTTGATTTGGAAAATCAATCTCAAATTTTAAAAATAAAATCATTTCTGAATTAAAAATAATATGTCATCCAAATTAGTAATGTAAACCAACACATCTCGGAGCTAGGTTGCTGAGATTCTAAGTTCTGACCTTCCTTCACACAATTACTTAGCTTCTCTAATCCTCAGTGACCTTATCTGCAATTGGGCATAATGTTAAGACTTACCTCATGGAGTTTTGCACTTCTCAAATTGAGACAATGCGGGTGAAGAACTATTCAGAGTTATTGCATTTTTGAGTGTTTACTCATGCCAGGTGCTGATGTATATATGTCATTCATTTTGTTCTCCCAAAAACTCTCATAAATATTCGTATAACCCCCACTTTACACACAAAGAATGAAGAGCACGAAGAGTTACATACACAGTATGTATGCAAATAGTAAGGTTAGGATGCAGGCATCTTCAGGGGAACATTATTCTCTCTATCCAACATACCAAAGATGGAATGCAAGTACCTGGTGCCTGACAAAGAAGAAGGGAATGGGAGGGGTGGGGGAAGATTCATACGTTTGAAGGGAGTAGAAACAGTTAAGTAGGCAATAGCAAGTGTCTAAAGAGCTATGAGCAAAGGGCAGTATTATCTTTGAGTAAGAAATTTAACTGCTGGTGAAAATTGGAGAAAAAATTTCCAGAAAAAATGGAAATTGCCCTGCATCTTGAAGGGTTACTATAGAAGGGTTACTTTAGCTTACCAGGCAGAGAAGTGTGAGAAGGACACATTAGAAACCAACTGGGTAATGCCAAGAAACATAAGGCAAGAAACCAATCCCTGTGCAATTCTAATTTTCTGTTTAATCTGGTTGTTGGTGAGCTAAGCTAAAATAGAGTTTATCTGGATCTTGAATTCAAACGGTAGCAAATAGTGAGCTTCCAGGGACACCAAGACCAACATCACACATTCCATATGCTCCATTTCACTACAAATGAGCAGCTTTACGACCTGACTCCCTTGAGAGTCTTCAAATAGAGATTTAATTAGAAAGCATTAAAGAAACTCATCCTGAAATAACAAAGGCAGTGGTAGCCATAGGAAGACGTTACCCTAGTGAGAAACTTGGTGCACTCACTGAAGATTCTATTAAGCAAATGGACAAATGAGAAAACTGTCTCCTAGACAGTAATTATGCAATATCACAAAAGGGACTGGCATACATAAACTTATCTTAGGATGAGAAACATTTTTAAAATGTGTTTCATTCATTAAAACTAGTTTATTAATTTCTGCATTATCCCTGGAAACACATCAGAAAGAAGATTATAAAAGATACAGTAAAACTGAAAGGAGCTCTCTGAAAATGATGATAGCTTTTTTGTCATTATGATTTTACTATAATTAAAATTTTGCATTATATTAGATTACTAGTGTTTATACTAAATATTTATAAACAGGATCTAAGCTTTTTGATTGACAAATGACTGATGGAGCTATTGATGATTTGATCCTTATTTTAATACTGTTGATATAATTTTCTAAGTTTATATGATCTCTTCAGAGCCAAGTATTCATTATGCAAACAGTGCTAAAATACATATATGCATGAGGTTGTAATTACTGTCTATTCCAGAATCATAGATAAGCTCTATTTTGGGAATAACTGATTTTTGTGTAACAGAAGAAATGAGGGGATAATCAATTGTCTTAAATCACATATCCTCATTTATATGGTGGAACTTACCTGTGGCCCATACTGTTTTGTAATCCTTGTTCTGAACAGCTCTTGACAAGAGCTCTTAATTCCTAACCATATTTATGTGAATGTCTGAGGCTGACAAAGCCCATATTTGAAGTGAAAGTATTTCTCACCCACTTACCCATCAATAAAACTTAAGGTTTTGTAGGAGACCTAATAGGGTACATGGTAAGAACTATGGTAGGGGAAAGTGCTTCTTAAGATGGATGATCATAATGAAAAGGAAAGGAAAAGGAGAAGGAAGAGAGGGAGAAAAAGTAGTAGTAGTGTGCATGAGTGCATGCGCACGCGCACACACACAGAGACATGCACGCAAGAGCTATTAATAATTAGGAATTATAAATGATCTTTCATTATATTAAACAAATATTTGAACATCTGCTATGTGCCAGGCACTGAGGATGCAGTACACATATGCCCTGCATTCACAGTGTTTATAATTCCACTGTGGGGAGACAAGCAGTAACCAGAGGAAATTAGCATCAGGAGAAAAACACCCCAGATAAAGATCATAGAGAAGTGAGAAGGAAGTAGCAGTGGTCATGGAAACTCTCATTGATGAGGGAATGTATCAGCAAAGATGTAAAGTAGTAACAGCAGTCCATTGGGATACTTGAGGAAAGAGCATTTTGGCAGAAAGAATAGCTCCCATGAAGTTCCCAAGATGCCTGCCATGTTCCAAGCAGAATGGGAAAGCTGGAGGGTGAGAGCAGTAGAAACAAGGGCTCAGGGTTTATGGGAGAGGCTAGATCATGTGGGTCATGCTGGTTGTACTAAGGCCCTTAGACCTATGCTGTATAGTACTGTAGTCATGGACCAAATGTCACTGTTGAGCACTTGAAATGGGGCTGGTGTGACTGAATTTTAATTTGACTTAATTTAAATTAAAATTTTTTAATTGATAATCAGTTCAGTTTTTGGGAAACCTGTCAATATGTTTCAAACAACTTGAGGATGTGAGTATATTTTAATTGTAAATTTAATTGAATCTAAACATGAATCAATTATCTAATTAAAATTTAGTGCCTGAATTGAGATGTGGTAGATGTAAAAAACACACTGACTCAAAGATTGAGTAACAAAAATGACTTCAAAGTATCTCATTTTGTATTAATTATATGCTGAAATGACAATATATATAAGCTGATCATAAACCATCCTAAGAGGCAGAGTCCCAGAGTGCAGCTCCAGCCAGTCCTGGGTTCCCTGAAGGGTGGATGGTGTTGGCCAGAGAGTGATGAGAGAGCCCCGAGATTCTTTCTGATCACCAGGCAGGCATCTCTGCTCAGTCTGGGTTCTCAACTGTATTTACATGTGAAGGTACAGGGAACAAGAAAAGTGGCATTTGCCTTAGTAGATGAATAACATAGATTTTCCAACGTTTAATCAAAAGTAAGATATACAGTGTTTCTATCATAGCCTTGAGAAAAACTTTTTACCAAGAAGCAAACAGAATTGTCTACGTAAAGGATGATCTTTTATGAGTAAGGGTCGTTAGCCTGTTTATAGCCCAAGGGAAGTATGGAGGAAAAGAGGATTGGCTGGAGACACAACGTCTGCTCTCACAACCTCAAAAGAAGATGTCTCTAGCATTAGCCACAGGGACTGTGGTTCCCGCAACATCATCCATGCCCAGGAATAGCGTGTTACTCTATGTGGGGATATTATTTTATTAATCGTTAAACACAGGGTGGGATCTGACCTTTTGGAGTAATCAATTGCTCAGCTCTAGTCATAATTCCCAGGGCACTGAATATCAGTGTCCCTCCATATCACAACAAGTCCCTGACCAGGTGCAATCATCATACCAGGGCCAGAACAAGGGGACAAGTCATTCCTGATCTCAGTCAACAAAGCCCTCCAGGGTACGGTGCTCAAGCAGAAACCCTAAGAACAAAGGGGCAGCTATCCATCGCCATCTGATGGCAGGAGACCTTGCAAGCCTGCCTTAACCTCACAAGGAATATTCTCAACTAGTCAGTTCAGAATGACTCCCAACAGCAGAGGAGTATTAAGGTGTGAGAAATGAATGCTGATAGACTTCTATTGAGAGTATATATTAAAGCACTTTGTGGGAAAAATTTTTGAGACAATACAGCAAAAAACTAAAACATAAACTTATTTATCAGGCAATTTTACATGTAGAAATGTATCATAGAGAAATAAATATTACCAAATTAAAACTATAAACATGCCCCTTGCAACTTATTTAAATTAAAACCAAACTAAATAGCCTCACATGGGGGACATATTAAATTAATTATGATATATTCATACAACAAAATACTAGGAAGTCATTTAAATTATAAATGCATGTGTATCATTATGTAAGGGCAGTCATCAATTATTAAGCTGAAGAAGCAGTCTGTACATAGTCACACCATATTATAAAATTTAATAAAATATAAATAATTCCATAGAAACACATTTAACTTAATTTCTGTACATTTTTTTCCTGAGAGGTACACACAAAAATTTTAACATTTTTCTTATATTTTACAATAATACAGATGACTTATTTTCTATAGTTTCCTATCTTCTAAAATTGCATACATTTTATAAATAAGCAAGGAGTGCAATGATAATTTATAATATGAAAAACTAAGTGTTGCTCTTATTTTCTTTGCTGAGGGACTTTTAAGAGTATAGTTTGAAAAAGAATGCAGGTATATTTCAAAATCATAGATCATTGTTGACATTTAATGATCTCCTTTCAGTCATGGAGATGAAATTTTAATAGATGCTATCACTGCTAATGATCCCATTTTTTATAGCTGAATGAATTTTAAAACACATTTTGTTAAATAACCTTTGCATATATGTCAGTGAAGTACTAAGGAAACATTTCTAACACAGTAATATAGGCTATATTTTTAAAAAATCAAAATAACAGAAAAAGAACAGTTTTTAGTTCAGAAGAATTCCATGGTGTCATGAGCTCAACCTTAAGTGAATGTAAGTCCTGCCAGCACTCTGCTTTATTTATGGCCCATTTTGTTAGTTTTGCCGGCTGTGCTAACTCTAATTTTTAGGTGAATAAAATACCATTTATGACTTCTTTAGTGGAATAAAAAAGGGAAAATTCATTCAAGGTATGGAGAATATTATTAAAGACTACAGGGGCAGAAATGAGCAGAGTACCAGGGAATGACACTAGTCAGGCCTGCCTGACAGGCTAGAGAGACAAAGCTTGTGCAGGTGAAAAGTGGGGACGAACCAGCACTAACAAACCTGAATGTGAGAAGTCTGAGAAGACCATTCTACAAGCCTGTGAAGGCTCCAGATTAAGGGAAGAGTATTCACAATCTTTTCGATAGTCTTCAGAGATTGAAGCTACCACTCCTACCTAGGGCCACTGAAATTAGTGTGACCTAAGGATCGCATTTAGACCTTGTAGTCTACATTTTTTATGTATCAGCCTATGGGCACATGTTCCTACTTTACCAGCTTCACCAACCCAGTGATTTTACAATTGATAAGCCAAGGGTTAAACAAAATGCTATTTTTATTTTTAATTTGCAGTAAAGCCTTTGTATTGTGCTGATGATATAGGTCAAGGATCATAAATGCAATATAGGACTCCATAAGAGAAATACATATTTGTATACACAAAGCTTATACAGTTGACCTTCAGCTTAGCCCAAACAAGAAGACAATGAGATTGCTTATATTAGGATATATCTTTCTGATTTTCCTTAGGTAAACAATAATGTCCATCTTCTAAAGAAAATCCTTCAAGATTTTACTTAAGCCCTCTTGATCTCTTTTACCTGAGTGATCTTTTAAGAAAAATCACTCTCTTTGAACCACTCCTAGGGAGTTATATAAACCACATTTACATCATAGGACCAGATATACAGAATGTATAGATGACACGAAGAACTCATCTTAATCTCTCAGTTTACTGAATTATTTTCAAGATTAATAGCATAGATTCCAGTCAAACTAGGAAGAATAATCAAAAAGAGCACATATTTTAAACTTTAGTCTTGTTCCATGAAATATTTCTCCATTTCTTATGAGGCAGGAGAGAGAGGAAAGAAAAATACAGAATTGGGCTCTTCAGTCTTGAATATATTTACATCATTTGCATGTAAAATGAAGAATAAGCTTGGGGTTTAAAAAGTAAAAGTATTTGAGGTAGTTTTTGTTATGATATGATGAGGCGTCAAAATAAATGACTTTGCTCAAAGACTGAATGAGCCACAGCATGATCCTCATAAAAGAAAACACAATAAATTACTCAGTCAAAAGGCTCAAGCACCAAAAATCCCCGAAAGAAAAGTCAGAGTCTTCAAGAAAGCTAAGGAGATGCTTCCACTTTAAGTCTCTAGTATTAAAAACTATCTCTGTCCTCTCAAGCTCTGAAAAGCTGTGGACCCCGTTCTGTGAAATAACCTTGTTAGCCACTTGACAAAGGTCAGAATTCTCACCTAGTCCACCATTAACTTTTTTGCCACCATATCAACTTAGTGGTGATTAAAAGGACTCAAAAGACCTGTTAACAGAAAATTAAGATAATGAGTTTTTTATTTTCCACGTTGAAGTAGTTCCTAATCCGTTCTCTCAGCTGTGACCACTCAATCATAATACAGTTTAAAATAGATCGGCTGTCTCATTCAGTAGCAAATGGGAGTTCAAATGAACTCTATTCCTGTTTGGACCATTGATAACAATAAATCCACTGCAACATGAGGAACTTGATATAGATCTTCTCGTGGAGGAGCCCAATGCATTTTACACTCACTGAAAAACATATCAGCAAAGTTTGATATACATTCTCACTGTTACTCATCTCATTTAGTGCCTTAATTTCTGAGCATGTCAAATATATTCTCCATATCAACTTTACTCAGCTTGTTCTCACATGAAATTTTATTCCATATTATTTATCAATGTGTATAGATTCTTTTATTCCTTTTCCTCCCACCCTGAGAAGCTCTGATGTAGTCTATTAGAGGATTATGCCTCCTGTATACGAATCACTTATATGTGGAATCTAAAAAAGCCAAACTTATGGAAACAGGAGATAGGTGGCTGCCAGGAGCAAGGGAGGAATCAGGGAGATCTTAGTTAAAGGGTACAAACTTTCAGTAAGAAGGTAAATAAGTTTTGGGGATCTAAGGCACAACATTGTGATCAGAGCTCACAGTACTGTATTGTATACCTGAAAACTGCTGACGGTAGATCTCACCCAATCCCACCCCAAAAAAAGGAGAATTATGTGATGGAGATAATCATAATGCAATATATAAATAACACTACAGTGGTAATCATGCTGCAGTATATAAGGGTATGAAATCAATATGTTGTACACCTTAAACATACACACTATTGTATTCAATTCTATCTCAGTAAATCTGGAAGAAAAAATTCACACTTCAGTGCCCACCATATTTGGTTCTTCCCTCCAACTCAAGTGTCATCTCAGCATCAACTCAGAATCACCAATATCTATTTACACGAAATTCTTCACTCTCAGCTCTAATTTTTCCTCCTTAGATTCCGTCCCACTAGATTTAGTTAAGATTCCTCTCGTATTTCGCAAACGTTTTGATCCTGAGTTTTATCCTGCACTTGCTCCATGTCCGCTTCCACCTCTGCTGAGAGCTGAGTGCCCTCCAGCGTCCCCTTGTGGTTGGACCTGCACAACACACCTATTTAGAATATTCCGTTGATTCTTGATCATTTCAGCAGTTTTATGCTTGAAGTCTTCTGACGTTCAGTCAGGCAATCCTTTCTCTGAACAGTTTTAAGTACAGATTCCCAAGGAATAATAATTAAAAGCATCCCAACTGCTTCACTGGTTTACAGATAATTGGGAATGGGATATAACCTCCAAATTTCAGGGAAAATATGTGCTCAGTTTGATGATACTCAAATACTTACAAATACTTTCTTCTATCTTTATATCTAAGTAGGATTCTATACATTTACACACAAATATAAAATCCCTTTTATAGCTATTTATTTTTTGACATAAACTGGGAGTGCATAGGGCTTAAAATGTCAGATATATTTAAAGGCAGGTAGTCCGCTAAAGCAACAATATTATTCTAGGTACATAATATGTTTACTTGTTTCAAAATACACTAGTTTAAAGCCATAGTAGTCCCCCTTTATCTGTGGTTTCAGTTACCCAAGGTCAGCCATGGCCCAGAGGCAGATGATCCTCCTTCTGACATATTGTCAGTCACAGTGCCTCCGTCATTCATCTCACTTCCTCTCATCATGTAAGCATGTTACCATCTCACATCATCACAAGAAGGGTGTGTACAGTACAATAAGATATTTAGATATTTTGAGAGAGAGAGACTACATTCACATTACTTTTATTGCAGTATATTATAATTGTTCTATTTTATTATTAGTTATTGTTAATCTCATACTGTGCCTAATTTTTAAGTTAAACTTTTTCATAGATATATATGTATAGGAAAAAACATAGTATATATAGGGTTTAGCTCTTTTTTTTCAAAAGTGTTTACTTTTGAGAGAGAGAAACACAGCGCGAGCAGGGGAGAGGCAGAGAGAGAGGGAGACACAGAATCTGAAGCAGGCTCCAGGCTCTGAGCTGTCAGCACAGAATCTGATGTGGGGCTCAAATTCGTGAACCATGGGATCATGACCTGAGCCAAAGTTGGATGGTTAACTAACTAAGCCACCCAGGCACCCCTATTTAAGGTTTAGTCTGTTTGCTGTTTCAGGCATCTAGTGGGAGACAGAAAAAGGGGAAAATGGCTGTATTTTTAATACATATGTCACATTCGCATACTTGAATAAATATGATAGGTTATTCAGGCATCCCTGAATAGGCACTAAGCATTTTTTTTAATTTTTTTTTTAATGTTTTATTTATTTCTAGGAGAGAGAGAGAGACAGCGTGAGCAGGGGAGGGTCAGAGAGAGAGGGAGTGACAGACTGAAACAGGCTCCAGGCTCTGAGCTGGCAGTCAGCACAGAGCCCGATGCGGGGCTCGAACCCACAAACCGCGAGATCATGACCTAAGCGAAAGTCGGACGCTTAACCGACTAAGCCACCCAGGGGCCCCGGCACTAAGCATTTTTTAAAAATTTATTGTTGGGGCGCCTGGGTGGCTCAGTCGGTTAAGTTTCTGACTTCGGCTGATGTCATGATCTCACGGTTTGTGGGTTTGAGCCCCGTGTCGGACTCTGTGCTGACAGCCAGCTCAGAGCCTGGAGCCTATTTCAGATTCTGTGTCTCCCTCTCTCTCTGACCCTCGCCTGCTCACGCTGTCTGTCTCTCTCAGAAATAAATAAAAAACATTAAAAAAAAATTTATTGTCAAGTGTTCTCTGGTATTCTCACCCATTTCCTAATTTCCAAGTGCATACAAATTATTAAGACTAAGCTTCTTACAGATATATGTGTTACAAGAATACGTATCGAGGAAGCAAAGTGCATAAAGTACAGATTTTTTCCTTATGGAAAAGAATAGAAACTATAAAATATTCTTTTTGTTTTGTTTGTTACATAGTTTTGAGAGTTGTATCACACAGGTTAGATATTGAATGGGATTCACTTAAGGTTGGTATCTTTATATGATACTCAGGACAGACCCGCCAATAATTACAATTCAGCCTTCTGTTAGGTTTTTATAAGAGCTGAAGCTTGTTTTTAGCATTAGTGTTTCTCACAATCTGTTGGTTTTTTTTTTTTTTTTTCTACATGGTGACTGATCATTATCTGCCTCCCACAAATACTCTCTCCATTTAGGATCTTTGGATTTATGCATATTTCTTTATTCAGAAACTGTAATTTGGTAAGCTTTAAATACTCTAACTTACTGGTAACAGTCACTGTGTTGCCTTCTGCTATGGACTATTGAATTTAACAAATGAACAAAGACTTCAACTAAAATAATGTAGCTTCAAGAGAGAAATCTCAGGTTTTAGTGAAGGGACTTGGGGTGGGTAGGAGATTAAGGAATTTCTCTACCTCCTGAGAATAAGAAACACTACTACACATGTACCTAAAACTAGTATCAGCCCAACAACCTGGGGAGCACAAGACTGTTCCTTGATAATACATTAAGGAAATTATTTGACTCCAAGTATGTTTTCCTATATCATGCAAAGATTTAGAACATTGAACCATAGCAAGGATTTTAAGTGTCTCAACTTCATATTATATCAACTTTTTCATTCATGAAATGAGGAAAAACCTACAGACATAAAGTATACCTTAGGGAACTATGAACATTTAATAAGTGACTTTAAAGTGCCATATTGCATACACGGCAACAAGGCATATTCACCTGTGTTAACCATTACATTAGCCTCACGCTTATCTGCTTAATTAAGAGAGTGTTTGTCTTTTCAAAAGTTTTCTTCTTTTTTTTTAAACTTTTTTTCTTGGGCACCTGGGTGGCTTAGTCGGTTAAGCATCCAACTTCAGCTCAGGTCATGATCTCAGAGCTCTGTGAGTTCAAGCCCCGCATTGGGCTGTGTGCTGACAGTCAGAGCTTGGAGTCTGCTTTGAATTCTGTGTCTCTGTTTCTCTCTCTTTCCCTCCCCTGCTCACACTCTCTCTCTTTCTCAAAAATAAACATTAAAATTTTTTAACTTTTTTTCTTGCTATCAGCATAATCTCATTATATAGAAACATGTTCTCACTACAATGAAAGCAAATTTCCTATGATAGAAAATGGGAAATAATTTATAAAATATAAATTAATGATTTTATTCCTCTTTGTTAATATAACATATACCTTACCTGTGTCTAGGTAAATCCTGTTAATTCATTTCAGAGTGCTTTCATGAATGTGGAGGGAAAGTTCAGGATGCCTCCCTCAGCTTCTCATGGCTTTCAGTGTTCCTTGGCGTATGCCCACATCTTTGCCTCTGTTGTCGCAATGCCTTCTTCATCTGTGTGTGTGTGTGTGTGTGTGTGTGTGTGTGTATTCTCCCTCTGCCTCACTCTTACAGAGATTTAGGACTTAGGGCATTTAGAGCCCACCTGAATAATACAGTATCATCTCCCATCTCAACATGCTTGACTTAATTACATCTACTAAGGTCCTTTTCTTTTTTGACATAGCAGAGTCCGAGGATTAGGATGTACATATCTTTGGGAAGTGGTGATTCAATTTTCAGCTCACCACAGAGATAAATATTGTTTGAGGTATCCCTCCAGTTCCACATGGAGCCATAAACTCTATGTTTTTGTAATTTAATCTTAGTTGTTTATTTCTCTACTGTTCGTCGTCTCCCTGCAGCAGCCATTCTGACTTCCTCTAGTAGGAAGAGGGAAGGGATAAACCACTGTAGTCATCTTCTTTAGTTAGGACAAAAGAGGTGTGATAGACACAGAGTTGCATACCTGATCTGCACCTCCCCCGTTTTGCTAAAATAATCCCAATTTGATTATTCAGGTGATCACACACCTGGTCCCAGACAGAGGCTCAGAATATGTCCGAGCCAAGCACAGGGCTGCTGTCTACACCCCTTTCCCAGGCTTCACGCTGCCACATCTGGCCAGTGATGTAAAGGAAGTCTGTGACAGCCTCTCCAAGAAAGGACTGTGCTTTTCTAATAACAACTTCAAGCTCAACATGTACATGTCAGGAGAGACAAGAGGTAGGCAAAGGGAGAGGATCTGAAGTCAAACAATTTTGACTCAAATATTGCTGCTTTTCACTGGTTAACATTTTTGAAGTGTATGGTTTAAAGGTGTATGATCAAGACACTGCCAATTAATTTCTTTTGCTTATGTTTCTAATTAGGTGAGTTTTATTAGGTCTTTGAATTAAAAGATTTTATGATCTTAGCTTTACTCCTCCACATTTAGCCAGGATATTCTGCCTTGGTTTTAAGTGAATGTGTTTGCTACTCCCTGTAGTAAAGGAAATACACACACACAAACACACACACACACACACACGTGCACGCGCGCGCGCACACACACACAGACACGTATATGTGGTTTTACACCTCAGCCAGCTTTGGAATTATGCCTACACATATATAACCATGATCTATGACAAAGGACATAAAACAATTTGATTATGAGGCTCAGAAAGTTTTTAAAATATTAAATCTTATAAAAATCTAGAGAAATACTAACCAAACAAAAAGCTAGATTTCTAAACAAAGATATCATGTTAGGACATTCATAAAGAAATGTCTTTTGAATTGTCATTGTCAGGAATAAAAGCAAACAATAGTACATTAAAAGGTAAGCATGAAGTTAAATGCTATATTAGGGAAATATGCAGGATACTTAAAAGGTGTGCATATATAGACTCTTCTTATGTTGTTCTCCCAAACTTGGATCAAAATTTAGATTAAAAAATACATTTATTTGTATTATCTGTCCCCAATAGTAAAGTCTTACTAGTGATCTGGAATGGTGCTATTGAAATACATGTGCCCTAGTTGTGTAATACTGTAGGACCATGTCTAATTGAACATGCCTGTTTTAGTTTCTATTTCCTTTGAAACGATAAAAATCTCTGAGAACTGTTCCTAATGGCAGAAAATCAAATGATGCTGATAAAGCAAAGCTGAAATGACTGGAGAAGTCCAGAAATTGCAAGTGAAATTCAAAGGGATTTGCATTTGCTGTGTAAGTTGGCTGATGTGGCAAATCACATTTAATGCTGACAACTGTTAAAAAATAATGATAAATGGAGACCAAAAATAAGCAGATAAATGAAGCAAGCAAACCAGAGCCTCTGAATTCCTAATAAATGACAAAAAGCTCTGACATGGGTTGAAATCCTTTGAATGGTAAGAAATGTGGAGGATGGAGGAGACTGATTTACAAACCTCAGGAGTTTCATTCCTGAGTGTGTATATTGTTTCCACATTAATATTTTATCCATCTAGTCAGCCTCAAGTCACGGCTAAAGTGGTATTAAAATACAGATCATATGCTTCTTTACATTAAGGCGTGTTCAAATTTATAAACTCAGAGACAAAAACTAGATTGAAAGGGAAATTGTTCAGTTGTGTTTTTAAAAACAAGTTTTATTGCAAAGCTTCGAAAATAATTGTCAGGCCTTAACGTTATCCATTTTATCTGAAACTGGCTAATGTTGACAAATACTGATGTTAGAACTCTCACAGGGCTTGAGATGAAAAGAGCATTTGAAGTCTGACTCACATAGAGAGGACTCCTGTACCTGGTCCAAACATTGTCTTCATATTTGGCAAAAATAAAGATGGGGAGGGGGGAGCAAATAATGGTTTTATGAGTCAGTTAGGCATTATAATAGGAATTAACTATAGTTTTTTCAATCAGTTCTATGTCAGCTGTGTTGCAAGAAGTGTATATCAGATGATGGGTATACATGTGTATTTATGCAGGTCTATTAAATAAAAACTTCACTGGAAATGACTGTGTATTTCTACCTGCTAGATAAAATGTCTGTTAAATGCCCATGAAAGCACTCTGTAAGCTTTATGTTGGTTTGTCAATATGAAAAAGCATATGCCTCAGATGATTCTGGGCTGGTTCCCTCCTGCCAGGAGTAGCCTTGTGCATTTACTCCAGGTTGCTAAACAAGTATTACTATTTCCATATGTGCCATGATGACAGAATTGGAGAAACAACAGATCATCTAATATAAGACTGCAAAATAGATTGGCTTCATCAACAAAATACTGAGTAGCAAGTCCAAGATTTGGTTGAGAGTACAAGGTTGGTCATTGCTGCTAATAGGTACCAATATAATTAATTTTTCTATTTTAATTGTATATTCAACCACCTTGCCAAACTTACTCATCTTAATAATATTCTGTAACTGACATTTTGTTTTGCTTAAAAAAATTTTATCATATGTGATAATGGACAGTTTTGACAGTTTTGTTTTTTCCTTGACTGATCATATATCTTTTTTTGTTTGTCTTTTTAACTTATATTACTATGTTTGTTGATGTGCCCAGTAAAATATTAAGGAGATGCAGTAGTAGTTGGTATCTTTGCTTGTTCCTGATTGAATGAGAAAACTTTCAACAGTAAACATATTTTTACTGTAGAATATTGGCAGATAGTTAAACAGGGGCAAGAGCTTCCTTTTCTTCCTAAATTCCTAATTATTTTTTTTTATCAAGAATAGGTGCCGAAATATATCAAATACTTTTTCTATACCTTTTGAGGTAACAGACTATTTTCCTTGTATTTGTTACCAAGATGAATGTCATTTATAGTATTTTTTAAAATAGCCATCTGTATATTCCTATAATATATTGCTCAATGATGATACTTGATTTCGTTTTCTGTAAGTTCCTAAATTTGTTGTTTTCATATTTTGCTTAAAAGATCACAAATAAGTTGAGATGTATACTGTTACCTTTCATACATCATCCTTGCCTTGTTTTAAGGTTCTAGGTTAAGCCAGCTCACAACTGAATAATGTTTTCTCTATTTTCAACATTCTGCCAGAGTCTATATGATGTCAGTCTCTTGAGGCTTGCTTTATAACTAAGTGTATGCATAATTTTTGTGTGTGCTTCTTGCATGCTTGAGAAGAATATGGGTTCTCTAATTATTCCATACAGGGGTCTATATAGGTCTATTAAATTAAACTTACTGATTGTTCTGTTCAGATATCCAATTTCTTCACTAATTTATGCTGTTGCTTTTAAGGTGATTCTTGACATGACCATGACAATGAATTTGGCAACTTCTCTTTGTAGTTTTATCAATATTAGCTTCATATATTCTGATTTTATTACATGTATTCAAATCTAGAATCTTTTTAATTTTTTAAGTTTATTTATTTATTTTGAGAGAGAGAACATAAGTGGGAGAGGAGCAGAGAGAGAAGGAGACAGAGAATCCAATTCATAAACCATGAGATCATGACTTGAACTGAAACCAAGAGTTGGACACTTAACTGACTGGCCCACCCAGGTGCCCCTCAGATTTAGAATTTTTATATCATCATAAGTTGAAAGTTTTGTCATTATACAGTTCATCTCTTACTCATACAGAGTCCATTGCAGATAAGGCCTCCTGCGTGGATGTAGGGTGACTTGGAGACAGAGATCACCTCAATATGGTAGCAACAACTTTTTAATATATGGCTCAGTATTAATTTTGACAAAATAATAGAGAGAGTTAAAGAAGACTCACTGGTGTCAATCTGGAAGGGATGTGCCATTTCTGCTCACATTTCATTGGCCAGAATGAGTCACATGGCCATTAAGGGTCAATAAGGGGACTCTGCACCCTGTCATTCTTTCTCGAACATGTACAGGGAAACCTCCATCTCTGAGCTTCTTTAATTGTGAAGGTATAGAAAGGGAAGAGGAAAAATTAAATATTGATTTTTAAAGTTTACAACTAGAACTAACACACATTATTTCTACTCACATTTTATTGGCCAAAGAAAGTTACATGGCTATGTCTAACTTCAAATAGGGTGGAAAATACATTCTTGATGTACCCTGGGAAGCAGACAGTTCAAAATACTTACTGAACATAACTATTAATTAACATATTAGTTATGGAATGATGTTTATATGGACTGAGGAAGTGACAGAGATGAACATAAATAAATTTATTTAATATATTTATATACACAAGCCACAGAATTTACTGAGTGATTAGGTAATGAAATAAGGAAACTTCCAGCATCCCAGCTGAATAGGTAATAGTGTCAGAATTATGTAGAAGAATGGGGAGAAACAGGTTTTGTTCTCGTTGAGGCAGAGGAGAGAATCAACTTTATCTTTTTTTTATGTTTTTAAAATTTTATTTAAATCCAAGTTAGTTAACATACAGTATCAAAATGATTTCCAGAGTAGAATTTAGTGATTTATCACTTACATATAACACCCAGTGCTCATCCCAACAAGTGCCCTCCTTAATTGCTCATCACCCATTTAGCCCATCCACCCACCCAACACCCCTCCAGCAACCCTCAGTTTTTTCTCTGTGGAACTAGTATATCATGCTAAGCAAAATAAGTCAGAGAAAGATAAATATCATATTATTTCATTCATATGTAGAATTTAAGAAATAAAATAGATGAACATAAAGGAGGGAAGGAAAAATAAGATAAAAACAGAGGGGAGCAAACCATCAACTTTATCTTTAAAATATAATTAAAATAATGTGGTGTTATAACATTGTATCTACTTTTTATTCTTTACTGTCACTGAGGCAAAGGAAGAATTACGTTCATCTATAATTATAGAAAGTAAAGCCAAAATAATAGGTTGTATAACTCCATACATGTTTTTAGTTCATTACCTCTGCTTTTAGAGTTTAGATACCCAAAGCTCTCTGAGAAGCAATAAATAAGAGGGGAAAAAACCCAACAACCTAGTTCCTTAAGTAGATATATGAGAAAGATGATGTTTAAAAAAGGAAGATTCCTTCCATTGTGCCCAAGGCCACACCGGTGTCTATTGGTTGCACTCCTAGTTCAAAGTCAACTTTTCTATGACTCTTTTAAAAGGCTCTTGTCAGTTTAAATTTCTTGGCTGTCAGGTGCAATGTGATGTGTTTCATCTGGCTCTGTCAAGCACATCACTCTATTCCTGTTCACAATGAAAAGATTTCAACTGGAAAGTCCTGCTTTGGGGAAGACATCAAGCCAACTAAAAGCCAAACTTACCTTTTAAAAAGAGTCAAATTAAATTTGACATGAAGTATGGCATCCTGGGCCATTCATATTGCAATTAACTTTTGATAATCTTTAATCGATTACACCTTTCATTGTGATTATACAGAAACTGTATTGCATATTAAAACTAGCTATCCAAAATTTAGCTTTCCTTTATCTTTAACTGCAGAAGTATATAATTTGACATTTGTCACAAAAAAAATTTTTGTCCCTCACACAAAAAGTCATAGATGTCTCCATAATGCTTAGAAGCAAACTATTAGTAAATTTTCACAAGTATTCATCTTTTTGTAGCTAAAATCTTACTTTTTAGCCTGTTTTCTTCCAGACACATATCCACATACAAACCTTCTGAATTTCAATTTAACTAGGCTTAAAAAACAAATAGGTTCAGGGCTTCAACTGCATTTCTCTATCTTCCTTTTAGCAATCCCGGGCACTCTAATCAAGCTACTCATGGTAGCATTGCACCATGGAGGCATACTATCCAGAAGAGAAACATCTCTTCCAATAGATCCTACAGAAAGGTATGAAGCTCACATAAACCAAATATCCAGAAAACATCTTTAGTCCATTTTACCAGACTAGGTTGTTTATATACAACCACTCTCTGTGATTGGAGTATGTATGTTTGGTTTTATCCAATTACAATCATTGTCAAGAATAGAGAGTAGGGGTAATCCATATAAAATATTAATAAAGAGAAAGGCTAGAGATACTTGAAGAAATTATTGTCAAAACCTTCCCCAAATTAATGAAAAACAGTAATGTACACATCTAAGAAGCTCAGCAAATTTCAAGTAAAATAAACTCAAAGAGATCAACATGCATCATAACCAATTGCTACAAACCAGTGACAAAGAAGAAAGTCTTGAAAGTATCAAGAGAGAAGGAACTCATCATATACAGGGATCCCCAATAAAAGTAACAGCTGGTTTCTGATTAAAACCATAGTAGCTTGAAGGTAGTTGTCTTAGTCAGTTCAGGCTGTGCTAACAGAATACCGTAGCCTGGATGGCTTACAAACAACAGAAGTGTCTTTCTCACAGTTTTGAAGGCTGGAAAGTCCAAGATCAAGGTGATGACAGATTTGGTGTCTGGAGAGAGCCTGCTTCCTGGTTCATAGATAGCCATCTTCTCACTATGTCCTCATACGGTAGAAAGAGGGAGAGAGCTCTCTTAGGTCTTGTTTGTAAGGGCACTAACTGAATTCAGGAGAGCTTTACCTTCATGGCCTAATTGATTTCAGACAATTTTAGATATTAGAATATTTACACAAATTTTCCCCATTTAATGGGGAAAGAGGTTTTATAACACATGGCACTAGGACAATTTAGATATCCACACTCAGAATAATGAGTTTGTACCCTTACCTCACATCATATGCAAGAGTGAACTCAAAATGATTCAAGGCTAAATATAAGAGCTAAATCTATAAAACTTGTAGGAGGAAACATACACATAAATTTTTGGGACTTTGGATTAGGTACTGGTTTCTTAAATATGATACCAAATCCACAAGAATATGCATTTATTAAATGTTTATTTATTTTTGAGAGAGAGAGAAAGACAGAGTATGAGTTGGGGAGAGGCAGAGGTGGTTTCACAACATTTTGAACATACTAGAAATCACTGAATTGAATACTCTAAGGTGATAAACAAACAGACAGACAACCTCGTCTCATTATTACCACCTGCATCCGCTGAAATGCATTTTCACAGTCTTATTGTTGGGAGAGATCCCTGTCCGGAAGGATCCCGTTGCAATGAAAGTTGCCTCCGTGTATGCTGGCGCATTAAGTCCCAGCACTGCAAATATAATTAATCAACTGCCCAGAGAAAGGCACCGATATGATAGCAGCTGTGAGGATAGAGAAATGACAGCACGGTCAGCTCCCAGACACATAATCAGTTAACCTCTGTACACAGAAAACATCACGTAAATGCAAGAACAGAGGCAAAATCAAAATGCCACCTCAAGAAGGTTTTTTCATAGAACCAGCATTTTAAGGGAACTTTGAAACTTAAGTGAAATGTAATTATGAAGGAAGGAAAGAAGGACATTAAAAGAGAAGGCAACAGCATGAACCAACACAGAAGAAGGAAATGGTGTGACTAAGGATAGAATACAAAGAATATGCCATATATTGAGATGAAGCAGGGTAGGTGCAGCTTCTAAGAAGGGACTAGGAATTTATAGGAACAAAAAAACTCAACCCATAAATTTAGATCAAGTTCCTTATGACTATTGTTGTTGTTATTTTAGGCAAAGAATTCAAAATACTTTTACAGTGGCTTCATTTCCCTTGTAGAATGCCATCCTTGTCCCTGAGGTGCGGTGGGGATGGCAATCAGCCGCCAATGACTCTGTACAAGAAAAGTCGGAATTTTTTAGATCTGAAAATCTTAAATTTTTGCTGTATCCCAGTACATTTATAATTTGGATTCTCATCAGTTTTCAGGAAAAATGTATTCAATCATTTTATGCTTTCAATAGAAAAAATTACAGACAGCTGGGCTTTCTTACCCTATGCTCTACTTAACATTGACAAGATCATATTCTATTTTAGGGAAAAAGCAATTTCAATGCCTGGCGTCCTTTGTTTCCTTTCTCCACTCTCCAGCTGTCCAACCTTCCAGAAAATTATTTACCTTCAAAATCAGGATGAAGCCAAATAACTGAATACCTTGAAAGTTACCCTAAGAAGTTAAATTTCTTACATAACGATATTCAAGAAGGTTAAAGAGGAAGGGAGTGATATGATTTTACATGTGGATCTGGATATATTGACTTTTCTTTTTTTTTATTTTTAACACTTTTTTAAATTTTTTAAATGTTTTTTATTTATTTCTAGGAGAGAGAGAGACAGCGTGAGCAAGGGAGGGTCAGAGAGAGAGGGAGTGACAGACTGAAACAGGCTCCAGGCTCTGAGCTGGCAGTCAGCACAGAGCCCGACGCGGGGCCTCAACCCACGAACCGCGAGATCATGACCTAAGCGAAAGTCAGACGCTTAACTGACTAAGCCACCCAGGTGCCCCATATTTTTAACACTTTTTAACATTTATTTATTATTGAGAAACAGAGAGACAGAGCATGAACAGGGGAGGGGCAGAGAGAAGGGGAGACACAGAATCCAAAGCAGGCTCCAGGCTCTGAGCTGTCAGCACAGAGCACCATGCAGGGCTGAAATCCCACAAACTGTGAGATAATGACCTGAGCTGAAGTTGGATGCTTAACTGACTGAGCCATCCAGGCGCCCCTGGATATATTGACTTAAAAATTTTTTTAATGTTAATTTTTTTAATTTTGAGAAAGAAAGAGTGCGGGGGGGGGGGGCAGAGAGAGAGGGACAGAGAGAGAATCTCAAGTAGACTCTTGCCTGCCAGTGAAGAGCCCAATATAGGGCTTGAACTCAAGATTGTGAGATCATGATCTGAGCCAGTATCAGCAGTCAGAATACTTAACCAACGGTGCCACCTAGCCGACTCTGGGTTCTCTGACTTTTAAAACAGTTTTATCAAATGCATGTTTCAGGTGAAGTCCAAAACCACATGATATTATAGACTTTGCCATGGTTTTGATCCTTATAATGAAATCATTGTGAGTAAGTACTTGTTTGGGACTTTGATTCTCACTACCATCAGCTGCTTGGATTCAGAGACACTGGAAATGTAGGTATACCTAAAGCAAGTTCATTAGCTAAAAGGCATTTTAAGTCGTTTTCAACACAAAAATATTACTCTACTATTTTTGTATCTGCTCATCATAAAAGTCAAATTTTGTTAGATCAGTTACTACAGACCACATTAGAAGATCATATTACAACACAAACTGGTCATTTTGGGATGGAGGAAGCAAATTGCATTGTAATTCAATGAAGGCTGACAGGTTTTAGATCAAAGAGTGGTTCCTGGCAATTTTCGTAATTAAGAAAATATCTATAAACATGAGGCTTGCAATACTTAATTTGAATTCAGCATGGGCCACTTTTTCCTGGTGCACATAGAAACGTGTCATTTACTTTTAAATGAATAAACATGACTTTAGCAACTTAGTTCTTGCATTAAAGATAACATGCTGATAATTCTTTAAAAATTACTTCTATTTCAGTGAGTTTGCTTGGCAAGATCATGGTGTTCATGAGGGCCAGGCATCCAGTTAGTTTCCCTTTGTTCCATAGTTTCAGACACTATGCCTAAGCTTGGCTTGTTATTGCAAATAATTATGACTAATCCCAAGGAGGAACAGGCTAAAACTTTATATCCTTTCAGGCAAATCAACTATTTGAGAAAGAAGAGAAAGCCAAGTTTACTATGGAAAACCAATCTATGTCCTTAACCCAGATAAAATTCTCCTCTTGCCCTGTCATGTTTTCATGTTTGATTTTCATGCTATTTTGGAATGGGAATTTAACCAAGAGGACACTTTGAAATGTTGCTCTGGGAAAGCAACATTTTTTTTTTTTTCTTCCTTATGTGTACTTTAATCAGAACAAATACTTTGGAGCTAGGTTAGAGAAAGTCATGCCCCAGTTCCCATCTTGTCCATTTGGGAAATCTAGTATCAGCAGTTTCCTGAGATGCTGGTATCCGGACCCATTTTTATCCTCTTTTATAACACTACCAAATGCCAAAGGGACTTGCACAGTGTCAGTAATCATCCAAACTCATCCTTATTGGGCACTAGTAGACAGTGCTTTAGGCTAGTGAGAAGAAAGCATCTGTTAGGAAGGTATTTGTAATCAATACAAATGTTTAATCAATAAAAATTTTTATTTTTTTTTTATTTTTTAGATAATAGACTATGACCTCAGAAGGATAGTTTGTGATGCTCAGTTGAAGGATTAATTATTAATAAGGGGCACAATGGCAGTTTTGGATAACTTTGGACTTATTGTAGAGGAGGAAATACAGAAGTTGGAGAACACAAAGCTGAAAAAGGCAAGGAAATCTGCAAGGAACATGGGAACAGGCCCCATAGTTTATGTATCTCCCTACAACTCTTTGTAATAACAGAATCACCATGAGACCCCCCAAATTACTGCACACTTACAGTTAACTAGGTGACACAGTATCCTTCATGAATTCCAAAGAATAAGTGGATGGGGAAACAGCAGCAGCAGACTTACAATAGGCATTGTGTTAGCATCCATGTTGGAAGAAGCAGGGTTATGTGAGGGACCTCAGAATAGGAGACTTAATAGCCAACATGTCTGCACTAGAAAGAACATCAGGCCGATTACTGAGGAGGAGTATAGATAAGTCCAATATTCTTAGTATATATGGGAAATAAAAAAAGAAAGCATTTATCCTGCCTTGCCAATGTTATTGAATTCCAAATTAATAGTTGAGGGAGAGCCTCTTGTGTATAGAATTGTTCCAGTCAATAAATGAAAAATAAATGATAGCAGTGGAATATTACTATTTTACAACTCCCATCAAATTAATGGATCTAGGTCATGGCATTCACAGCTACTAATATTAAAAAAAGAAGGGCAACCAAACTACATATGCCTCCTAATAAAAGAACACAATACAACATGTAGTGTTGCCAAAAGGACTTAGCCTGAGTCTAATCAGACCTTTATATCATCTGCCAAGTTGCAGGAGATACAGAGGACAGAGGGATATTCAGTACTATAGGTCAAATGGAACTCTTTCTTCAAAAATTAAATTGTAAGGAAAATAAGGAATGGGAGGAAAAACTGTAGAGTAATAGTGACATAAGAGACACATCCAAAAATCACCAAAGAAAGGAAAAAAAATGAAAAAAATCTAAAAATGGATGAGATACATAGTTGGGGGAGGGTGGATGCACACTTGAGAATGTACCATCAGTGACTTAAGTTGCACAGGAACTTATTGAATTCATACAACTTTCAAGGCTTTGTTCTAGTCCCTTGAATATTTAGGTGATAAAACTGTAAAGAAATGCAAAGATCTGATTATTTTAAAGTAAAGAAAGTGGCTACTTTTGTGGGGAGGGAAGTGATAGTGATGGATGAGGCCTATAGAGGGCCTTTGCGGATCTGGGCATACTTCTGCTTCTCACCTTGAGCAGTGGTAGTAGGGTGTTGATCTTATTAAACTCATTAAACTGTGTGATTGTTTGTATATCTTTTTGTACCTGTGCTTACACTTTAGAATTTAAAAAAAAAAGAAAAAATTTGGAAAAGTAAATCTATGATCAGATCAAGAAATAAACAAGGAAGCTGTCATTTTTATTTTCTTGACTTTTCTAACCCAGGTGACATAGTCACTTTGCATGCAGGTGCCCAGAACCGAGCTCTCATTTCCAGATTGATGACCTGCTTTAGTTTTACTGTTGTATCTCTAGAGGTCAGAACAGCGACTAGCACAGAGTAGGTGCTCAATAGATATCAACTGATTGAATTAGTAAGTAGGTTCAAAACTTTTGACCTCTCATAAAATATTTAAATCTAAAAAAGAATGCTCTTTTAATACTAGCTGAAGAAAAACTGTTCTTTGCAAGATTTAAGAGAAGCTGGCTTTGTAATCTGAACTCTTTATCATAATAAGATAGCCTTTAAGATGTTTTCATGAATGTACAAGTGAAAAAGGCTAAATCATCACTTTTGTAAGACTTAGGTGTACCAAAGGAATCATGGTACAAGATGTCGTTGATTCAAAGCTAAACAAGTTACAGTTGAAGTCCTGGCAAATGATAGGGTCAGAAAACAACATTAAGGCCATGATCTATGGTGTACACTTACCTAATTAAAAAATTATAAATGCCTTATTTATTTCCAGTTTTAGGTTGAGAAAATTCACTGTCAAATCATTATTTTTTATTACCAATTTCCAATATCGTTTCATATATAAAACTTATACATAGATATGAGCTTCCTTATTTAAGTGGCATTAGGATTATAGCCATAATTCCCAGGCTATTAAAAGTAAATAAAAATGAAGGGCAATACACCCTGGTAAACATTAACTTTTTTCCTTTATATTTCCACATTGAAGCCTACACTGAGAACAAAATGGTAAAGAATTTTCAGTGGAAGTACATACACTTTTAATAGCCTTGATCATATTCAATTTTGGATTCCCCACCTCCTAGAAATAATAGAACAAGAGCAAAAATGGAAAGTAAATGAAAAAAAAAATCAAAGCAAATGTCAGAAACATCTTTCCATAAAAGATCCCATTAAAAAAAAAAAAGGCCAAGAAAGAAAAAAAAACTGTACAAGCAAGCTTGTTAAAATCACAAGAGCTGTTGAAAACACAGTTATACTAGATGCCATCTGGAGGGGTTTGGGGGAATTAAACACTAAAAAATAAGCCCATATTGGGGGGGGGGGGTTGCTGATCCTCACATATTAAGCCTTTCCTTTTTCTCCCAAAGGTTCATTTGTATTTAGATATAGGTTACTATGTGTCAGTCCACTGATCAGGGAAATAAATTTTGCTTTCTCCAGTGAAAAGTACACAGCAAAGGAAAATAATTAAAGCTTACATAAAAGCCTTAAAATGGCTTTGATTACTTATAGATGCTATAAGGGTAGCAAGAGGTGAGACTAAGACTATGACTTCTTTGAGTAGTTGGTAGCCTTTGATTTTTCATTCTAAGAGAACTTTCTCTTGCAATTCATCTCCCCTGGAAGTGTCATAAAAATGAGAGGCCCCCAAAATGACAGAACTAGAAAGAACCATTGAAGTACCTCATAGATGGATCCAGTTAGTAGATTTCAGCTCTTTGTGCAAGGTTATGCAACTTCTGAGGTAGAAAGACCTCTCAGTCCCCCCAGATACCCCAAGTGTTCCAAATCTATTAGAGTCCCAATTTTTCTGATGTCTTTTAGGCATAATTCCAGTAGCAATATAATCCATGTTCAAAAATGTCCTCCCTGAATATACTGTAACTTCTGATTAAAGGCGTTTAGAGATGCTAGTTTAGTAACTACTAGCAATATTGCATTAGGTATCACTCTTATCTAATGATTTCTTCCTGGATTATGTATTTATTTGCAGACTAAATATTATCAGAATTCTATTTTGAAAATCATTAATGTACTTCCTTTACTGCATTTCTCTTTGAGCCTCACCTAAGCATCTATCTTTCTGGAGCTTCATTAGGTTTTTCTAGGAATACCTAGAGTAAGAAATGAAATAATATTTCACTTTTGGCATTCAAAATAGGATTTTCTAGTGAGACAATGGCCCTGCAAAAAAAGACATTTTCTTGAGAGAAGAGTTTCCAGTCTCTTCTATTATATTCAATACATTAAAGGTTAAATCTGGAGGACTCAGTTCCCAGAGTCGCCCAGTAATGAAGTGGTGGGTTGGGAGTATGAGGTTGCCAGGCCTGCTGATCAAAGGGAAGAGGAGGCTAAGGCATAGGTGAAAGGCAAGTAAAGAAAAAAGATAAAACATACTATTTATCCCTGATCCTAAGGCACGGTATAGTGAGAGGTTAAAGAGGCAGGTGTGAGATACGGGCTTACCTCACACACCTGGCTTTGGCTTAGACAGGGAGAAGTAACCAAAAAATGGGGAAAGGAGGAGTTTTGACTCTACTCCCCTTTTGGAACCTTGATAGGAGGCTGTCCTCATCAACCAGAGGTTCAGGTTGAAGTTTAACGTAGAGTAAATTCTATCTCTGTCTTTTCCACCCATTTACCGGCTAAGCCTCAGGTCAGGTACATACCCTAACAACTGACTGTACTCTGATCTAATAGCTCGAGGCAAGCATTATAAGATCTCTTTGTTTCAGCCCCTAGATTGGTGAAAAATCCTTTCTAATATCTCCTGCAGATTTAAAATCTTATGATAGATTTACTTTAAAAAAAATTGTGGCCACAGTTTTCTATTCAAAAAGATGTTTCTGCTTAGCCTATATATTTCTTTCTCCTTGTATCCCCCTATTACTTGTTCTTAATCTTTTAACAAACAGTGGGAGTTAGCTGGATATATTGAACTATAGTTTCACTTTGTAACAAAAAGGATTTATGAAAGTTATAGAATCACAATTTACAGTAATAAAGCAAACAACATTTCTTTAAGAATCTTATACAGTACAAAAGTAGAGATGAATCAACAAATCACACAGATTGCAGGGAAAATAAAGTAAGATCTGAGCAAAAAAAAATATCTAGAGTAACAAAGTTATAAATGCAAATGTCTAAACATATCCATGAATTACTGTCAGAAATGGTTGTCCTCTATTAAACACATAATCTATCCATTTGGGGGGTAATTTCTCTTACAGGAGCTTTATGACCATGGGAGGGAAATGTTGTGTTCCTACCTTTTCTTAATACTACTGTCTACATCTTCATGCAAACAAGGGAAATAGGAAAATAAAATGCTATAAGACATTGGGTTACTTCTCCCCAGTCTAATACAATGCCTTAGCTAAAGAGTCAATTGTCTTTTTTCTTAAATTTCTGCATGATTGGATTGTCATGAGTCTACCTCATAATCTACTCAAAGTAAATGATATATTTCACCAAAATCTAAAGGTTTCTATGTAAATATCTCATTTTCATTTAATGTTATTTAAACAATTGACTTATTATCATCACAGCCCCAAATGCCTTTCCCGATGGCCACTCAAATGAATTTGAAGAACAACTTTGACCTTGCCTCTACTATGAAAGAATAACTCTCATTCTAATTACTTCATTTGTCCTTCTCTTGGTCCTTGGACTGTCAAGGAAGGAAAAAAAAGATATGACATTCCTGGGGCTACAGTTATCTGACTCATACTTACTTAAAATAGCACTGTTATCCACCACTTGTCCTGGTCACAGCAAACATTGATAGAGATATACTTAATGGAAGGATTGAAAGGTAATTAAGATAAATGTATAGACAAAGTAAATGAAAATTTTATGGAGAAGATAAAGTGAGATTTGAGAAAGGAAAATCAAGGTCACTATCTATGTTTGGTTATCACTGAACTTATTTATACCAGTATGATGAAGAAAGGGGAAAAACATCAGGTAATTGAAATGATACAGATTTTATAGGGAAAATCACATCACAAGAACAATTTTTGGATGACCACCAACAAAGGCAGGATGTATGGTAGAAAACCTTCAGAAATTAGAAACTTAAAGAGAAAAAAATTAAATAAGAAAAGTCATTCATACAAGCAGAGTAAAATAGCTAATTCAATTATTTGAATGATTAAGAACAATTATAGACAAAAAAATACTTGCTGTTGAGAAAAAAAAAAGATTTTCTCTGTATTATCCAGGTTGACTGATTGCATTAATCTAATTCATTGGATTGATTAATCACTTAGCTTTGTTCTTATCAGCACAGACTTGGTGTACTAAAGCCTTAAGCGCATGGGGTATATAGTTAGTCTCATTCTCTTCAAACTGAATTGCTGAATCAATTAATCACAGAATGTTTGCTTATTGTGCTTCATGTAAATGTGTCTCAAAAAGAATGTCATTACTAATTAAAATGTATTTTTCACATAAAGCTCTATACCAAAGCTCAACAAGATTATTTATTTTTCAAAAAAGTTTAGCTCAATAAACAATGTCTATTAAATGTCAACTAATTATACACTAGCTCTTTATTCACTTAAGTAATCACCTTTTTAACCAGATATGCCTACATAATCCACCTTCGAGTTCTCCAGCATTTATAGATCATCCTTCTTTGATACCCACATTGCCTCTGTTTTGGTCAGAGGAAGCCAGGTCTTTGCCTCTTCCTGTTTTTGAGAAATCCCAATAACTGCATTTGTGTTTTATGCAGCTTGATGGTCACTTATTCCTCCTCTGTCTTCATAGTCCTCTACTCTGCTGTCAAGCCAGCTTCAGATACTGCCTGTCTCCCAGACTATGTTGTCCTAAAGGACAACATAAAAGCTTCTCTTACTTTTCTAAAGACGTTAGACACTATCACTTTTAGCAAAAACTCACCAAAATCTTGGAGGTAATGGAAAGATAAAGAAATACAAAAGTAGATTGGGGTGCCTGGGTGGCTCAGTTGGTTGAACGTCCGGCTTCGGCTCAGGTCATGATCTCATGGTTTGTGGGTTCAAGCCCCGCATCGGGGGGCTCAGAGCCTAGAGCCTCCTTCAGATTCTGTGTCTCCTTCACTCTCTGACCCTCCCCCACTCATGCTCTGTTTCTGTCTCAATAATAAATAAACATTAAAAAAAATTTTTTTTAAAGAAATACAAAAGTAGATTAAGAAAAGGATATTTTTAGGCATGTACCACTGCAGGTTCTCATACTCAATGGCTGTGGTTCTCAACCCCAAGCCTACTGTAATTTCAAGATGCCAGTTCACAGCCACAGAGGAGTGAACCCCTCTCTCTGGCTACCCTGCGTGAAGTCTAGCCTCTCACCCTTTCTGAAGTTCTTGGTGAGGAAACAAGAGCTATTTTCCATTGTTTTATGTTGTTTTATTGTTTTTATTTCCCTGAATGTAAACCATTGCAAAGCTGCAACTTAATCTAAAAGAACAAGCTTTTCATTATTATGCATGTTTTCATTAATATTTGGCTTTTGCTTACCTCTAAATATTCCCTTACAGACTGAAATATTGACTTCGGTTTAGGGGGAAAAAACCTACAAAGGCTGTTCCTTTCTCTCCCAAAGTTAAAGTGCAATCTGCTTTCAAAATTGAGTCCAAAATGTGATAGTCTAGAGAATATGGGGAAAAAACTGACAGCTTTGAAGCTGCTGTTTTTCCTCTACAACTAATCATTTAGGCTTCAATAAATACTTGGATCTCATCCCAGCTAGAGTACTGTTACTACATTAGAAATTATTTACTAGCTAGTTAGTATCCAGTTATTTCTAAAATTAATAGTTGTGTGAAGGAAATCAGTAGGGAATATCTAAAACAATTTGCATATGGAGTTTAGTAATATGTCTGAGTTATGGCTGAGTTGACAGTGTCCTGTCTTCACCCCATATGTTAGAAGCAGAAAACACAGGATACGTAAACCGACTTCAATTGAATATGGCTGGTATGGAGCTATTAGTCAGCTCACTTATGATCTAACTGAATTTCACCTTTAAAGAACCATGTAGGAATTGTTCAGAGCCCTTAATTATCTTAAAGAATAGGGAAAAAACCTCTAAACACTTAAAACATTGGATTGTTCATTTAATCTCCTTTCCTCTAAAAGAGAAAAAGAAATCATTCACAACTTCCCATGTAGGACAGAGAATTCTTTAAAACCCTTAGACACTTTTAGAAAAAAGCCAAATATTTTGCCACGTTTTCTAGAAATAGCACCCATCCCACATAATATTACATTTTCTAACTCACTTGTAAATGAAGTATGGATTATTCAGTGGGAAAAAGGCAGAATCTAATTGTGTTCTAATCCAAACTTTGGAAATCATTTTTGGTTTGAAATTCTACAATTAGCATAGAATATGATGGCCAAGCCATCAAAACTGAACAAAATATCCATGATTCATGAAAGCCCTGAATAGATCAAGTAAAAAAGCTATAGAACAGTATTTACTGAACACTTGCTTTCTGTAACATCACTGTTAGAAATTTATTAAGAAGATTGGGAGGTTCCTGGGTAGCTTAATCAGTTGAGTGCCCAACTTTGGCTCAGGTCCTGATTTCACAGTAGATGAGTTCAAACCCCACATCAGGTTCACTGCTGTCAGTGCAGAGCCTTCTTTGGGACCTCTGTCCCCCTCTCTCTGCCCCTTCCCCACTTGCACTCTCGCTCTCAAAAATAAATAAACATTAAAAAAAAAAAACAAATTGGGAAAACAAAGAGACTAAAGATATTAATAACAAAAAGGAAAATCGTACAAAAAACAACTTATTTTAATGATGAAGAGTTAAAAATGCTTATTTTTGTGGCACCTGGGTGGCTCAGTTGGTTAAGCTTCCGACTTCAGCTCAGGTCATGATCTCATGGTTCGTGGGTTCGAGCCCCGCGTTGGGCTGTGCTGACAGCTCAGAGCCTGGAGCCTGTTTCAGATTCTGTGTCTTCCTCTCTCTCTGACCCTCCCCTGCTCATTCTCTCTCTCTCTCTCCCTTTCTTTCTCTCTCTCTCTCTCTCTGAAATAAATAAGACATTAAAAAAATAAAAATGCTTACTTTCTAAATAGTCATATAAACCTCTCAAAAGATCCACTTACTTGTTTTAACCAATTTCCTCAAACTAGTTTATGTCTGTACAGAACCTGGTTTAAGCTTTTCTTCTCCAGCAATCTGTTGTAGCTTTATGATGCATTTATAATTTTTCTCTCCATGGCTAGTCCTTTCATCAACTCATACCCAAATTTCCCTGGAAAATAATTATCCAACCTTGTCCAAACCTCATACATCTTTAATAGTTTATTATCCTATATAAGACATGCTGCGGTTATAGCTATAGCATGATGACAGGGGGCAAGCTTCTGCCACCACCATTTATTTTGTTCATACATACATTTATTTATCCACTTAAGTTTAATGAATGAGAATGATAATACTTTTGGATTTATTTTCTGCACTCAGAAATTAAACATGAGAAGAAGAGGACCATATCTGCTTGATAAGAGGTATCATTTGTCAAGGGCTTCTTACGGATCTAAATATTGAAATTTTTATGTGTTAATTATACTGAAAATATTAACATTCTGTTATTAAAGATGCTAATAATATAGATAGTTAATGGACCACATTAAAGCATTTCTCTTTGTTTCTAGAAACTATTATAATTTTATGGTATTTTATCATAACTAAAATAGATTAAAACAAATAGGTGGACAGACATGACTACTAGGTATCTGTATTTGGTTAAGGCAGATGAAAAACTCAGTACTTAGGTAGGATAATCAAACTGTGAAAACACTGCATTAACGTATTAATTGGAAGATTTATATCTTCTGTGATCTTTAAGTTTTCTAATGAAATTTCTCTATTGGGTCAAAAATACATCCAGAATTCAGCTGGATATAGGGATGAAGTATTATACCCTGTAATCTGGACTATATGGCATATACCTAAAAGCTATTTAAGATAATAATGTAAAACCTTAATTTGAGAGTCATATCTAATTCCAGTCAGAAGGATGAAATGTAAAATAGTTCAAAGGATGAAATCTACTTAGTACAAAATGTTCAGAACCACAAACCAGCATGACCCACTGAGATCAGCCACTTTGTGTTGAAAGGAAGACACCAAGATTCAACCCTAAATAGCACCATTTTGATAGAATAGTCTTTTGAATGAGTTCAGTTTTCTAAATTGCACAGTAGTAAAGAAAAAGGGAATGGGGTACTAATTATAAAATGATAAAATATTTAATGTGTAGAGTAAATTTATGAAAAAGGCTTCTCTGAGATCTGGATGGAATAGTGTATATAAGTCACTTCCCTATCAAGAACCCTGTGATAGCCCAGAGCCAGCTAGTTGCATAGCCTCAGGGAGAGTTAGGTTTCTGTGGCGTGGCTAAGAATCCATGAGCTCTTGAAATCGAATCTTCTCATCCCACATTACACTCATGTTAGAGGAGAGGAAGAATCATAGCGCATGTATTAGTAGTACAAAGATTTGTGTGATCATGGAATTTAATCGTGTATTTAAATTTTTTATAATTTTTTTTAGTAACTCTATAACCGGGGATGTTTTATTTAAACTTTAAAATGTTGAAATAATTATAGACTGAGACACATAAGAAGATGCAAAAATAGTGCAGAGAGGTCTTATGTACCCAGCACCCAGTTCCGTGACATCTTACGTAGCTATAGAACATCATCAACTCCAGGAAATTAAGTAGAACAGTATAAACTTAACTAAACTACAGACCTTACTCAGGTATCACCATTTTGTACTCATTTTTTGTATGTCTTTGTAATTCATTCTATGACAATTTATCACATGTATAGATTTATATAACCATTATTACTATAATGAAGATATAGAACTGTTCCAGCACTAGAGACTGCTTGTGTGCTGTCCCCACCGCCTCTTTCCTAACCCCTGGCAGCACTAATCTGTTTTCCATCTCTTTAATTTGCCATTTCAAGAGTGCTATATAAATGGAATCATACAGTATGTTTACTTTTGAAGCTTTTTTTTGTTTTTTCTGGCAGCATAATGCCCTTAAGATTGAACCAATTTGTCTTATGCATCAATAGTTCATTTCTTTTTATTTCCAAATAGTATTATGCCATTAAATGGATGTACACAATTTGTTTAATCATTGACAGTGAAGGACATTTGGGTCATTTCCAGTTTTAGGCTATTTTAAATAAAGCTGTTATGAATATTCATGTACAGATTTTTGTATAAACAGAAGTTTTCCTTTTCTAAGATAAATGCCCAGAAGTGCAAGTGCTGGGTTATATGGTAAGTATATGTTTAGCTTTGAAGAAATTGCCAGACAAATTTTCTGAATGGCTGTATTATTTACATTTCCACCAGCAATGTAGGAGAGGTCTAGTTTTTTGTTTTTTTTTTTTCACAAACTCACCAGCATTTGATATTATCAATATGCTTTTTTAAAAATTTTAGCCATTTTAGTAAATATGTAGTGCTGTTTCATGATGGTTTTATTTTGCATTTCCTAATGACTGATATTGTTGAACATCTTCTTTTATGTTTATTTCCCATCTGTATACATTCTTTGATGATATGTATGTTGAAATCTTTTGCTTCTTTTCTAAATGGGTTGTTTGGTTTATTACTGTTGAGTTTAGAGAACCTTTATATATTCTGTATATGAGTCTTATGTCTGATATTTGATTTGCAAATGTTTTCTCTAAATCAGGGATTGTCTTTTCATTTTCTTAACATGATTTTCCACAAAGCAAAACTATTTAATTTGTATGGAGTCCAATAATTGAGTTTTTCTTTTATGGATCATGCCTTTGATGTCATGTATAAAAGTGTGTTGCTTGGGGCGCCTGGGTGGCTTAGTCGGTTAAGCGTCCGACTTTCGCTTAGGTCATGATCTCTCGGTTCGTGGGTTCGAGCCCCGCGTCGGGATCTGTGCTGACTGCCAGCTCAGAGCCTGGAGCCTGTTTCAGAGTCTGTATCTCCCTCTCTCTCTGACCCTCCCCTGCTCACGCTGTCTCTTTCTCTCTCTCTCCTAGAAATAAATAAAAAAAAAAATTAAAAAAAAAAAAGTGTGTTGCTTAACCTTAGGTCATGAAGATTTTCTTTTATTATAAATTTATAGTTTTAATATTTTACATTTATATGTATGATCCATTTTGAGTGAAATTTTTGTGTAAAGTGTGGGCTTTAGGTCAATGTTCATATCTTTTTAAAATTGATGCCAATTGTTAAGAAGACTCCTTTCTTTCATCCAGTTGGTTTTTTTTTTAAATTTTTAACGCTTTATTTATTTTTGAGAGACAGAGAGAGAGAGACAGTGTGAGAAGGGGAGGGTCAGAGAGAGAGGGAGACACAGAATCTGAAGGCAGGCTCCAGGCTCTGAGCTGTCAGCACAGAGCCCGACACGGAGCTCCAACCCATGAACCATGAGATCATGACCTGAGCCGAAGTTGGCCCCCCAACTGACTGAGCCACCCAGGCACCCCTCATCCAGTTGGTTTTTCTCCTTCATCAGAAATCAGCTGGGCACATTTATTTTCATATCTGTTTTTTAACTAGAGGAAAAGTAAAAAAGAAAAGAGAAGGTTCATGCTCATACCAGCTACAAGGAGATAGGAAGCATGGTCTTTCTTTCAGGTGGACATGTGTCCAGCTGAAAACTGGGGTATCTATTACTATATAAGAGGAGGATATGAATATACAGGGACATTTAGAAGTCTACCAGAGCAGTTGTCGTTTGAAAACAAAAGCAAAACGTGCATCAGCAGTTGGTCAGATTTTCCCTCCCATCAGAATCTGGCAGAGAAGTGACATGGTTGACATCTTTGGGCCTGAAGATCCCCAAGCACTTTCTGCTGTGCCTCACTAAGAAAGCTTTGGAATTTAATACAATCCTTTGCCTTCCTCTCTTCTTAATTATATGTGGAATGCCACATTCCACTCTTGATTTCTTTTAGATGATTGTTTTATTTGTGGTTCATGATCTTTCTACTTCTGACTCAATTCTGGTCAAGTTTAGACAGCTAATAACTTGTCCCCAAAGTTCAGTATTTTCAGATCTTGAGATTTTCTTGATTCAGATGAAACATAGTAAAACTATGCAAATGGAAGAGCCACATCTTCCGTCTTCAAACATTGAAAGTTACAAGGGAGAAACAAGAGACACAGTTGGTGAGTGAAGCTCAATTCAGTCTCAGGGAAGTACACTTTTCTACCATGAAACCTCAGGTCCGAGCTGTAAAGGCTGAGAGAGCAAGGACATACCCTTTCTCATCTGGTAGTGCTTGTGTACTGCTTGCTATTCAAATGGCGCCCAAGTGATCCCTGACATTGTTCACCCGGGTGAGGAACAAATGAACATTATTAGAAAATCTTCCTTGTTTAATCAAATGCTAAGTTCTTTCTGGTTCCAAGAGAATTAGGCTGGCCAGCATTCAGTTGATTTGGCACCAGGGTGCAGCTGGCATGGGAGCTTCACTAGAAAGAACAAGGAATGAACATTGGCAAAAGATGAACCTGATTGCCTAGGACCCATTGTGTGAAAAATTGACAATCCTGTTACTTTATTATATTTTTTTTTCCACTTTGAAAAGTGATAAATTTTGTAAATGTGTACTAGGCTTTCACATGAGCGATAGACAGGTAGATTGATAACTTAGCATTCTTAAAGGTAGCCTGGAAAGATGACTATAGCTCTTTTTTTTTAGTATTGCAAATATGAATATTTATGGTCCCAAATCCTTTTGAAATTGCAGAAGACTGAGAAGTTAGATCAACCAACAATAACTCTATTAACTTTAATGCTGGTTTATATGAATATGTCAAAAAAAAAAAATCCTCAAAACTACCAGCATCAGGTGTTAAATCTTATCATTAGTGGGAGATGTATTAGACACATTTATCATTGAAGTTTGACATATATCCAGAGGTGTTTAACAGTCAACTTTGACTTACATTTCTCTGTACTGGAAAGATGAGTATTAGGTAAAGGGAAGCACCAGGCTCGTGGGTGGTTAAGATTGAGCGCTTTGAAGTCAGACATCTCAACAGTACTAATTTTTTTAAATATTTTTATTTATTTCTAGGAGAGAGAGAGAGAGAGACAGTGTGAGCAGGGAAGGGTCAGAGAGAGAGGGAGATACAGACTCTGAAATAGGCTCCAGGCTCTGAGCTGGCAGTCAGCGCAGAGCCCGACGCGGGGCTCGAACCCACGAACCGCGAGATCATGACCTAAGCGAAAGTCGGACGCTTAACCGACTGAGCCACCCAGGTGCCCCATCAGCAGTACTATTTTTTAAAAGGTGATATCTTGGGGCTCCTGGGTGGCTCAGTCAGTTAAGCATCTGACTTCGGCTCAGGTCATGATATCACGGTTCGTCAGTTCAAGCCTTGCATTGGACTCTGTGCTGACAGCTCAGAGCCTGGAGCCTGCTTCAGGTTTCTGTCTCTCTGGCTCTTTGCTCCTCCCCCACTCGACTCTGTCTTATCTTTCAAAAATAAATAAACATTAAACATTATTTTTTAAAATAAAAGGTGATACTTTAAGTGACTTACTTAATTGTAGCAGTTTCTCACACAGAGAGTCGTGACAATGAGGACTTTTTTTTTCTAGGAAGCAACTTTATTCCTGCCAGCACTGCTCAATTGGGTTCACACCCAAAGAACTGAGCCCTGAACGCCAAGTGGAGCAGTTTTATATATATATATATATATATATATATTTTTTTTTTTTACTTCTTTGTCTCCCATATATGGCAACACACAAAAATGTAATCTGATAAGTGGTCTCATGTTACAAGGTCATGAGGGATGTTGTCATGTACACATACACATATAGCCAGGTTACCTTGAGGCTTTTTTTTTCTTTTCTTTCCTTAGGGAGGGGATCCTACCACATAATAATCCTACCACATAATCTTAATTGGGTTTTTTCACATGTAAATGAGAGTAATATTATTAAATAACAAATACGTAGTTCTAGTAAAGGAGACAATCCATATTGTCAAAATTGTTTGACCAATTGTAAATTATTTTATTTTTATCATAAACTTCAATATTTTGTATTATTCATTTATTTACTCATTCAACAAAAAAGTTATCTAAGTAAATACCATGTACTTATTCTAGTTTGGAATTTACTAGTGAATAAAACAGAAGAAAATATTTGCCCTTGGGAAGTTTTGTGTTTTTTTTTTATTTTGTTTGTTTTGTTTATGTGTGGAGTTCCACTGAGTATCCAAACTTTTGCTTAATTGATTATTTTAAAATGGCTTTTTATTGCATCTGAAAATTGTGAACTTCAACTTCTACCTCATCATTAATTCTAATCATGGTGCTGTCTCTTCAGAGATTATCCAGAGAAGTTGGTCTCAGTTCTAGTACTGATTTGACTTCATAGAACACCCCTCTTACAAAAGATGGCCTGTGGAAGGCTGCTGGTTTTTGGTCGATGTAACACTGACTTTTATTCCATAGGCTGTAGCTCTACAGTTAACTACTTTTTCCATTGAGCATGTATTTGAAGAGAAGGAGACAGAATGTCACTAGCCATATTCTGTGCTGTCACATCTCATGCTGGAGAAGAGTAAATCAACTTGCATCTTTTCTTAAAGAAAATAAGAGCCAAAGTTACTTAAGGAAGAATAAGATGAAAAGCCCTCAAATGTACAGTGTTAACTACATAGAACTGTTTTTCTCCGAGGCCTAGTTTTAAAGAAAGCCATGTTTTATTTTTGGTAGAAATGAGCCTTTTCTAGGGCTATTTAATTGTACTGGCAAAATTTGGCACTCTATAGGACTTTGATTTCTTTTTTTTTTTTTTTTTTACATTTTTTTAATGTTTATTTTTTTAAGAGAGAAAGAGAGCGGGAGCTGGGGAGGGGCAGAGAGAGAGGGAGACAGAATCTGAAGCAGGCTTCAGGCTCTGAGCTGTCAACACAGAGCCCAACACGGGACTCAGACTTAGAAAATGTGAAATCATGACCGGAGCCGAAATTGGATGCTTAACCTACTGAGCCACCCAGGCACCCCAGGACTTTGATTTTTGATTTTTATAGCACCATCTTAGTGCTTAGTTTCCTTTTATATATGTGTGTGCATGAGTGCATTTGTGTATGTTTATATATGTATAAAAAATAAAAAATTATTTTATCATCATAGTTTTCATGTATTACTATAAGATTGAGCACACCTTAAATCATTGTTTCTTTCCATAAAGATTTTCAATGGCCCATTGAAATGGTCAAAATCATTGCCAGGAATTTCTTCTCTATTGTTCTTGAACTGCACACATATTTTGAAACGGGGTGAAAAATACAGAAATTACTTCTAAGGTCTTCTTATAATGTCTCAGTTTCTCCAGATAAAATAAAATCATTCAAAGATGCTCTTCACTTCTGTTTGTTCTCCTGCCACATCTATTCTCACTACATTTTTTCCTTCTTTCTCTTTCCTTTGCCTCTTTGCTGCTTACACTACAGGTATAGTAAGAAATGAAGAGCTGGCACACTTAATGTAGGCAGAATCAGGAAAAAGTCTCATTTTCCTTTTATCTCAGGCCCCAAAAGCAGACATACATGTTACCATCAATCAATTTTAAAATTGTCCTGTAAAATACTTACCTATTTAGCTTTTTGATCTTATTGATATGCTAACCAACACATAAACTACCTCCTTCAATCAATCATTCATTCAGAATTTGCACAGCCATTTCTCCACGGAGTGCTAGAAGAATCATATTGCTGTTCCTCATAGCAAAGTAATGTTTTGCCTTTTGCTAGCTAAGGAAAGCAGATTTTACTGAATTCACAATAATCCATTCATGAATTCAGGTACTTTTAATCCAAGGCTTGAATTTTTCTGCCTGCCGCATCTAGATCCTCTGAATCCATAGCTGAGAGATGGCTAGGAAATTGGGCAGCCCTGTTTTGACAGAGTCAATATTGACAGTGTTGGCATCGCTGAGTTCCAAATGTTTTATCTTGGCAAGGGGCAGAAAAGTTGGGGGATCAGTGGAGTCTATAATTTATTGCTCATTCAGAGTGCCAAAATATTTTCACTGAAATCAGATACTTTAGTCTTAAAACAATCACACCAATCTCCCTACATATTGTCCTCTGTCATAGATCAACAGGGAATAAGTTGACACATGTGGTTGACATCAGATCAGATTTTGTAGGTTATGGAGACAGAGCTGACTTCAGCATTTTAAGCTGCTTCTTTAATTTAGAAAGCCACTTAGAAGGAAAGATGGTCAGGTAACCCACTGCTACATTTTAACATTAAGATGATTTTGCATAGCAATATTCTCTTTTAGGTTTGAAAATACTGTTATGGTTCTGATGTGAGTGATAGCCAAAGAGTTTTCACCAAAATATTTGAGTCATTCTGATCATCTTTGGCCTGGTCTCCTATTGCTGCTACTCAGTTCAACCCAAGCCCAAGAAACAGGTGTCTTATTTAGCAATTCCATCATAATTAAGTAGCTAAATCAAAAATTTGTTAGCCTCTATTGTATAGTTCTTCTTCATGAACTTTTAAGTACTTCATGTTAAATGAGCCTTCAGTTAGGAGTTCATGATAAATATATTTTAAATTTATCAAATGTATGCAATTGTGTTGAATTTTATAATTTAAAAAGTAAAGCAAAAATAGGCTTTAACAAATCTTTTTCCTTTTAGAAAACAAAGGCACATACCTTTGACAAGTACTATTAAGAGCCTTAATGTAAAGAGAAATGTATAGACCATTTTAGGTGAAATTAGTTTGACCTTGCTGTTTTGTGCAGTGTTTTTTGTTTGTTTGTTTCCTTTTTTGGTCGTTTTCCATTTTCAAGAAACAGTTCATTTTCTTAAATGAAGAGATTCTGAGAAGCAGTCATTCCAAACAATCTCCAGAACACAATTTCAAGCTACTGGTCCAAAGTATTTGGCACTTTAGGCAATAATTTATAATCCTCCATTAGACCTTACCATTTGAAATAATCACAGTTTTGTTATTTTATCTTGAAAATTGTGTTCTCTGGGGCTGCCATTCAAAGAAAAATATACCAAAATGTAGATAAAACCAATCATTCTGTCATTCCCTGTTGTGCATTTTAGTGGAGATGATGGTGACAGATGAAAATTCTTTGAAAGAAGGATTGCCTCTGTGTATCAGCTCAAACGTAACTTGTTTTGCATTGTCAGATAACAATGCTGACTGGGGCAATGGAAAAATAAACATGGATGGGACACCACTGGAAAAGTCCATCACTCAATTTCTACCAATAATAAATAAATGGAGAAAAAAATATATATTCATTACATGGTTGAAAGACCCGAAGCCCATAACATTTAGAAATGCAATTTCCAAACATCCTGTGAGCATTTTCAGAAGCTGTAGCTGAATATCAATTGGGTATTAGTTCATCCCCAAAGTCATGTTGCTATTCTTTTTTTCTTCCCCATGTTTCAGTCTTCCTTGAATGACACAGCTGAACACAAGCCTTGACCAACTGTGGGTGAGGGCTGCTATAAAGTTGACAAGCACATGGGAGAAGAGAAACTGCTGAGTATATGTCATGGAGAGACCACCCATAATGAGGTCAGAACATTTTTCAAAACTTCCTAATTAAAAAAAGTTTTATTGTTGGTCAGCTGACACTGTCATTAAGTCAGAGTTCCAAAATTTTGCAGCCATGTTAACAAGGTGCACTGACATGTCCTGCATTAATGAATGTCATATAAAAAGTCATAAGATCACTAGAAATACTGCTCTGTATTTCGAGAATTGTATTCTGAATCTAAATATAGATACTAACTGAAATTTTTCACTGGTAACTGGACTGACCAGTTTATCGGCAGACTAACAATTGAAAGGGAGAAGACAACCTTTATGAATTGGATCGTCTTCTCCAAAATCTGGCACTTGAGTGACACATGAAAGCCAAATATTTAATAGACAGTGGGTACCCTGTCAATTGTTATCTACAATGAATTTATTCTCTCTACCTACTGTTTCATCTTCCTCAAAATAAAAACTGTCACCTGACTTTCAAGATATCCACTGAGTATGTAACTTTTCCAATCTTAATGTTTACAGTATCATTTCTGCTCCTTTCCTATTTTATTACATGGAGCAAAAGAAAAAAAAAGGAAAAATAAAAAAACAAGGTATGTAAGCTCCAGAGAAGTCTTTTATATCTAGAAATTAGTCAAGATACTGCTTTTCTGCTCTCTGGCTTTTGTTTATAAGTACTCCCACCATGCTGGATAACAGATCTCCACCTCCCACCATTATTGAAAGAAATCAATATTATGAAAGTATGATAAGTTCCACCAGATCACCTGTCATTAAGATTTGTGTGGGAAATGTATTTTAGGAGTGGTCTTTTTGGCTTCCCATCTTGTTCTTGCCACAAGGTATCTCAACGTGTCAATGGCAAAACAAGTGGAATTGAGAGTATTACAGAATTTTTGTGTGTTGTTTCCTTGAGGTATAAATATGAAGGGTTTCAGATTGGATATACAAGTAATCATGACCAGAAAAATATTTCAATCTCTTCAGTGATAGAAAGCAAAACAAAGAATGTTTCTTTGCTTTTGGTTTGAAGAAATAACTCCATTCAGTAAGAAATGGACTTTAATCCCTAAATTTCTTTGGATTAATGCCACATGTTGTGCATAGATTGCGAGGAAACTACAACTGTGCACATAACAGCAGAGGTTGGGGAAGGAAGACCCTCAGAGAGGAGAGGTTTGATAGCATGCACTGGAGGTCAAAGGGGTTGTAAAATAGTCACCTGAGACAGAGCCAGACCCCAACCACATCTTTTCCCTGAGATATGTACATTGGACACATTTGTCAGAGAAACATGGGACTAAGTTTGATTCCATTAATATGAAATGTTATCATCTGGCCTGGTCTTTCTGTATTTCTCTTTGTATTTACTCCCTTTCAAAAAGCAAAACATGAAGAACATTGTAGAAAATATGTTTAACATAGTTGAAAGGACAATATTTAACTATTTTATCACTATTAGTTTGTGTGACCAAACACTTCTGCTTGCAGACCCTGGAATCATGGGTTGGGATCTGGAAAGATCCTGCACAGCCATTTGGGTTAACCCCCCGGTCGTAACCAATCAAACACTCCTGTATTCATTTTGCAGTAAAATCTGCTGATGAAGAGAGGCCAGCCGGTACCTGGAGCTCTCTTGTGAGTAGTTAATTTTATTGTCATCGATACTACTGTTTCTCTGAGTGTAACAAGACCACATTCTTAAAGTATAATTCAGATTTTCTCCCAAACTTGATTACCTTGTCTCCCAATTAATATAATTTGGAGGAGTTTTACTCTGTTTGTGCCTGTCTTTACTCAGTTTTTACGTACGGAATTAGACCTTAACTTGTAGAAGTTGTTATTGTATTATTTTTATTACATTTAAAAGCTGTAGTCAGTTATTGTTTTGTTAATGTTCAAGGCCTTCTAATTTGTATCTGACGTATTTCCATTAAATTATATTGTACTCTATGAATGGCAAGGAACGTAAATCTGACATGGATAAAACATGTGTATTTATGAGATATAGCTATAAATTCATAAGATTGATTGGGTGTGTGATTTGGGAGTTCAGTTTTATAATTTTATAACCACTCCTTATATGGTTATAGATTCATTTTTCCCAAAATAGTTAATATTTTCAGGGAGTGCTGCCCTTCAATCTTTTCAGAAACAGAGTTGCTGATAAGTAAATTCAGAAATATAGCACGGCATAATGCTTTGCAATCATCTTATTCCAGGAGCGGATCACTTAAATTGGACTGGACTGGTAGAGTTCATAAAGGCCTTCAAGCCAAATAAGCAAAGGAAAAATAAAAAGGCTGCCAGGAAAATTACTAGTATTTGCTAAATGATTTTCACTTGCTATTCTACTTATAAAACTGACTCCCTTACTCAGTCTACTCTACCACTGCTGTGCTCATCTGGGGGAAGGGCTGGGAAGAAACTTGGAAGATCTGTTGACCTTCCATTCATATTGGATAATTGGCTCTTTCTTTCTCCAAAGTGAATCCATACAATGATCAGGAAAAGAGAGAGACAAGATAAGGAGTACAATAAGCTGGAGGTAAATAGGAATTTAAGGCTGTTACCTACTTATGTGTGTTTAATTGAGTTTGCCTGTGAGCAGGGTCTTGGATTACAAAATGAAGGAAGGAACTATGTAGAGTAGCATAGGGAGTAGGGTTGGTTGGGAAAGAGAGGCTCTGCTGGGTGATGATAAGGCAGAAGAACCCTGAAGCATAGAGAAGCTTTTCATCACGGAGGATTCTGTGGTTATAAAGCCGTGTCCCTGAAACACCTTAGGCCCAGGATGCAGAATGCCTTTTTCCCTCTAGTGAACCTTTAATTCAGGAGTATTTGTTCTGTGCTGAAAACACTAGCTACCATCTGTATGTTGAAATATCACTTCCCTAGTAGGGGGCTTATTCTTGTTAACATTAGATTATTGCCACACTTCAGCTGTAGCTCTCCCTCCGGAACCTCAAGCTACATAATAATGTTCTACATACAGCCTGGTATTGTAGCCACTGGCCACACGTGGCTGCTGAGCACTTGAAATGTGTCTGATACAACTGAGGAACTGAGCTTTTAATTAATTTAAAATTGAATAGTCACCTGTGGCTGTGGCTTGGAAATATCATTGGCTTGGCAACGTCACAAGTCATATGACTGAGCAATTTACTAGGGCATGTTGAACCTTCCTTTCCTCTCCAGGGCATGACTGGCAAGAGGTGTCACCCTTTGAAAATTGGCATCCTGAGTACATAATAAGTGTGTTGTGCCCAATTTGAGGGGCCTCAAACCCTGTTACCGATGGGGTCCTGGAATGTTTTCACAGGATCCCCCCTAGTCACAGTCCTGTGGCGTGTCCGCCTGACCGTAATTGACCACTTCTAAATACCGATTTGTCCCGAGACCAAGAATAGAAATAGACAGAAATAGACCAGACACGTAGAGACAAATAGGTTCTTACCGGCCGGCCAGTTGACCCTTCAGTTTGGGGGTCCTGGGGGTCTTGGGGAATCCCGGACGAGCCCCCAAATATTGTGCCCGATTCGCGAGTCCCCAGAGACCACCAAGGAGCCGACACCGATGCAAGTACAAAAGGGTCTTTATTACAAGCTCGAGCAGGGGCTCACCCGCCTACTGGTGTAATGGCAGCAAGCTGAAGCCCCGAACAATAGTGAGCAAGGTTTTTATGGGGTAAGGGATGGGGGTGTTACAGTGTACATGTTGTACGTATAGCGTCATCACATAAGTACTAATCATAATTGTACAGCACTCATGGTAACAGTTTTGACTATTCAATATCTGTGAGGTGTTTGTTATTTTTGGCGGGGACCCAATCATGACTTTTGAGAATCCTTTGAAAATGACTAATTATGAGGTGAGCTCAAAGGGCCTACGTGGGGTTTAGGCAAGCGGTGAGTAATTGGCTAGTTTGTATAAAATAACTGTCTACACTTCTCAGCCCTGACTCGGATCACAGGAATGTTTTTTTGATTAGCTGATCTGAGGGCAGTCTGAGGATGGCTTCAGCCTTGAACAATCTGAGGCTTTTCCTGGAACTGGGACTACATGTAGCCCGAGGTTGCTCTTAATGGAGGCCTTAATCTCAAGATGATGTTACTTAGGCTCTTCAGGTGCACACCTCTAGACGGAGCCCAAGACCTTCCCTGAATACCTCTCACTTCAGGCTGCAGAGGAAACCAATTCCTAGTTAGGCCCTTCCTACCCAATGAGATCAAGTGTTACTAAGGACTGTGAGTACAGATTAAAGCATTGACCAGTCCAGGTGGCTCAGTCGGTTGAGTGTCTGACTTTGGCTCAGGTCATAATCTCACAGTTCATGGGCTTTAGCCTCGCATCGGGATCTGTGCTTACAGCTGTACTTACAGCTAGCTCAGAGCCTGGGGCCTGCTTCAGATTCTGTGTCTCCCTCTCCCTCTCCCTCTCTCTTTTTCTCTGACCCTCCCTTGCTCACACTCTCTCTCTCAGAAATAAATAAAACATTTTAAAAAAGCACTGACCAGTGAATATGGAACACAAAGATAATGATGTAAATATCTACAAACTTGAATCGTGAGAAGGCCATAAATGCCTGATGCCCAAAAGGTAGAAGACTTGCTGGCTAGCTCTCATAATCCACCTGAGGCAGTCTCTCCCTTCTTTCTTCTCACCTCTATTCTAGGACAAGATTAAGATATTGAGAAGCCCTACACTCTTAAAGATTATGGTGTTTCATTCATGTATCATTATAAATGCAAACAACATAGTAAAATAAATGTAAAGAAAGTCAATAAAGCTTTTTGCAAAAATGCCGTAGCACCCAGCACAATGGTGAGTCTGCCTTTTAGGTTATCCCTAATTCCCTGTCTCCCCCCCCCCCCCCCCCCCCCCCAAGCACTGTTGTGTCAATTCGACAGCTATTGCCCTGTTATGGAAAAGACCTGGTCTTTGGGGCAGGCAGCCCACACCAATAGCCTCTAAAGGCAGTGAAGTAAATGCTTTCTTTTACTCTCCTCTTCCTGTTTCTCTAACTCTGGAGCTGCCTCTTCCACCACTTGGAATTAAAAACCAAAGATCTGGGATAGACTTTGGAGAAAGCAGGGATGGAAGATCCAATGGCCATTAGTTTTTTATTGTTCCTTTAAATCAGTGGTTCTTAAACTTGAGTAGTAGAATAATCTGGAGGGTTTGTTAAACTACAGACTGAATGGCCCCATTCCAGAATGTGTGACTTGATAGGTTTGGGTGGGGTCTGAGAATTTGCATTTCTTTTCTTTTCTTTCTTTTTTTTTTTTTTTGGTAAGTTTATTTTGAGAGAGAAAGAGAGCACATCATGGGAAGGGCAAAGAGAGAGGGGGAGAGAGAGAATCCCAGGCAGGCCCCAAACTGACAGCACATAGGCTGATGTAGGGCTCAAACCCACAAATTGTGAGATCATGACCTGAGCCGAAATCAAGAGTCAGACACTTAATCGACTGAGCCACCCAGGTGCCCCAATTTGCTTTTTTGATAGGTTTCCAGATAAGTCTTATGATGCTGGTCTGAGGACCATACTTTGATAACAATTGCTTTAGGTCTTGCTTTGGAATTTAGGGTCGGAACTCTAGGTGGTAAAAATAAGTTGTCTTGGCTCCTTTGCCAGCTCAGTAGTGTGTGTGTGTGTGTGTGTGTGTGTGTGTGTGTGTGTTCCCAGGGAACTCTTAAAAGAGGAGCTGCTAAGGGCATAAGCTAGCATTTCCAAGTCTCCTAACCAAATTCAGCCTTTCAAATAACTTTTGAATGGTTCCCAAGAACAGGACCCAAATACTGCTTCTATTTTGTTTTATTCTCTCTTCTTTCTAGATTGCTATTTTTTATAAACTCTATTCTCCCTTGGCAATCTTACGCTTTTCATTTTCTGAGCTGTATTTCAGAATCAGGGATTTTGGTTAAGACAGAAATAAGTCAACCAACCACTTTCATTTTACTGTGCCCGTAATAGATAACAAAGCAGAACTGCCCCCCATGACATTGCCAGTTTTTCTATGCCTGTAGGAGAGGAAGAGCCTGAAATGATTTTTTGCTAGGCCCATGACAGGTCTGTACAAGCAAACTTCCTTCTGTGCATGGAAGAGTTGAGGTTAAACTGGAAGTCTTAAGAGGTTGTGGAGAAAGATATGAGGTTGCTTGAGACCATTTTCTAAATGGAGGGAGACTTAACTTTGAGAATTTGGTGATCACCTACTGCAGTACAGCTTGTTTGAAAATGGGCCGCTTACCAGTCCACTGTGGGGCCTTCTCAAAATACGGCAGCCTGGGCCTCACTCCTAGAGAGTCTGATTGAGGAGGTCTCATTTCATAAACGGGGAACCTGCTATTGCAGTTGCCTGAAACAACCTGTGCTGTTTCTGCATTGGCTGCTTCTATTTAAATTAGGTGACATTGATGACAATCCCCCCACCAAAGAGAAAAAGCCACCTCCATCCTCTCACCTAAACATGACAGCATTGCTGGTGGCTGAGACTGAAAGGGAAAAGGATTTTTAGCTTTCTGACCCTACCACACATTCAAAAGCTGTAGGGAGAGGAAGAGTGCATTATGCTTACTTCTTCTACGAGGGCACTTTTGTAAATAGTCCACACATCTTAGGTCTCCAAACACACACTTTATGAAAGTCCAGCTGTTCACAGTCACTCTGCAATCAATTTTAACCTTGTATAATTGCACTCTTCCTATCCAAGGGCAGTTTCAACAGGATGTGATATATTTTGTTTTTGGTTGCTGTAAGTACCAATAGCTCAAGAAGTGCTGTTACAATAATCCACTTTATCCCAGCTAGTGGCTGATCTCCAAGGAGCTCAAAGCATTTTATTAGTTTCTTATTAGTTATCAAAATTGAGGCCTTCTGTAGGAGATAGAAAGTCTTATTACTTCCATTTTACAGATAAAGGAGTCAAGGCCCAAAGGCTAAATGATTGTTTTGTAGCCTCACAAAATCTGGAGGCCTTGAGTTTCTGGGGTCATGGGTCTAAGATCTAGAAATAAAAGCAAAATTCTGCTGCATGAAATACCTGTCTTGTAATCTCCCAACCTAAAAGAGAATGGAACTTACTTTCTGGAAAATTCATCAAAACTTATACTTGACTCATGGAATAAAACATTTTTTTTCTTTTACTCTCAAGTTTTGGTGTTTAAATTAGATGTAAGCATGAGAATTAAATATCAACCTAGAAAAAAATGTTTACCGTATATTTTTCTTTTATATAAATAATCTGCTATATTCAGAAAAATCTCCCTAGATTTGGAACTTTGGGAAGGCAGAGATGTACTTAGAAACTCTGCTATGCCATGTATTTCATCTTTAAACTGTGCTATCTTTATGACAAGTGTGGTTGTATACAAATACTATCAGTCTATAGTAGGAAGAAGTAACTCTAGGTTAGTACCTTCTTCTTGTTTCCAGATCTCCCTATACTCGCTTCTAACATAATGCCCATCCCACCACTCTGGAGTTAACTCTTCATTTGTCTGATCACCGAAGGGCAGAAAGTCTTCCCTTTATCATTGTACCCCAACTACATAGAACAAAGCCTTGTAACTACCAGGCATATGTGCCTGATCTATTCCATTCGCCTCTCTAGAAGCACTTTCTATCTGTATACACTCTGTTCTGTGGCTTGTAGAGTAAGCCACATGGAAGTCATTGAGTTCAGCCGGTAAGGAGACATCCACAGAAAATTTAGGGCAGGAGAGTGGGGTTAGTGTAGGGCTTCCTCTATCTTCCTCCTGCCTGGGTTGTCATGGGTTAGCTTAGTGCTATCCATCTACTAAAAGTCACATGACAGTATTCAAAAACATTTCATGACGGTTTGTTCAGAAATTACATATGGACCTACAAACAATGAAAAAAAGAAGAAACCCCCCCCCCCCCAAAATAGCAAACCATTTGAAGGTGACCCTTTCCAGAAAGTTGAAACTTATACTAACTAGGCTAAGTGTCACAAAAGTATTTAAGGTAATTGATATGATTTTCTGTTAAAATATAAACCAGTGAGACCTTCTAATAATTTCTAGTGTGCTCATATTTGCATTTTACAATGTTTATTTTTATTTATTGGTGAATAATGCACATGTATACCAGAGAGAGACCCACTTCAGGCTGATGTATGATTAGTCATTGAGCAGATAATTTTTTAATTGTTCTTCAGAATCACCTTACAATCTTCCATACACACCATATCACCCTCTGTGGTCAGGGTTACTTGTTCAAGAACAGGGGACTTCTCTGATATCTAGGATGATTTGATTCCAGGTTATTTAGAGATGACAAATCTTAATCCTTGTTTTATCTTACTCAGTGTCACAGTAGTAACTACCTGATGCATCTCAAAAGTGACGCTCAAATCAGAGATTCTTAGAGATGAAATATCTCCATTTTGAAACCTCATAGGATTTTTTTTTTTTTTTGCATTCCTCTAAACTCCATCACTATTGAGAATATAGATGTCTTTCTTGCTCTGTGCTCTTTGCAGTCCTTGGTAGGACGATTGGTACCATATAGATATTTAGCTCGTAATTGCTGGAATAATCTAAAGGGTCATCTAATCACACTTTGTGATACAAAACAAGAAACTTCTGCACATAATTTCTTAGGGGTGGTCATATAGCTTCCGTCTGAAACTGTACTACACACAGCAAGGCAATTTAAATCTGTCTTGGTAATTCGACCAGATTTACTCCTTCTTTTAAGCACTATCTGTATCTGAAGTCACTCTTCTTGCTTTTTATTTACAAGTCTACTCTTTTAACTTAACACACTTTTTTTTCTTTTTCAGAATTTCCTACAGTATAATGGTTTCATTTCATGTTCATTTGATTATACTCATTTGTCACTATCTCTGTGTCTCCAAATATAAAACGATAGATTTGGTTTGATTAAGGTGTGAAACTCTTTCTCTCATGGTCTGAACACAGTGCTCATTTTAATGCTGAATGAGAGCCCATTGCCTCCTAAGAGTGAATTATGCATTATAATCACCCAAATGAAAAAGTAACTGTTGGTGTATTTGAGAAAAGAAATGTTGTATTTGAGAAAAAGTAACTGTTGGTGTATTTGAGAAAACCATACACCATTATCCAACTATTCAACTAGAAAAGAGGTTCCTCTTCAAAAGGGTTTACTGAAGTCTGATTTCTCAATAGAGGGAGCTTCTGTTGTCTAAACAACTCTTATCCTGTGTCAGAAAGAGGCAAGGTGCTGGAAAAAACACAATATGAGCATACATTTTTTTATTTGTGCAAAAATGAATTCCACAGACTATTGAAAGAAAGTTTGGAAACATGAGGCAATAATGTGGACAGAGAAGAGAGAGGATGTATTAAACCTAGGTTTGCATACAGCTCAACATTTTTGGAATTCTTAAAGAATAAGTTGTAATTTCCATAAAGTGGACTCACTATATAGCCAGTACTTAGAATTGAACAGATTTGGCCATGCTATAGTTACTCCTTAGGAACCCACAACATGGTAAACTATTTTTTACTCCTTGCTTGAGATACAAGATCAAATTATTGGTGAGAGAATTACTGCTATTATTCATTGAGTGTTTAAGTATAATTCTACTAATTGGAGTGGAGGGGGTGTAGAGTAAGATTAGATGAAAGTCTTCTCTAGTTTGCCAAACTAAAAAATAGATGGTGTTGGTCCTAGAATTTATTAAATAGAGAAAAGTAAAACACTACTTATGGTAAAGACTTCATTTAGACCAAGGAAAAAGCCAAGCTAGAGCCATCATATCATAAAGGAACCATAAATGGTCATGGCCATTGAAAACTCTACTATAATTTCATAGTCAGTTAAAATCTTCATACACTTATAAGTAATTAAAGTGTAGTACAAAGAATCTATAGAAGTTAGGCTAAAAAATAGTAAACTTTGACAATGAAAACTGTACTTAAAATGCATTGTGTTCATGAGCCATTTATAGGATACAGGTTTCTCCAACTCATCCAACCCAGTGGATGTCAAACTTACTGAGCACCAGATGCTTGGAGGTACACATTTAAAATGCAGATTCTTAAACCTTTGAAACCTCTCAAACCCTGAGGACTTCATAATCTACATTTTAAACCACATCCCTGTTGCCCCCAATGCAGTGGTGTTCTGCCCAGTCTTGGAGAAACACTGGATTCAAAGCATCCATAAAGTGTCTCCATTTTAATTGGTTTTTGAAATATCTGTGTCCCACTTTACCCTCAAAAGAAATTTCTGCAACTCATGGGTACTAATCAAAGAAGAGAGGTGAGGCAGATTTATGGATATATAAAAACTTTAATTTGAACTGATTTTAGACTTACAGATTTATAGATTATTTAAAAAAGCTTAGTTCTTAAGTGGTCCTTTGATGGTGCTCAGCATGGTGAAATGTTGATGTTTATGTTTGGTAGAAACATGAGAACTGAGCTCTCTGTTAGCTTCTTGCCTCTCCTATAAAATAGCACACCCATATATATTTATATAGGTTATATATATATTTAAAGAACAAGTGTGTTTTTTTAAAGTTTATTTATTTTGAGAGAGGGAACAGGTGCATATGTGAGAGGGAAGGCCAGAGAGAGAGAGAGAGAGAGAATTCCAAGGAGACTGTGTGCTCTCAGCATGCAGCTTCCTGGACACAGGGCTCAAACCCACGAATCGTGAGATCATGACCTGAGCCAAAATCAAGAATCAGATGCTTAACCACCTGAGCCACCCAGACAGTCTGGCTTTATATATTTTAATGTAGAAAATCTTCACCATATGCAGTGTACATTCTTATTTTTCTTTTAATTTTATGCTTCAAGAAATGATGCCAGCCAGCTTGTTAGGTCAAGGACTATATTATACTCATAGTATTTAAATTCTGCCTTAAAAATCATACAATTTTAGAAAATACTTCAAATATTTACTGCTAAATTTTCCACTGAAAAGAAGTATGTGTAGTCTATGCAATAATTTTGGATTTTACCCAGCTATTAAAACTTCAAAAAAATTTTTTTCAGCATGTAGGAATGCTAGTGACCTGTGTAGAACCTCTAAACAAAATCCCTCCCCTAAATATTTCAGTTCCACAGTATGGTTTAATTTTGTCATTCATGTGTGTTCAAAGTGACTTAAAGATATTTATTTAGCTTAATTCAGCATGAGTCATTTCCTCCTGGATTTTAATGCTAACCTAAGAACATATAATGATTGAAAGAGGGAATCATTATTATGTATTAATGGTGAAAATTAAGTTAAAATATATTTGAACACACTTGTGAATTTCTAAAGCCGACAGCAATAAGGAATATACTAAGAAGACATTTTTTCTTTATTATTCATATTAAACATGCCACTTTTATAGTCTGTAGGCAGAAAGAGACCCGTAAATCTGGTAATTATATTTGAATACTATGCAGTCAATATAATTTAGAAATTAAATATGCAAAGCAGCCAAATTCTCTTATTGGTTATGAGTAAAAAAAATACCTCTGTAGTGGGGGACAGCTCTTACTGTTACTTAAAAATCCCTACTGTGTAAATTGGTATTTAGGTACATTCCAAAAAGTGAGGTTTCTGCTACAATAGACTATTATAGCTTCTTCATAATGGTTAAGGCCTATCACATAAACCCTTCTGTGTTCTGGTTCACTGACCTACTACATAAAGTCATTATGGACTATTGTGCCCATCCAGCAGCCCCAGGGATCCATTAAAGATCTATTTCACATCTCAGATCCCTGCTGATAGAAGACACATGTTGTAAAATCCAGCTACAATCCATAAATCGGTAAAACGATTTTTAAATTTGAAATTTCCGTTTTACATAACTCTCACTGGGTCTAGTTTTTGCTTCTTGAAAAATATCCCATATGTGAGAGAGAGAGAGAAAGTAGTGCAGAAGATAGGTGGGAGAGGACTGGATGGTTTTAGACTGTTACAACTTGAAAACACCTGAAAACATTTTTCCCAAATTGATTACTGAATCCAGGATAGTACCACCAAAGGTAATTGGCAGCTCAGTATGCAGACATATTCCCTCTTCCTTCTTACCTGGAAGGTTTGGACCAGCCAATAAGAAAGCAGAAAGTTCTCTGCTTTTTGCTTTGCCACGAGCTTCCACTTTAATAGACTTCAAGAATGTAGACACCTAGGGTGCCTGGTTGGCTCAGCCAGTTGAGTATCTGACTTTCAATTGCTCCTCAGGTCATGATGCCAGGGTCGTGGGATCAAGCCCTGTGCTGGGCTCTGCACTGAATGTGGAGCCTGCTTAAAATTCTCTCTCTTTCTCTCTCTCTCCCACTCTCTCTCCCTCCCTCTCTCTCTCTCTTTCTCTATCCCTACCCCCCCATCGCCCCTCTCCCCAGCTCTCGCACTCTCTAAGATTAAAAAAAAAGAAGAATGTAAACACCTTCTGCTAATGATACTAAAGTTGTGGGCCCAAAAAGTAGCTCTTAGGTAATAACAGTGTTGAAGGCAGAATGATGAAATCTGGGTCCATGTGTTCTAAGAGAGGGGGTTAGCCCAGCATTGTGGATTATAAGGTTCTTTTCTTGGTCCAATTACTGGTGGATGATTTGACTTTATCAATCCTCAGCCCTGATCTTTCTAGCTGAAAGATGCTATGGTAATGTGTATATCTTATGAAGGAGATCATGCACTAGTTACCTAAGAAACTATTTGTGCATGAAAGAAATAATCATGGTTTGCCATCCTAAGGGTATAACATATTTGCAAATGATTTGAATGAACTTTCTGAATAAAGTTACATTAAATATAGCAAACTGTAAAACTAAGTTGACATGTGAACTTAACCCTAAGTTGTAAATAAACCCCCAAGTAGTCTTGTCATTTATTTTCTGGTTTCTTTCTTTCATAGTATTTAAAATTTTTTTTAATAAGAGAAATCATGAACCATGAGAAAAGAGGGCTACATTCCATTTCTGGTCTTGTGATGTGCATGGATAATTTTAAGAACTGCACATTAGAAGCAACTCAATAAAAACAAAAAAATCAAATAAAAAATGTTGTCATTAACTTGAATTTATCCAAAGGATATCCCTCCCTTTAAAAATATTTCCCAAAGCTAAGAAGATAGGATAGCTCTCCTAAAATAGGTTGTAACACATAGCATATTGATATCTGAAATCAAATCAGAGGATTCCAGGAACTTCTTTCATAGACTTGTCCCTAACTTATCCAGCTGACCTCTATTTTGTCCTCAGCTGATATGTTCAGCTCTATGCAAGCTCTGCACCTACATGCTATTTAATCTCCAGCAAGTTAGCTAATCAACTTTTGTCTCCCTTGCATCATCCATAAATAGGAGTAATAATAATACCCATGCCACAAGGCTATTGTAAGATTTATTCCAGTACAGCACTTAGCAAGTTGTCTGACATAAAATAGGAAACTCATAATCTTACCAGTTATAATAAAGATTATTGCAATTATTTTAATTGTCATTATGAGGTATCTTACAATTTCTCCCAGCTAGTAACGTTTTGCATCTCTGCACAAGAACAGAGGACTTTTCTCATTGTTCTTATGAATGAATAAAGTGAATGACTGAATGAATGAACTAATGAATGAAAAACGAAAGGCAAGCCCTTGAAAACTAGGATGCTTGTATCCTAGAAGACAACATAACCAAGATAGTATACTCCTGCAGCCCTTCATGTTTATAATTTCAGGCATTCTCCCCTTATTTACTTATTCTATGCTCTAGGCAGAAAATTCTGCTTCTCAAGAAGGTGGTTGACCTTCCTGGACAAAGAGTGTTGATTGGGACTCTTTGGGGGTAAAGGATAATTTTCCTGTGGTAGATTCTGAGGAGCATCGTTACTTTTAAATAACCAGAAGCCAAGGAAATAGAAAGGGATTGAAAGCTGATCCAAAGGTTTACACTCCGTTCCTTGGAGAAAACAGCACAATATCCACAACAACTACAACAATAACGAAACCAATTTGAAAATAACCACAATGTAAAAGTGCTGTAGAGAGAAACTAGGAAGAAGAAAAAAACAGTTCAGGACTGAGCCTAAGTTGGGAAGCTGAGAGAAGAGAATAGGGTTTCGTGACATCAGGAGAGGATCTGAAACCCTGTTGAAAATATCTCAGAGGGAACAGACGCTCATTCTCATAGTATTTCCTGTCCTCAAATTTATCCCAGGATTTCTAGAGCCATTCCAATGAACGATCTTTAAAAATGAAAATTAAGGAGCTATATTTCCCTCAACTTGTTTTTCTCACATCTCCCCATTTCAGTAAATAGCAGCACTACCCTTTCAGTTAATCAGGTCAGAAGCCCTGGAATGGCCTTTCTCTCTCTAATCCATCAACAAATTCTTAAGACCTTCTGTCACAATATACATCGAATTTAAGCACTGTTCCCCACCTCCACTGCTCTGCTCCATGCCATCCTAGAGCATCTCTACCCTGGATCATCCAGCAGTCTTTTAACTGGTGTCTGTACTTCTGCTAATGCCTCCTTGAGGCTAATCTCCTCTAAAATACATCAGTCAGAAAGACTCAATTAGGGACCCTTGGATGGCTCAGTTGGTTAAGGTGAAGCGTCCAACTTCTCCTCTGGTCATAATCCACTGGCTTGTGAGTTCAAGCCCTGCATAAGGCTCTGCATGAAGCCTGAAGCCTAAAACCTGCTTCAGATCCTCAGTCTCCCTCTCTCTCTCTGCCCCTCCCTTACTCGCTCACACCCATGTGTGTGTATGCCCTCTCACTCTCTCTCTCAAAAACAAACAGAAAAATTAGTTTAAAAGACTCAAGTAAAATTGGGACCTGTTATGTCACTCCTTTGCTCAAAACTCTATTACAAACTCTCCTGTCATTCAGTGTAAAAGTTAGGTTTTTGGTGACCTACAAGGCCGCACAGATCTTGCAATGCACTCCACCCCACACCCTCACCGTGCCCTGGTTTAGACCTGCTCCTGCCTCAGGACCATTCTGCCCCCTCTACCTAGAATTCTCTTCCCCAAGACACCACTCACATCAATCCCTCATTTTCTTCAGGCCTTTAATCAATGTCACCTTCCCCAGCCACTCAACCTAAAGTTTCAACCCTGTGCTCTACAAATGGCACTACCTAACCTATTTCCTATCCACTTTCTTGGGTTTAATTGGGTTTTCTTCTCAGCATTATCACTATCTAACACATCCTATATTTATATATTTATATCGTTCACTACTTATCTCTCCTACAGAAATATAAATGCCGTGAGAGTCAGGGTTGATTTTTGTTGTTGTTGTTTGTTTGGTTTTTTAATTCACAGTTCTGTTCTCAGCACCTATAACATCGGCTACATAGCACATCCTCAGGAAAGAGTTTCTAAAGAAAATGAGTAAATGGTTTTAATTACATGGTCATTACTTAAAATTCAGCTGCAGTAGCTTCCCTGGGGGCCTCCATTATACCTCTTTGCTATCTGTGTGTATTGGGGGTGGGAAATATTTTGACTAGAAAAGTAATTTGGGATTGAGGCAGGATTTCCCGGAGCACAGGAAAATATTAGTGAGTCCAAAGATGGAAAGTGAGAAAAGAGGATCTCTGAGTACCAAGGAGCTACACTGAGGATATTGGTCATCTGGGTGTTATTGTCAAGAGGCATAAAGAAGTTCAAGAACATTATAAGAAAACAAAAGTCAATAAACCACATTTCATCTATTTTACAACTTCGCCTCATACGGCCTGCCTTTCCCTTCTTCCAGGATGTTAGTAAAGATCCATAAAAGGAATCACTGAGCTTCAATGCTTTTAGTACTGCATTCAGAAAATGGGGCGCATATACAGAGAGAGTCCCTACACTCACCATTAACTTGGTCTGCAGAGCCTAGAGCACCAGAGGGAAGCGAGGGGTAGATTAGGTGCTTAAATTCTAGGATATTTTGGAAAAGCAGAGCTGTATTCATACACCTGTCTTCTTTCCACTTCCACCCTTTGACTGAGAAGACTTCATTCTTGCCTGGAAGATGCCAGTGATCCTCAAAGAGGCTTTGTCAGAATAGGCCAGGTTTAATAGCCAATAACAAATAGGAGGTGGGCATAGAGATCCTGTAAATTATCCATGATTTATCGTCTTCAGAAATACTGTTTGAAAGCACATTTCCCCTTTTAAGGTAATAGACTACAGAAAGGGAGAGAAAATACGCGCTAGAGATGACAGTACCCGGGGGCAAATGGAAGAAGTCACACGTTCAGAGATTATTTGTAGAACTGTCCGATAGGGAACTGTTAGCTGAAGGCAGCCATGCATTTATTCACATTTATCCTCCATATCATCTTAGTCTATCCAGCCTCTGAATTACTCTGTCTCCAGACAAAGAGTAAAGGAAGAATAATTAAAATGCAGCCTCATTCCAGAGCCTTTCCTTTACTAACTTAGATCAGCTTAATATGATTTTAGGTGTGTGTGTGATCCTTATTATTCAACTACTGGTAACATAAAGCTTGGAATTAGGAGAAGTAAAACACTGAAATATCACACAGCAGAAAAATAATCCAAAGCTTGGAAACAGGCAAAGGCTACTAATGGTTATGCTTTCAGTGCAGCACTGGATTTCTATCAATGTGGTTACTTCCCAGCTCTAAGGCACAGCGGTGAATTTGTTGATTTTTATTGAGTAGGTTCAAACAGTATCTGTCCAATGAAATAGAAAACCTCAGTGTTTATAGTTTATTGTACTGTATGAGACACTAAACTAGTTTTGTATCCAGCCCTTGGACTTACCCATATGTGTCTTCATACAGCTGTATATGTTACTAGCTTCTCAAATGCTCTCTGAGCTAATTTTAACATCTTACTGGTTCCCTCATTTGTTAATGAGTTGAGTAAAATCCTTGACTTTTTTATTTTACCTCTGTATGAGAGTTATATTTTTAACTTTCAAAATTATGCTGTAATACTCTAAGTTTCTTCATTAGCTCTCAAACACCATTCTGTGTTCTAGTGAGCTTACCTAATGGGACTTACAGTTCATTGGTAAATAATTTTATGCTCACTTCGAAAATGGAAGTCATTTGTCTTTCCTGTTTTTTGTCACCACATCACCCCTACCTCCCACCCAAGTTATGACTTGTCCATTCTTGTTTCTTCATAGTTCCTAATCTATCCTGGCTTTCATGACTGTGTAACAAGTATTTGTGAAAGTTAGCTCTGCCTAAGCTACTTAAACAGTAGGCAATTAGAAAAAAAATATTTTTCTCTGCCCTTATCACTCTGAAAGCAGATATGTAAGTCAACATTTGATACAAGACTTTACACTGAGCTCAACTGAGAGAAAAATATTCCTGAATGTCCTACTGAAGCATTAAATTAAATGAGAAATAATGGCAGCCTCAGGTAGCAATATCGTTAAAGGTTATGCTGCAAAAAATTTTAAAGGGGAAAAAACAGAATAGTCACAGAAAATGCATACTCAAAACAATTATTGTTGTGCTTTTTGCTGCTGTGCCTTTAATGTGACGCTTTCCAACAATGACTGTCAGCAAGTTTCTGAACGTTCACAGACATAATTTCTTCTTAAGGAAATCTTTTCTTCTATCTATGGTCAAGTTGTTCTTCGTTATTCATATCTTCATCAAAGGGGACCATAGTCAAAGTAAAAGAAACATCTGTAAAGATGATTACGTATGATTAACATATCTGCTATTTGGGATTATTTCTCCCTCATCCTTTTATATGACTTCATTGTTATTTTTAGCAATTTTATTACAAAAGATGGATGACATTAAGAGAAATTAAATGATAAAAACTTGGTAAGTTTTCATAATAGATGTTAAGAATGCTGTTTCTTCCACTTGCTGACTGAATAAATAGTGTCAGCTAATGTAATTTCGAAAATTTTTAGTACTCTTTCAACACTGTCATCAGTAAATAATAGAGAATGTAGATCAAGAGGGGAAGAAAATATAAATGGTGCAAACTTCTGTTCCTAGTGAGATTTCCTATCTTATGGTAATTTAAATTTCAAAAAGTAAAATCCTGTTCATCTGAAGTGACAATGTTTTTTGTAAAAATTTCTTTAAAATTCTAAAAATTAAGTTTGCCATTCAGTTCCTATTGATGTTCAAATGATCATCCTCCAAGATTAAGTTTATGAGTAGTTGTTCTTATGAAGAAAATTAGTTTGGGACAGATCAACCATCAGTGATTTAGACACCTTGAAATATTAACTAGTATCAGCTAAATTTTTTGTCTTAAATGGAGGTCAGATTTGGCCTAAGGTCACACTAATATATCGCTCACTGTCTACTAGTGACATTTGCTGAATATTACCTTGGGCTACATTTTTAGCATTCCCTCTGGCATGCTGAGATTAGATGTGACGTTTCTTGGCCAGAATAAAACACAAGGTCGATTCTGAAGAATATAATACTATATATTTTTTCCATGCAACTTTGCATTTGCTTATCTATAGTACACAGGCAGTTCATTTTAAAGCAGAGATCTTATGAACCACTACTAGCACATGCTAAATCCTTCCCCTTACAGGATGCCTTCCTGCATTGTCCCAGCCTATAGGACTGCCTCCTGAGCCCTCAGCAAAATCCCTGAGAAAAAAAAAACAGTGGAGGCCAGAATTCTGCAGCTCCGGCTATAATAGATGTGGGGGTTTATCCTCCCAGCGCCTGGGGAAGGTGATCATTTTCATCAGAAAGAAAATTTTCCCCCAAGATAATTTGTAAAGGATGATTGGAATATATGAATCTATAAGGACTATTATTTAATTCTGAATTAAATAAGATTTTGTAGAACAGCAAATAAGTATCAATTATTTATAAAAGTATTTCGAAAAAAACAAGCCATTGCTAAGTTTGTAATAGGGAGAACAATTTTGAAATGTCATGAATTATGCTTAACATTTAATTTTTTTCCTAAAGCCCTAAAAAAATAATAATAACTGACCTTTGACCTGAGAGCCAGCTCTGCTCTCATAATCACCCTGTTGCATCCACTTACCCTGATTAGAGTCAATTAGTAAGTGAAAACATACTTGAATTTTGCTCTCTGAATGAAATGCTAAGCTTGTAAAACTCAAGCATTTTCCTCAACCAAACGTATGGATCCTTACTAATTAAAATTAAGTCAAAATCTTTAAAAAACACTAATAATCTTCAATACAAAGGAAATTGTCAACTTAAAAATTAAAATACACTTACAGTTTCTTTTCTTGGTATGGCTTTTGGTTCTCAGCTACTTGGCATAATAAAATATACTAAATGTGAGGATATAATTTCGTTTTCAATTATGTTTATCTAGAAAGGCACACCTAGAGGTGGGTTTAGGATCCTGGTTACAGGATTGTATTTATCAGTAACTCAGATTATCTGAAATTTTGAAAATAATGCCCTCACTCCTTGGTTTAAATATTGTCTACAAATAACAAATACTATTAAGAGAAACTCAACCAAAGGTCAGTAAGCATACATTTCCTTCTGTATGTGACTTTCTGCCCGTGTAGATATCTAGGAAATGTTACTACATGGTGAAGGAGCCTGAGCTGTGCTACTTTAACTCTCTATTAAATAAAGTGACTGTCAATATCTCTGGGTTGAAGCTACAGAGCATAGATCGTTCTTTATATCTATAAGGAGTGCAATGAGCCATTCAAGCTAACTCAGCAGAGAGAACATTTACTAACAAAATGATTGTAGAGACCCATTGACTTGATGGATGTCTGGGATTGTATAGAATTGAGGAGCCCCTGACAAAAATGGTAACAGATTTGAAAGCCTTTAGTAGGCTTCTTTTACCCATCCTAGCATGGTTTATTAGCATGACATAGGCTTCCTGTTTTCTCTCTTTAATGATACTGTTCTATGAACCAATGAATGTTTTCATTTGGAAAATAAGAAAGCATTGACATGTTATCTGAACTGTGGTTTCTTTAGTGATGCCAAGGAAATAAATATGCTAATTCTGTGCTTTGAAGAATGTACTGGGTAAGGCCCATTACTTCACAGATTTCAGTGGATACCAGGCTCAGGTAAGAAAAGGTTAATAGCACATACCTTGAACTCTTTCCTTATATGAAAGGTTTGACTTAGAAAATGGAGAATTTCAGTGACCCTTTCATATACTTTTAGATGGTGTTTTTCAAATTATGTTCTCCATAGTAAAGTTTAACTCCTCATTTGTTAATTATAATACTTGAAGCAATTCACCTTGAGCTATTGCTTGATTATTCATAAAAAAAGCAATCACTATGAAAAGTTACCACATCAATTTTGAAATATTCACAAAATCTTACACAAATAATGCTTTTTCACAGAGGAATAAAAGACAGTCTTCTTCATGTACACATAAATGTAAAAAAACACAGTCCTTGAGGAAATTGTATTACCATGGAGTACTAGGGCTTCTCCATCAGGATTTAACAGCAAGAGTGCCAACCTGAAAGAGTGTCCCTTTCCTTTAAAACTGGAACGAAACAACTCTCAACATTTGCAAAACATTCCTTTATTATTAGAAATAAATTATTTGTATAAAAAAAGTGCATGCGTCAACCATTGCATTTATTTTTAGCACAACCCAGGGCTTCAATCCAGTCAGCCATTACAAGAAACAGATTCATTGTCTTATACAAGTTGAACAAGGTGGGACAGGAACGGGAGTTCTCACAATCACAAAAAAATACTTACAAGAATAACATCAGACATGGTTTATTTCAACAGCATTTTTTTTTCACAAGCTAACATTAGTTTTCCTTTTGTGATTTTTTTTTTTAAACTGCTTATGAGTAAGCAATACTTTAGCTTGACACTCATTGGTTGTACTGTATAAAATGGTTTTTTTTCACTCTGTTATTGATACTTTTGGCTCATGGCTACTTTTTGTTCCTTACAGGATTGACTATTGATTTGATTGATTGTAGTCTACAGAGCTCTCCAGGAGTGAGTTTTGGCGGTGCCATGTTTATTGTTTAAGATCACATACCAGATTTCTTCATATTGTACCATTTTCCTGTTTCAGATCGAATGATTGCTGTAGCTGATATATGTTGTCTTAGTAGAGGAAGCTGTTAAGACAAAGTAAGACAAATTAATAGTATATAGTCATAAATTATTTTGCTGAAATGATTTTAAAATTCACATCCTATAATCATCGCTTTTATGATATTCGGTTTTTACATGTTGATTATTTTTTAAATCATGTAGTAGGAAATCAGTGATCACAGGAATAATAATGCAGCAGCAACCTTAATCTGTAAAACCACTAGTCTTGTTTATAGTATAAGTATTTAGCAAGAAAACTAAAAATGGAAAAGTTCTAATCTTTAATAAATTTAGGGGAAATTCAAGTCAAATGTGTGTTTTGAGTAACAAAGATATACAATATAAAAAATGAAAGAACACATAAATTATCTATCCTGCAAAAGACAAAAAATACTAGTTTACAACCTCAAGTCTTTGAGTCTGATTTGATGACCAAAACCAGGTAATTGTAACTAGTTGTGCTTTGAGAATGAGTATTTTCCATTTGAAAACAAATATTCTTATTTTTTAATGTGTTTTTAAATTTATTATTGAAAGACAGAGAGAGACAGAGCATGAGCATCGGAGGGGCAGAAAAAGGGGGAGACACAGAATCTGAAGGAGGCTCCAGGCTCTGAGCTGTCAGCACAGAGCCCAACGTGGGGCTCGAACTCACAAATCGTGAGATCATGACCTCATCCAAAGTCAGACACTTAACCAACTGAGCCACCCAGGCACCCCCAAAAACAAATACTTTTAGACTCTAGAGGAGAACATGTAAAATATGAAGTACATAGAATATTTGTAAGTATTAAAGTAAGTATGTACATTGCCAATACATATTTATGCTCTGGTTTTAACCAAAGGATACAAATGGAGATGTTTAAAAATAAATACTCAAAGAAGGAAATAAATATTTAATTGGTCTGGTACCAACTCACTATGAAGTAAAACCTATTATTCTAAGATTATTAGAAAGATATGAATAACAAAGTATTCTAATCCAATTTTATACTCATGCTTAAATTTTTAGAGAATATAAACTTAAATCCAAATAATTCCTTTGGTTTTTTGATTTATTCCAGTGATGGAATAAATCTCTGTTCTAAATTTCAAATGTGATGTCCTATTTTTCAGTGGGATTCTGGAATGCATAATCATAAGAGGAACGATATGAAATGATGCTAAACATGTATATATTCACTACATAAATCCAACTCAGGATGAAACAATTTTTTTAGAGAATTATTTAGTTTTTGAACATTAAATAAGCCCATTATAAAGCTCCTCCTTTGAAATAACTGGCAATCAGACTCATTACATTTTCATTTACATCAACATCATAATTGACCAGACAAGTTCTTACCAGAGACTGAGATCTGATGAAGTTCACAGTCACAAAAATAAATGCAGAGAGCCTAAGGAAGTGCTAACCATACTTGTTTTCACTATTTTTTTTTAAATTTCATTGAATATTATAAGATTCATGCCCAAAATAACTGACATATCTGCTTTTCTTGTCTCCATTGCTCACACTTCTAGATTATTATTGTGGCCTGTGGAAAGGAAGGAGGTTTTAGACCTGGTTTGAAAACACATTCTGTTCCCTATAAAATGAGTTTAAAAAGATCAGTGAATGAAGTCACTGGACCTCAGTTTCATCATTGTTGCAAAATCCACAACATTGGATTTTTGTAAGGTCGGAGGTGACGTAGGTTTGTGGGGAAGCAGCATCTGCCTGGGAGAATGAATATGGAATCCTACTTTCCTACTCACCCCTTCTGCAAGACTACATGTCTGTTCCATTTGGCTTGGTATGAAGTGAAATACAAGGATTTTTATGCCTGTGTACTTAAAAAAAAAACTCTCTTTTTTTTCAAAGTTTATTTACTTTTAGAGAAAGAGTGTGTGTGCAAGTGGAGAAGGGGCAGAGAGAGAGAGAGAGAGAGAGAGAGAGAGAAAATCCCAGAGCCTATGAGAGGCTCAAACTCACAAACCATGAGATCATGACCTGAGTCGAAATCAGATGCTTAACTCATTGAGCCACCAAGGCACCCCTATTCCTAAATATATAATGCTCTGATATATCTCTAAATTTCCTGTAAGAAAACACGATCTGTACTTCAACTGTGTCTGTGAAGGACTTTCATATAATCTTTGAAGATGAAGAAAAATTGTTGTTAAGAGTTAGAAAAACCGCTTTCAAAATGCTTGTTCAGCTTCCTGCCCTCTCAGTATCTTCAACAGTAGCTAAAAATGTAGGAAATATTTATCAAGTGTGTAGATAGCTAGAAAGAAATATGGCCAAAAGAGAGGAACAAGAGCCAAAAAGACCTTGAAGAAGATGATATTCAGATGTTAACAGAAAGTAAGTTGGATCAGGCCATTCAAGGACCATTCCAACTTTGAGTTTCATATTTTATTTTTTGAACTCCTTCCTTGAGGTTATCTCCAGGGAAAAAGATGGTAGAATTCTATTGAGAACTGAGATTATAGTTTACAAAAGGAAAGTCATCTTAATTTTTCTAATGGTTAGATAAAAGGCTGTGGATATGGATGATTTAGTCAACTTGAAAAGTCTTGTGAGAATCTTTATCCTGGAACTATTATAGAGTGAAATGGATCAGAGGTATACGTGAGAATTACTAGGGAGTTTTTACAGCAGCGATGAATAAGCTTATATGACGGTTTGGGGATATAGCCATAGTGAATTGCCTTGTGGACACCACACTGTGTTCATAAGCTAGAGAAAACAGTTCCACCTCCAGCAGCAGCTGAGTTCATGAATTATTCATGAACATAGTTTAAGGAATACCATGTTAACAGCATTTGTTAATTGGGTACAATTCATAAATTCATACAAGTCAACTTCGTGTCTAAATCCCTTCCCACATGCTTTTATGGAACACATGACCTTCTTTGTGAAATGTAGTATGCTGCAAATTCAGTAATTAACATGGACTCATGGTCTGCCTTCTAGCTTCACATTACTTATACTTATTCTACATAGTTTGAAGCCTTAAAAACCTTAATTATGTGGCCAAAATTTCTGGCATTAACAAATAAACTTTAAGATGAAGTTTCTAAGTGTAATGGAATTTTTTAAATGTTTTATTTATTTCTGAGAGAGAGAGAGAGAGAGACAGCGTGAGCAGGGGAGGGTCAGAGAGAGAGGGAGTCACAGAATCTGAAACAGGCTCCAGGCTCTGAGCCATCAGCACAGAGCCCGACGCGGGGCTCGAACCCATGAACCGTGAGATCATGAACTGAGCCGAAGCCGGATGCCTAACAGACTGAGCCATCCAGGCGGCCCTAAGTGTAATGGATTTATAGAGCTGCATGGACATGAAGGAAAAGCATTATTGCATGCACATCATAAATACATTGCTAATTAGAAAAAAAAAAAATCCCAGCAATGGAATAGTAGCCATAATTGCCAAAATCCTCTACATGTTAAAAAGAAGAAAGAGGGATACTAAAACAGTAGTTTTTGAATTTTAAGTCTTTTCTATTAATGACAGAGCAATCTACATTTTCAAGGCAGCAATGACACTTCTACCTTACTTATATGGTGATTTGTAATTTACAAAAACACTTTCTCATGTGTCACTGTCATCTCCCTATAGTACTGGTGACTTAACACAAGTCTCATAGCACACAGTATGAGAATGTAGCAACATGGCAACATGGATACTATTCTAGTGGATTAATCAGCCCTTGATTTGAGAACTGAGAATGGACTCCACCCATCTCAAGAGAAGGTGTTTTAAATCTGAGAAGGCATGGTTCTAGTTACAGGCAGTTGAAGGACAAAGGCCTTTCCAATATTCAATTCTACTTCTAAAGACATAAGACACTTTTAGAAGAAAAATACTGCATTTAAGTGATTAGGTTTATTGATACCTGTAGACAATGTGATTTTAGAAGACTTTTCCTCAATTAAAACCACTGGTAGGTGTAGTAAAGGTAACGGGAAAACATGGAGTCCATGAAACTTTCTTACACAAGTGAACAAAGGTCAACAATGGTTACCTGGAGTCGGATTGTGGAAGGACGTATGAATTTCCATACACCGCCTCTCCTAAATGTATAAACTATAATCACATCATCTGGACCTAATTTATTAAAATCCAAACTACTATAAAAGATGAATATACTAAAGTCACATAGTACAGTTTAACCATCTTTCAGGTAACAATTGACTTTACCTTGATTCACCTTTTTCACTTTCTTTTACCTTCCAAAAGTGAGCCCCTGAGTCCTCCAGAATAGTACAGGCTTACCTTACATACAGCTCCTGCATTTAAACCCTTTCATTCTTATTTCAGAGAAAATAGGGAAATGCATGCTTGCTACATAATTTCCATTTTGACATCACCAGAAAATAACACAAGGACAACAAAACATATGAGACTCACTTAAATTAAATATGGAATTAGTCTTTATCAAAGCTGGGAATATTCTTCTTCATGGAACCTGTTTTTTAAAAGTGTGGAATAAGTTCATTAGCTTTTTTCTCCCTCCACTTTCCAGAAGTGAGTCTGAGATGACCGATTTTATTTAAGTGTATGTGTGATTGTTCTCATTTGCAACCATATTATATAAAGTTTTCTGGACTATTGTTAAAAAATAAATCTGACTGTAGACTATGATGAGTCATAGGAGGAAATGCCAACAGATGACCAACAGCAGTTTACTGGCATCCTACAATGAGTTTTAACTTCCTGCTCTGATGCCTTCAAGGTAGAAAAACACAGATAAAATTCTGCCCTCAAATCACAGGCATTAAACTCTGACATTTTTGATAGTAGTTGTAGTGCATCTTTTGCTCAGAGACCAAATAGCCCCATTATTACTAAATTGCTTACCTATAATCAGAGATGATTGTAATGATTTGTTACCAAAACCCATCCTTATCATAACTTCTCTTGCAGTTTCTTAGGGTTTCATGTTTGCAGGAAGGTGAATACGTGGAGAATGTCTGTGGAATTCTTACAAGGCTTCTTTATATACAAGTGACTAAATTTGGTTATTAGTGAGCTGACGGCAATTTTCCCAGAAAATCTGACCAATATTTCCAATAAGACTTGGATTTATTGTAGCCAGTAAGCCTAATTGATCAATACTTCATTTTTAAGCCCATTTCTGCATGTGGGGCAACAGACTGGACAATATTCAGTTGCAAATCTTGATGTAAGGAAAGGTTTATAAATCTAGTGGAGACTCTGTATTGTTAGAATAACTGAATCAAATAAAATCCACGCTTAATCTTCTCTATATTTTGTGTCAGAAGTACAGAGAATAGGGAATACAACCTGCTGGAAAAGTCTGAGAGGAAGAGAGTATTTTTGCATAGAGTTTTATCCTTACTTGTTAAATACATGTGGTATATTTCCAAAAGACAGGAAACTTAAGGTCTAATGCAAGAACCTTAGTTTTTATATTTTTTGATCCATCTATAGAAACTAGTAATATAAAGGTTGTATTTTTAATTTTTTTTTTAGCTATACTCAGCCATCTGGTATTCTGTAATACAGATTTTCAACCTATTTGCTACTCTTTTGTAGATACCAAGATGAACCAGTTAAACTACTAGGTTAGCCTGGTACCAGTGTATTGTTACCATGTGCTTCTTCAAGGGTGATTGCACAGAAGAGGAAGGTAGGTGAGGAAAGGACAAGTGGAGTGGTGGCTGCAGAAAGGATTTTCAGGGTCATGAGACTTTCAGAGAAGAGTTCTAATTATCTTAATATATCCAAGAAGGGGCCACTTGGGGAAAATAAGTTATAACTATAATTTAACCTAACATGTTGGCTCACTGGTTTTCTCATTTCCGTAAATACCTACATAGCATATAATTTACTTGTGTAAGATCATTGAGCAACCAATGAACCCATAAAAAACAACCAATATTGAAGTAACAAAGATTGGAGGGTAGTTCCTAAGTGCTAAAAGGTAATTCTATAAATGGAAGATAGTTCCAGGTTTCAGATGCTTGGTAATGCCTCAAAAGAGAGACAGCCATGAGTGTCATGCTTTGTAAAAGAGACTTTGTGTGCATGGTTATGCTCTGAAGAACCACTTGCCTTAAAATCATTTGGTTCTAACCAAATGGTTCTAACTGCCATTGTGGTCTCATGGTGTGCAAGTACCACCAGGCCCCTGGAACCTTGCAGCACAGTCCCCAAGACTAGAAGAAGAAGATGTTCAACGTACATCTATTAGGAAGTGCTCCCGCTCTTGACCATCGGAAATTCTACGGATGACTTACTGTTGGTTTCAAGACTCTCACAGAGTTCGCTTTTCACCTCTCCATTTGGTCTGTCATTTCCTTTTTGGATCAGTTTGCTTTGCATGGTGGCAGCCGTCACCACAGCCTTGAAGCTCCTCTTGCGTTTTTGAACATTCTGCTCTGGATGAAAAATTATAATATAAACCTTGGGCATATATAGCATGCCCAGAGAAACCGAAGCACTTAAACTCATGGAGACAGTAAGTGTTGTTGTCTGGATGTACATCTGAGGGGAGGAAAAACAGAAAGAATCAATGTTGGCAAGCCTCATCTAAGATAAAGCAAATAGCACAACCATCATCTATAATTATTGCAGATTCTCTGCTCAGGATACTTTAGAAGGTACTTCTAGAAATTGCTCTTAATAATATTCAAACAATTCTTTATCCCCCTCCTTGCAAATATGTGTTAAGCTGTATCATTTATGAAGCCTAATTCTTTAAAACAAACAAACAAGCTGATGTTGTTAAGTTTCCTTTTTAGATTATAATTAAACGTATATAAGAAAGGGAACAAAGCCATTCTGGCCAAAACTAAGATTTTATGCTACACAGCCCTTCTTCAGACAGATATTATAGGGTCAAGTGTAATTCTTTTAACAATAAACTTAACCTAGAAGGTTATGGTGGAAGTGAGTGGGAGTGAAATATTCCAGAACATCACTGTTGTCCACCAGTCCTTGAATAATGCCAGCATTTGCATCTTCACATCATGACTTAATTCCAGCCATCAAACATGATAAATCATGAGCATGCCATAAGGGCTTGATTTTTTATAGTCCCCCCAAAGTACAATTCCAGAGGGTTTCTCAATGATGGCGTCATATCATAATGAACATGGGTGCTTTTACAAAATACATAAAATGTTCTCCTCTAAGACTGGAAGATTCTTCTTCCTATGATCTAGAGGTCAACAAGCTGAAAAATCTAAAACTAAAATCACTGCTTTTTTTTTTTTTAATGTTTTTTTTTTTTTTTTTTTTTTTTTTTTTTTTTTTTTTTT